>NC_088350.1:157500-757500 GCF_036884655.1 Musa acuminata AAA Group
AAATCCACCATAATAAATTTATAGGAATCATATCATAGGTTTTCTCTATGCTAATAAAAATCATATGCTAATCATTCTTTTTCTTTCTGTATTTTTCATTAATTATCTTAATAAATAAATAAATAACTTGTATAGTTGATTTTGTAAGCATAAACCTAAATTGATTTTTAGAGATATTTATTTTAAGCCTTATCTTACTTTCAATAACTCTTTCTTAAGGTTTCATAGCATGTTTCATGATTTTAATTCCTCTATAATTTGAATAATTTTGTATGCTACCCTTATTTTTATAAATTGACACTAAAAAACTAGTTAGTCAAGCTAGTTAGTCAAGCTATTCTTTTATCCCCTAAATATTTTCAAACTGCAATAGGGATATCATCGTGCCCCTGCACTCTTAGCTATTTTTATCTTCTTTAATATATATTTTACTTTATTAACTCTAATTTTATAAATAATTCTATAATTATTAAATCTATTACTATTATTTATCGTTAAATCTAAATGCTATGTGGAATATCCATTAAATAATTTTATCATCTTTCCTTAGTCTCATTATCATTAACCAATATTCTTTGATCTTCATCTTTAATGCATGTAATGTTAGCTAAATATGATATATATATTTGATCATCTTTAATAACTAATTTACTATTAAAATTATCATAAGTTTTATATCTTGTCATACTAATAGTTTTCTTAGCATTTTTTAGATTCTCTGTATCTTTTAACTTTTTCTTATTTTTATAATTTTATCAATATTTAAAATATGATCTTTTAGTAAAAATTATTTTTTGAACTTTCTCGCATCACCATCGCCTCTGTTTTAAAGTCATGCTTCTACCTTTAGTTTCACCAAAAATCTTATTTATTAAGCTCTTAATTATATTAAGTCTAATTAATATTAATATTATTCTCATCTAAGTGTTAAGTTTTAAGTCGTCTCCCTTTTCATCTTATTTTTAAAATATATTATCATTTTTAAAATTTCATCATTTAGTCCTAATAATTTTTCTACTATTTTTTTCTACTTATATTTTCTATTGTAAGTATGTTATACCATTAACCTATATTGATTTGTGAAACTTTTATCCGGTATAAATATATATATATATATATATATTCTATTTTATTGGAATCTGTACGATGTTGAATGCTTGCAATATGTATGCAAATCATGATGGAATCAGTTCTGAGCTTCCTAACAAATTTTAGGTTAGAATTTGGTCCCAAACAGTCTAGTTTGAATTTGAGGAATACTCAACTAATGAGAGGAATCTTACCTTGCACAAATAACTATAACAAATGGAGAAACACGTCTTGAGGCTGATTCCAAAGGGAACACGACCAAGTCACCAAGTCTTATCTTGCACGAATAACCATAATAGATGGACAAGCATGTTGACAATTTGAGGCACAATATCTAACTCCAAACGGAACACGACCAAGTGAATTTTCAGAACGGACAAGTTCCTCTTCACCAAATCGATGCAAGAGGAGTATGTTCCCTCTAGCTTTCATCTTTCCAATCTAAAGACAACATGAGATGTAATATCTGACAGTAGAATTAATACAAATAAGTCAATCTCTGAATCTAGTCCTTCTTCATCCAACTGATGATGCAAGAGGTGTACATATTCCCTTCGTTTTTTAAGTTTTTTTTTTTTTTTAATTAAAGTATCGTTCCTATGGAGCACATGACTGCATTCAGAGTACAAATGACTTTATCTAGTATTTCTCACGCCATGATTTGGCTTTCTTATCACTTATAGGATAGGGATACACTCATCTTTGTATATCTGCAACTCATCATTTAGATAATTACCAAAAGAGTTAGAGCTTTACTTTTGATATAGCTTTCTCGTGGAATGAGAGATAAAATACGATTATCTTTCGCCTTCAAATTGAAGTAGGACAAAGGACACATGATACACATATTTTTCACTGTGTAAAAAATTCTCCATCATCCAAATCCTAAATACTTAATAATTTTTCTCTTCTAAATATAATAGTACTAAGAAAACGAACAAATTCAAAGTAATTTTCTCAAGTCGAATTGATAACTAAATTTAATCTCATCAAATTGACACTAGAAAAAAGATCTTCATGATAATATCGTAAGAAAATTAAACATGAAAAGTTTTATAAAAATATATCTATGAAGATCTCTCTCTTGATTTTCACTATAATACTTTACCTCAAGCAAGATGTCCTTCTGTAAGAACATTCAAATTGATCTCATATGCACACTATATTTCTTTTCTCAACTAGGAATCCAATCAAGTAATTGTTCTTACTAAGGCATTATTTGGCCTACTAGAGATCGAAAAAAAAAAAAAAAAATTGTCTCTTCTAGGCGATCAAAAAATAAAAAAATGATTTATACGTTCAAAATAATTATGTGTATACAAAATGCTATCTCAATTCATCGTATTTCTTTAAATTCGAGATGTAATATGGTTTTGAAGTATAATCTGGATATGAATAGTTCCAATAAAATTTTATTCTTGAATAAAAATTTATTTTTTGATTTATTTCATCTATTCCATGACGAAAACAAAAGAGGATACATGTTATACTATAATTTTGGATGGAAAAGATATTTCAAGAAATGACATATCTATTCACTCTGTCAATAAATGTATCATAGGGGATTTATCTTTTCTATTAATTCCTACGGGTTAGATAAAAAAAAATTCTTAAACGAGATACTCAACTCTTCTGCCTCTTCTTTTATAATTGAAGCAGAACATTATCCCTCTTCTCCTTATGGAACATAATCTATCTAATTATCAATCATAATAAATTTTTTAATCAAGGTTAATTCTAACTATTATAGAGAACTCTAGATTGATCTTTCCACTGGCTAACCCAATTATCGTAAAACTCTTTTAATCTCATATATGCTAAAGTTATTTACCCAAGTATAAAAGGGCATTTTTTGTGCGATCTCCTATTTCAATCCTAACCATATGATGACCTCACTCATTTCTCTCCTCTCTCAATTTAGACTTGAGGTTAAGCATTTTTCGAATTCCAATCTCTTTCCTTTCTCTCTTCTATTGACTTTTTGGGGTTGCGCCTTTCTTTAATCTTGACCTCCTAATTAAGGTCCCATGCCACACTTTATTTTAAAAAATAATAAAAAAATAATTTTTATACCCTATAAAACTTAAGACTTCTAATCTCTTACTCATGTATAAAACTTCTTTACCATCACATTTTAATATCATTTAGGTATATATATTAGTAACATAGCTAGATAAAGGACTTATCTTTATATCTCTCCCAGCATTACTCAATTTTAAGAAGTCGGACTGCTACCTTACTTGTTTAACCTTAGCAGAGTAGGCTAACAAAAAAAAAAAGCTCATTTTCAATCCTTTTGAAAATCATTACTCTTATCATTATGCTAATAAATTATATATGTTTAAATTAAGAGACAACCATAAAAGAAGATCTTCTTATATTTGGATCATAACCTATTTCTTCAAAAAAATTTATTTCTTATTAATTATATTAAAAAAATATAATAAAAAAATACATAAGACCTCTTTGTAGTTATGACACTTGAGACACCTCCCAGCATCCCTTTTATGGGCAATGTGTTTGCTTAAAATATAAAATGTTTAAAGTTTTCAATAGATCTCAAAGCATCTCATTTGTGCATGATATATCTTCTCAAGATAAAAAAATATATAAAGCTTTTGACACATTCTAAAATATATCATTTGTGCATAATATGTTCACCCATAATAAAAAAAAATATGAAGCATCCAAACATCTCAATACATCATATTTATACATGATAAATTCTCACAAGATAAAGAAATATTAGAAATATCATATGTAGCCAATAGTATCTTCTTTGTGCATGATCCATCATGACAAAAAAAAAAAAATAAAGCAACTAATAGAACTCAAGGCATCTCATTTGTATATGATATGTTCGCCTAAGATAAAAGAAGGATTCGAAGCACTTGATAAGACAAATAAGTATTCAAAATGCTTAATGCAACTTATAGCGTCTTTACATGTGATACATACACCCATAACAAAGAAGCATTCAATGCATTTGATAGTTTCTACTTTGCATATAATATCTACAGAGATAAGCATTTGCCTAGTACATAATATATCCTATAAAGTCCTCTTTGTACATAATATATTTAAGAAAATATAAGTTAACTAGCTTTGAATATAGTTGACAACAATTGATGTCTCACAATAGATATTGTGCTATAGGTTAAGGGCTTCGACCAATTTGGACTCAATAGATGGAATGATGCGAAATCAATTACTTTTTTTTTATTTAAATAAATTTAATTAGTTTGGTAGGATTTCACATATGTAATAAATTGTTATAATGTCAACATGAGGAGAAAAAGAACGTAAATGCAGAAAAGACAGATGATGTTAGATTATTTTTAATTGATGATTATGAATCTGGACTAAAAGTTCATCTTTGCAAAGGTAAAAATCCATCAGTCAAGAATACCATCAAGAGAGAAAGATTAATTCTCAAATTAAATTGAATAAAAAATATTATCTTCTTCAAAGGAAAGAGGATATCATATATTTGACTTGATATGATTGTAATTTTTTTATTTCTATAATTTTCTTTTTATACTTGAGTCTATAAAAAGGAACTAAAACATTATAATATGTCAATGAAAATGAATTAATGAACTGAGTTTTACTCTCACCTTGTGTGTGAGTGATATGAAGCCGTACTTATGTTTTCGATAGTATGATCACATCATCCATGTATAAAACATACGAACGTTTTCGATAATATGATCACATCGTCTATGTATAAAACATGCGGAAATGTAAGAATTTCATCTGAAAAGTTTGTTCTTTGAGCTAGAATGAGTCTAGTAATTATCTAGGTTCTTTTCTTTTTTTTTTGGTTAGTTATTTTCTGTTAATATTAATTAATTAAAAGAATGGGTCTAATAAATGTTAATAACAGTTAATAACTAGTGAAAAGTTATTAACAGAAAAGTTAATAACAGTTAATAATTTTTCTGTTAATAACAGAAAATAACTTTTCTGTTAATAACAGAAAATAACTTTTCTGTTAACAGTTATTAACAGAAAATAACTTTTCTGTTAATAACAGTTAATAACTAGACTTTTCTGTTAATAACAGTTAATAACAGAAAAATAACTGTTAATAACAGAAAAGTTGACATAAATTAACAGAAAAGATTAATTTATCTTTTATTTAAATAAATATAATTAGTTTAGTGATATTTCACATATGTAATAAGTTGTCGTATGTTAATATCTAGAAAAAAAATAAATGCAAAAAGATAGAAAAAATCATATTATTTTTTTATTAATAATTACGAATCTTGACTAAAGATTCGTCTTGGCAGAAAATCCATCAATCAAAATACTATTAAGAGAAAAAGATTATTTCTCAAATTAAATCAAATAAAAAATTATCTTATTCAAAGAAAAGAGTATATAATATATTTGACTTGATATTATTATAATTTTTATTTTATTCTTATACTCGAGTGGAGCTAAAACAATATAATGCGTGAATGAGAAATAGATTAATGAACTGAGGTTTTCTCGTGAGTGATGTGAGGCCATATTTATTAAGTTAAACAAAATCAATCGCAATTTAAGACGAGTCGAGTCAGGTAAATTAATTTGATTTATTATATATTGACTGATATGATGTGCATTCGTTGAACAACGGTAATGTCTCTCCTCAACTCTTTTTTACGACCGCTCTGTGAGTTGTGACATCGACACACTTCCCATTTCTCGTTGCGGTTGTTTATCGGAGCGCGCAACGTTATACGTTTTCTATCATTTATATCTTATCTTCACCCCTTACCTGTCCTGTGATTGGATAATACTGCGGGGCCCACACGTGTTGATACTTGTTCGAGTCACGAGGCTCGTACGGTCGTCGTAATTCCCCACAAGACTAAACAAAAGTTTGGCGACGCCGAAGTCCAAGCCAAGTGGGTCTCACTCGAGGTAGCCAATTCCTCTCTCCTCTCTCCCCTTTGTGCGTATATATATATATATATATATATATATATATATATATATAACCACCTGCGTGCGGGCTCAAATAACGTAGGTTTTCTTTTAATTGGGTGGTAGCTTTCTGGGAGCGCCCCGCGTCGCTCTCCCCACTGCAACGCCTCCCTCCCCCTCGATTCCTGATTCGATGCAAACATTGGCGACGCACAATTGATGGATGCAACGGATCTGATCAACTGATGACGGTGAGTGGAGTAGAGCGGGCTCTTCTTTTACTTGTGATTTTCTTTTCGTCGATGAAATTTGGGGGAAAACGAAGGGATCTAAGTGAAGGGTTACAAAGGAAGGTTTTTGGTCAATTCTGCCAAGGGTTAGCTCACTTCATTCCCTAATAAAGATGAATTTTTTGTTAGATGTGTTTTGTGTGAGTTTTTGACATAGCAGATGCTCTGTATTCCTGTGCCTTTGAGGGGTTGCTTTCACAGCAGATATCTAGTTTTCTTTCATCTGTATTTATCTTTCCGAGGCTCTTTGGGGCTTCATTTTTATATAATTTGTTGTTTGTTTATGCTCATTTCTAAGGTGCTGAGAGTTAAAAAGCACCCTAGCATTTGGCTTTTCTTTTTGGCTTAGAGGTTTAGGATCTCAGCTGTTGAAAATGAAATTTTCACACAAGGGACTGCTTGCATGTAAGAAATTTGCCTTTTTGTGTTCTTTTGGGCGTTGAAATTGATAAAAGATATATTTGTTGGGGGAGAATCTCTTATCTAGAGTGTCCTCATGTAGGCTTTGTCAGAAATCTGAACTCCTTCAGAGGGCTTTGGTCTAATCTTTGTCGTCTTTGGATTAGCAGATTGCGACTTGGATATCTAGGAGACACTTGCGGTATATTTGCCGAGAAAGATGTACTAGTAGGAAGCTGTAGAATTTTTGGGGGATTCTAGGGTTTGTTCCTTTTCCCGTCAGGAGTTCTACACGTGGTGTTTGAGCTGGAGGCTTTGACACTGATGTATTTGTGTGGAGAAGTTGGTGGATGGACATGCTGACAATGGCATCTCAGGGTGGAGGTGGCGGCTGTGATGGCCAGCATTCTCAGACTCAGGGCTTGTCCAGGCAAGGGTCACTCTATAATATGACCCTCAATGAAGTTCAGAATCACTTAGGAGAGCCCCTACACAGCATGAACCTTGATGACCTCCTCAAGACTGTGTTTGCAGCCGAGGCCAACCAGTTACCAGGTGTGGACCTTGATATTCCGTTAGACCAGTATGCCTCCAGCTCTGGTCTCCATCGTCAGGGAAGCATTACCATGCCACAAGAACTGAGCAAAAAGACAGTGGATGAAGTATGGAGGGACATTCAACAGGGGAAAAAGAAAGGTGAAGAGTTACAGAGATCAGGTCATGAGAGGCAGACGACGCTTGGTGAGATGACACTAGAAGACTTTCTCGTGAAGGCTGGGGTGGTTGCAGAGGGTATTGCAAAAGATGGGAATGATATGATTGGGAATGTGGATCCTGTAGGAAATGCTGATCTGATATCTGGCACACAGGATTTTACACGAGGGACGAGTTGGTTGCGGCAATTTCAGCAGACGGCTACTATGGATCAGCAGATACATGGGCAACAAAGCCTGATGGGGGCTTATATGCCAAGTCGTCCACTTCCACAGCCATTGGGTGCTGGCACTGGGCCTATGTTTGAGGCTGTTTTCCCTGAGGGCCAAATAAATATATCATCACCAACAATGGGTGCATTTTCTGATCCTCAGACACCTGGTAGAAAACGTGGCGGTTCTGATGACGTGGCAGAAAAATTAGCTGAGAGGAGACAGAAAAGGATGATCAAGAACCGGGAGTCTGCTGCACGGTCAAGAGCTAGAAAGCAGGTGTTGTGCTACTAATTACTCCATCAAACTTGCTTTGCCTTACTCTTATTGATTTTTCTAATGCTATTAGAAGCTGAGAAAAGCTTTTAATTTTGCTGGAAAGGATTGTATTCTGAACTTATTTATTTTGTTATGTTAGGCATACACTAATGAGCTGGAAAACAAGGTTTCTCGCCTAGAAGAAGAGAATGAGAGGCTGAAGAAGCAGAAGGTAGAACTTTTTTCCCTCTAAAGATTTTTTTGGTGGTTGTTTTGTATTTGGGTGAAGTACATAGTGTTACGTTGCTGGATTCATTTATGAAATTGTGGGTAACACCCGTGTCCACCATTGCACAGGTTATTTGGCCATTTAGCTTGATGTCCACGTACATTAGCTCACTGCTCCCTACTTTCTGTTGCTTCGTCTTTATGTTCTCCCTCACTTAACCTCATAATGCATTTAACAAGCGTATTGCTCCCATCCGGGGTCCTTGCGACTTCATTGTTGTTGCTGGATTCCAAACTCCTCGAACTAAGGGCGACGACCTTGCCCTTGTTCGATCTGGGGTGATGGATTGATGCTATTAATGCATTGAGTGCTTTCTTTTGTAGTTTCTGTTGTGCCCACGACTTTAGGCCATTGAGGAAGCTGAATAGCTTGTCCTTCTTGGACATGTCTTGTATATCCAACATTAGTGTAGAAAATTACTTTATGTAGTCTCAAATGGAAGTGCTTTGGTGGAGTTGTCTCAGCTTCCTTCTTGCAACGAACTCCATGTTCTTGGGTAGGAACTAAGTTCTCAACTCCCGCTTCAAGTCCGCCCATGTGTTCACTCGACACCGACTTTGTTGGATCTCTTCCCAACGTATTCTCCACCAAAGTTTTGCATACCTTGCTTCGTCCTACTCAATATGTTGTTTATTTTTATTTTTATTATTTTATTCAGTGATATTGAGTGGTAGACTGCCTGGTTTCTCAATGACAGGTTGTTATACCAGTATTTTAAAACCTTAATGTTAAAAATTGAACGGAATTGGTTTGAATTGATAGAACACAATCAAAATTGGTCGATGTGGCCAATTCTAGTCAATTTGATACCTATGAAAGCAAAAGAAAAGGGGTAGGAGAGGAGGATGGAAGAAGTGAGAAATTGAACAGAGGAAAGACAGAAAGAAGTGATTGTGACTGTGAAACAGAGAAAAAACTGCTACTAACGTATTATTTATTAAAATTATTGCATGTCATCTGCCGTCATTTTTGTATAGTCCCTTGTCCATACTAGACAAGGGAAAGGATATTGGTAGAACCTTAAAAGAAAGAGGAGATGGAAGAGAATCTTATGACATTTAAAAATATAGGGATGCTATTCTTGAGAAGGAAAATATCATGAGATTCTTAATTAATCTTTAATCTCATGGATACACTCTTTTAAAAATTTTTATTAATTTGTCCTTGCATTACCCTATACTGCATCTGCATGGTGATTTGAAATGCACTAGGGCCAAAGTGGGACCCATCACTTTCTTCAGCAATCTAAGTGTAGTAGTGTTGAGTATTTTCTTACATTTATTATAGTTATATACTATAATGATATCTTTATTGTACTTAATTAATGTCTTTTTATAAACATGTCATAGATGTTTTCTAGAGTTAGATATTTTCTGAAATATGAAAGTAAAATGAATCTATGTATGTAATATTCTTAGTTATTATAAATTTTCTATTTTTATTTTTTATATTGTTTATTTTTCAACTACTTCTTAGGCGATCTTGGTCCTGCTGATCCAGTTTCAAAGATTTTGCCAATCCAGTTCCCAATTCATATTTTGAAAACTAAGTTAGAAGGCCTCAACCAAATTCACTTAAGACTTGTCTACAACTTGTCCTGCATTGGCTTGCTTCCGCTTTCCAGATCTCATCCTTGAGTTCAACAGGATCTTCAATCATAGATCAGGACCTCAATCATTGCTTGATCTAGTAGCGAAGTACTATGCTTGCACCTCTAGCAAGTGGGCCAATTTTCAGTTCACCATTTGATCGATGAATGTTCTTGGACTGAGAAAACATTGGTGTCTGTGACAATTGCTTCGGTGTCTGACAATTGCTTCTTTGATGGTGGCTCTACTTGGGTGCTTTGCTCTGAACCATTTGAGTGATCTTCAAATTCTGGTTTGTCCTTGGCTCTACTATCATAATCGTCTTTCGTTGTCTCTTAAATAAGATCCTTCTCTAGAACTTGCACTAGTTTTGTCTGAGAATGCTTGTTACAGATTTTAATCATTATTGTCTTTAGACGTATGTCATTCTTTTGTTCTTGAACAAGGTATAGAACATGAGAATATTAATAAAAAGGTCAAGTTGGAAATATCAGTTTAGAATGGATAAAATCTGCCATCATGATAGCACATGCTGCCTGAAACTCTGGTACCAATTTAGTAGATAGCAGATGCACAGGAAGCCTTTACGAAAGATAGAAGAGCATAAATAGACAAGAGAAAGAAACAACCGTCACCAAGCTCAACAAACTAGACTCATAACTTTAATAATTGTCTCAATAACATGCATACATGGCTAACTTTTATGTTCAATATTGGTTACTTTAGTTGTAAGCTAACTGAAAACAACAAAGCAATCTCTACCTAATCAAATCCTAATGTACTTGAACATATTATAAAAGGGTCATAATCTTGGCCTAACTATAAAAGACTTATTACCTTCATATTAAGGACTCTTGAAAAGGAAAATAACATCTTAAATAAAATTGTATTTGATCAAACTTGTAAGCACAATAGTATGTCTCAAACACAATAAATCCGAATGTATTTTTACAACACAAAAATAGGATGAAAATGCATCCAAAGTTAAATAGAATTTGATCTTGACAGAACATGACTTTACACTTGTTTTAAGCAAAACTTTATCTTTCCTAGCAAAACTCAAAGCAACTATCCTAAACCTTGACTATGACTTCACCTGTTAGAGGACAAGTTGAGTGAGTGAAATATGATTATATTATGGTATTTCCTAGTTTATTTTATTTTTTGATGAATTCATTCTTTTCTTAGCGGTGTTCAGAAGGTTTAGTAAGAGTACAAGTTGACATATTATTGCATTATGAGTCCAGCTATTGATATAGTTTGCATTGAGAGAGATTGTTGGTCGCAGGGAAGTGTTTTTAAAGTTTAAGACATGTCTTGAAGTTTTGTGGAATTATCAATTATGAATTTTCCAAAATAGGTGATTCCCTGAGTTCTCAGTTCATTTAGGAGTTGGCTAAAGATGATAAGTAAAAAAAATAAATGTTCTGATGATGAGTTAATGAGGATGATTTTTTTCAGTTGTTGGCCTAATTATCTTGTCTGCTTTGATTCTCTCTATTGTATTCTCTCTATTGTATTCTCTCTTTCTTTTTGCTTATTTAGTTTTTAAGTGCATATTTACAAGGTGTTACTGCATTTATCAAATTTTCTTTATTGTATTTTCCCTACATAATTATGAATATTTACAAGATACTGTGCCACATTTCACTTTTTTTTCTTATTATTTTTCTCTCTGAAACTTAAAATATCCTAATCCATATGACCAAGCGATGATGGGAATCTAAATTTTGGTATCATTCTCTGGGTTGGGTCCCATTGCAGTCATTTTTTAGCCCATTTCCTTATCCATATTAAGATCCTCCATATTTATATGTAATCCTTGTCGGTTGGCTGCTATTGTGATTCCTTGATTTGTCTATTATGAAACCAGAATAAAAACCTCCCACAATTCTCATTTTTAAGTATTTTATTTCTTCAGTTTGAATGAAAGAACTATGTGATTCCTAAGTCTTACCAATTTTGTTTTCCTTTGTCTTAGGTAAATTACTACTATAGTTTTCTCAGGCCAAGCATGTATGTCTACATGTTCTTGACTCGCAATATATGTTACTCGAGTGGTCCTGAATCAGTGTGACAAATAGCAGATAGAGCTCGAGTATTACCAGGAGTCAAGATTGATCAGTATTCAGAGTGATTCCATGGGAGCAGTAGTTTTTGGAACATGCGAGGAGATTGTGTCTTACAGTCGAATGGATTTGGATGAGCAGTAGATTTTGGAACATCTGAGGAGATTGTCTGAGAGTGGTATCAATTCCAACCTGTATCAGGGGGGTTGTCTGGTTGTTTTGTTTATATATATATATATATATAAAAGTGAGGGACTACCAGTGAAGTGTTTAGGTACTGCTAGGCTGGTACAAGTGCCGAACCGTCATTAGGAGCCAAACAAAGAGATCCAAACAGAGAGGAGAGTAGAGATATATTTTGTGGTTGGTGATCGAAATTTTTGATCATAGGATCTCTGTGAAGTAGGCATCGGCTGAAACACATCAAAACTATTGTGCAATTTATTCCCACAATATGTCAGATTCACCATGAGTGGAACAAGGGGACTCTGTTTTCTTTGGAACTTTTCAATGAGGTTTCTGATCATATATCCTATATACCAAGTTGTACATGATAAGAAAAACATGCAGTAGAAACACTGGTGAACCGATCTGATTTATTAAAAGCCATAGGAATGATCCTTGATTAAAAGAGTATGTGTAATGAAATCGCTTGTCCTGCTTCTAATTTATAAAAAAAATGTTTTAGCTTAGCTTGTGAAATATTTGTCATGATATTCCTGCAGATCACTTGTCATATGCTGGAGAGTTCCTATCTCCCGTATTGCGATAGCAGTTCCATTTGTCTGCATGCCTGTCACTAATCTTGTACAAATATCTGGCTTCTTTTAATCATTTCTTATCAAGCCTTCATTTTAGCGACGACCGAAAACCTTTAGCTTATCATAAACATTCTCTTCATAGAATATATAGCGAAACTGGGTATGCTATTTTTATTTTTGCTATCAAGAATATCTTTGGACCAATGTTGCACGTAGAGAAACAGTCAAATTTATTTTGTGGATTAAGACTGAACTATGCAACTGTAAGTTGACTTGTTCTTTCTCTAATTCTGCTGCAGGAGTTGGACAGGGTACTTTTCACTGTGCCTCTACCTGAACCAAGGTATCAGCTTCGGAGGACAAGCTCAGCCCCCTTTTAACCAATTTCATATGAGTTTATTGGTTGGTTAGGGTATTGTTGTTGGTGTCGTATGGAAGACATGGTAGCTCTCTGTTTAGCGTTCTTACTTTAGGGAGTGGGAGACCTGAATGGAGCTGCTGTTGAACTGTGGCTTCTTTGTGAGGCTCAGTTCCAGTGACTGAGAGCTTTCATGGTTGTTTTGTAAATTGCAAGACTTAATTCTCTCTTTTTCCACCCCTTCAAATCTAGTAGATAAAACCAAATTTCTGTGTGCATTTGATATAGCTCTCACGAATTTTGAAGCACAAAATGCACTGAATCGCTGCAACATTTTATGCTCCACCAGATATTGGCTCTTTATTATACTTACCCATTTTGTTAGGAGTTGCAATGATAATTTCGAACTCGATCAACCTGTGTTGGAAACCAATCGGTATGGGGATAGGGCCATAGGGGATGATATCATTTATCCGCCCTCCCGTTCCATCATAATTGCATTCGAGTCAATTCAGTTGGTAGAGATTTTGACTACTGATATGCCTCCTTCGTAACTGTTATGCCTTCGTAACAGTTATGCCTCCTCTTTGGTAGAAGGAAATCATACAAGTTTTGTCATTATCTTATTGTTGGTGCATCAATTCGTCAAAACTGACTCGATGTGACTAACGTTTCAGCAGGACATGTTCAACTATTTATCGTGTTCTAACGAAGCTTTGCCTGAGGTGACTTGATATTGACCTCAAGACTTTCTGGAAATTAGATAATGTCTAATGTAGAAGAAGAATCTTCGATTGGATAATGTCTAATGATCATTATAGAAAATTGAGCATAATAAGTTCAGCTATGATGTTAACACGACAATTGTTGATCGTTACAGAAATTTGAGCATTGATGTTACATTGAGCTATGATGTTAATCCATATCTAGTGATCGATAGTTGAATAAGACATTTATTAAAAAATAGTACACGTATTTCACATTTACTACATCCCCCAACCCCGTCTCTATCGAAGACTCCATCTCTCCCCTCCTTCCCATGTACTTTCCCCTCCTCGCACTTGTTTCTACCCCCACGTGTTTCTCAACCGCCCTCCTAACGGTACCGCAGCCTTGGTTAGCAAAGTACTCACGTCCCACAACACCAAGGTGGCGCTCATACACTAACCTACGGCTTTTCTCCTCAGTTGGAGAACGGACATCAAGAAAATTAACATTTCAATTTCTTCGCCTTTCGATGACAGTCCCACAAATAACTGATGCAGTCACTGTGGATGACCAAATGATATAGTTCTCTAATTTAGACGAATAACAATAATAAATTCATAGTAGTTTGTAATTGCATTTTAAAAAGGTGGCAACTTTGTAAGAATGGAAATCTCGATAACCACAAGTAGGCTGTTTGCACGGACAACTTTTTTGTGGCTATACCCATACAACCTTCTGTTTCATTTGGAATATACCCACCCACTGTTGATTTCATATACAAGACAAATAAGCTACCAATAACAATGAACACAAAAAGAAAACCTCAAGATCTATTCTTTATTGATGCCAAGGTAAAAATTAATATTTACAATTCAATGCTCTTGCACATACATTAACTATATCTAATAATAAATAGTATAATACTATATTAGTTTATACATCAATCACTAGCTATGGTCTCTTTATCCCACAATTAGTATTTTTCAAGGGAGAGAGCCAAATAAATGAAAGGATGCTTTGTTTGGTGAAGAAACATATCATGAAAACTATAAAACTAATGATAAAATATAGAAAGAGGGTGAGAATCTAAAAGCTGTATACATGACTAATTTAGCTGCAATTGTCAAATTAAGTTGGAAGAGAGCAGATGCATGGAGTAATAAACCACAACAGTAGCTTAAGTATATTGAATCAGATGACTTGAAACAGTCGAAAAAGCCATCAGAACTAGAAAGATCTCACCAGGACCTCAGTTTTGATACCACATTCAAGTTGGCAACTAACTAATACTGTTTGAGAAAGATGACAAGAAATCTCAACTAATGGTCGAATCTAGCAACAATTTGAAACCAGCGTTAGAACAATCAAAACAGTAGGAATTGCCTGCCAAGATAAGTGCATGATTAACCATATTGAACCCTGATGGACATATGTAAACCAATATCCACTCACTTCTATCACTGTTCCCCGGGCATGCTCTTGATGATGTCCGAGTCACCTAAAGCACATAAACAAATAGTAAAAATCTGGCAAATTAACAAGTAGGACATTAAGTATCATCCACTGGTGTAATTCATCGAATGAACAAGATTAGTTTTTTGGTCAAACTAGCATACCAGGATCGATAATGCTGAGACAGCAAACACGGAAATATTTGCCACATGCAGTTCCAAGATCAACATTACCTGAAAAGTGTGAAATTAGGCAAAAACAACTAATAAATTAATCGATCATAGCAAGTGGCAATCCATGCACAAACAAATTAGGTAATTTGTTCAATCAGTGTCATGGAACCACAGGTGTTTTTCATATAATAACACAAATGGTCCAAACATACGACGACACATTAGGCAATATCTATTGAAGCTTTGATGGTTTCAAAAAACAACTTAACTCACACAAATAAAGAAAAAACAATCTACAAAACAAAAAGACAAAATTAACATGAATTTTCAATCCCAAAACTAGGACATAAATTTAAAAAAAGAGTCATGAAGAATACTTACTTCCACTAAAATGATGTACTCCAACCTTCGCCAACATTGCATAATACTCAATTTCAGACTTGCGAAGTGGAGGGCAGTTATTTGCAATCATAACCAACTTTGCTGTTAAAATACAATAAGATTTAGCAAGCTAAATATAAGAAAGCATAAATCGTGTAATGGAAAGATTGCAAGAAGTGGAACAGTAGAGATCAGAGATCTAACACATGTAGTCTGCAATTTCTAAATTACAAAAATCACTGGATGTAGAAGCAACATCAACAAGCTAAAAAACTCAAATTAAAAACATTTCATAGTATTCAGCAAGCAAAAATAAATATTATATGCATGAAAAAATATAGAACAGAAGAATAAATTAATATTCATAATGATTTCCAAATGCAGGCTAACATTGTTAACAAGCCACACCAAGTGAACAAAGAATAATGCATATGATGTTACAGAACCACATTAAAATGAGTCAACTCCTAAATATAGCTTCAAGTACAATGCCAAGTGATAAATATAAAATACTTGCAAACAGCAAAGTACAGATGGAGATTAGACAAAAGAGGCAAAAACAGAACTTCCCAATGCAACTTGGAATGGCCAAAACAATGAGCACTAATGAAGGTTAACTCATGAAAAAAAACGAAGTTTGGATTTACATGTTTCAGGTCATTTCATGCACAACCGTGAAACTGATGCAACAAAGAAGCATTAATAGTAAATCAACCATACATATTAATTACACATGGCATGATTTGAGATTAACCCCTTCTAATTTCTAGTGTTTAACAGAAAAAATAAATAGTGAAATTCCATTATCAGCTCAAAATATTTTTATATACAAAGGTCATAGACTTATCCAATAATATTTTATAAACACCCTATAATAAATATCATAAGATTCAGCGAGTACATCATTTCATGCACTTAAGTTCCACAGTAACCATCAATTAAATTAAGGGAATTAGAATTATAATTACTTTCCACGCATAAATGCATGTTCCTCATTACAAATATACAGAAAAATTATATCAAAATTAAAAGGTGAAACCTTTCAATTTAAAAAAAGAAATATTTGCCTTCTACGCATTCCCAAAGATAAGCAAATGATCTAACGGATACGCATAATAGGGAAGTAGGACAACTTGATATGGGAAGCAGTATTCATCTCTTAGGCACAACTAAACAGCCAAAGAGCCAAACTCCAGTTCCGTACCAAATCCACATCGACGAATACCTCAAGCTGCGATCTCCTCCAAATCAAATCATCGCACCAAAAATAAGAATAACGCCAAAGGACGGGTTATCACCTTTAGAGCTCCGAAGGGACCTGAGGACAGTCTTGTAGCCGAGTGTGTACTTCCCGCTCTTCATCACGAGCGCGAGCCTGTTGTTGATGCTCTCAGTGCTCTTCTTCTGCGCCAATCGAAGAACCAAAACGCAGTGCAAGGAAATCAAGATCGATCCACGATCGAAGACAGAGGCAGTATAACAAGAAGAAGAGAAGAGAATGTACCGCCTTCTTGACAGGCGCCATTGCTGAAGGAGATCCGTGCGCAGACGTGCGCAGGCGTGCGCCGCTGGTGATGCGGAGGCGAAGGAACGATCTCCTCTCACGAACTGGCGGCCGCGAAGAATCCAGCTAGGGTTCCTCAGCTGCCTATATATAGAAAAATCGGAATTCTAAATTTACTAAATTACCCTTCATGGTCATTGGAGAGCCCAAAAGTTGACCGTCCGTTCTCCCGTGTTCAGCTTAACAACGGCAACGATTGTTTTAGAACTTTATAACATGTAAAACGGGCAAATAAAGTCGGATTATAACAAGCCGTTATCAGACATCTCACCAATCTAGAGGAGATAATTAATGGCGTTGATCTTATATACATGACAATGTAATGGTTGATACTAGTGTTAAATAGGTAATAATCTTATTTTTACAAGATACTAATTAAAATATAAAATATTATTTTTATGACTCGAATCTTGATGTTGCAAACGAGCGACATTTGTCGGCCTCGCCCTCAATTGGAAGTTAAATACACGGTGCCACTACTGATTTAACTCTGGATCAGATTTTTTATTTGGCCTAACTCAATTTCAACTCAGGCCAATGAATCCCTAACTAAGTTAGTAAAGTTACATCATCATAATATTAATTATATATGTCATGCAAGCTAATCACGTGAATGATGACACGTGTAACTTGATGTAGTCTTTTTATTTATTATATTTTGATATTTATCATTTTATATTGCTTGAGTCATATATATATATACATATATAAATCTCTTGAAAAGTGATTTTGATAATTTGATGATTTAAAATTGAATGAGGAATAGTTTGATTTCATTAGAAGAGAATTAGGTATGCTAAATCTTCCAAACGTATAAATTTCTTTTTCAGATTTTTCAGTTCTTCATAACTTAAATTTTCTTTTTAAATTGAGATCATCTTTCTATTTGCAAATGAAGAGCCTTGATTCATGGATTTTTGGATTAATGACTTAATTAATTCTTTTAAATCATTCTTTCTTCTATTTATTAAAAAGAAGATTTGTTAACATGAATCATTTATGAATTTCTTGATCTTTCATATTTCATCTCATGATTTTCATATGATTACCTTTGTATTTATGTGATGCTCAGAGAATTGATGTAAGAAAGAAATAAATTGCACCATTAAAAATTCTTCTTTCTTATTTACAATGACAAAGGGGAGAAAGGAAATCACTTGCATTTAGAGAGATCGATAAATCTCTTTATTTTATTTTGAATATTTTGAAAGTGACTTTGTTGATTTGATAAATTGAATGAGTTAAAAATAATGATAAATATTTAAAAAATAAATGTTTGTATCATGTTTGATGATTTTACATTTTGATATTGTGCATGATGAGTTGAAGTGATGATGGTTTAAAAAATATTTATTTAAATGTATGAATCAACAATCTTTTTATCAAATGAATCATGATTTTTCTTGTGAATTTTTGGAATTATAACATGAGATTTTTTATGAATCAAGATCATTTTCTATGATTCTTCTTTTCGCTATTTGAGTCATCCAAAAAGAATCATAATTTGTCTCTTGATATTCGTAATTTGTCTTCATGAATTGTATACCTCATCATCAAGTTAGTTTTTCTTGATATATTTTATGTGATGATTTGAAAAATGATGTAATTGTTAAGATTAAGAGGTCAGGGTCGACACTAAGAGAGGAGGGGCGGGGGGGGGGGGGTGGTGGTGAATTAGTGTAGCAGTAAAAATCTCGTTTTCAAAAACTTCGTTGCGATAAAATCATTTCCGATGAAAAACCGATTTTGAAAACTTAACTTGAAAGCATACGTAATGAATTGAAGGCAGTAAACACTTAAGGAAGTTTGCAGTAAGGTAATAGCAAGAATGAAATGCAAACCAGAGAACATGGCAGTTTATAGTGGTTCGATCGTCATGACCTACATCCACTCCTCTGATTCCTCTTCCGTCGAGGCCACCGGTATCCACTAACGATCTTCCTTCAATAGGTGAAGACCAATCACCTTTTACACCCCTCTTCTCCTTTTACCGGGTTTAGGAGATAACCCTTACAAGCACTCACTCTCCTCTCTTAAATAGAATTCTAACACTTAGACTTGGAGGAGGGAATTTCTAAAGAGATTGTAGCAGCGTTTCTTTGCTTTTAGACTCTCTGTGCTTGTGTGCTTTAACTAAGGATGAGAGGGATATTTATAGGCTTCAAATTGATTCAAACTTAGAGCATAAAACTTTCCCATCTTGGGTTCCTCAGGCATGGGCGGTACCACCGCCCAGTGTCAGTCGACATTGACACTGTCCTGGGTGGTGCCACCGCTTAGGGGGCAATGTTGGATGGTACCACCGCCTAGACTGGCGGTACCACAGCCCGGCACCCTGCCAGGGGCGGTACAACCGCCCAGACTAGCGGTACCACCGCCTGACATAGTCTCGAAGACTGTGCCACGACGACGAGACTTCTTGGAGCACTGTTTGAGCCTCTTATTGGGCCCAACACAATTCCTACATGGGCCTAACTGGCCCCTAATTGGGTTGGCCCAAATCTAAACTCAATTACATGCTAACTACAAAATCCTAAGACATTTGCTAAGCTAAACAAGTCCCTATGTCTATTCTTCTAGCAAGCTTCCGGCGAACTTCCGATGATCGCTCAGAAATGTTCCAGCGGACTCTCGACAAGCTCCTAGACTTCACAACGATCTTCTTGGCGAGTTCTGACAAGCTTCTCTAGCAAGTTCCGAGACTTCTCGGCTGGTTCCGACAGAACTTTCGACGAACGTCCAAACTTCCGACGAACTCTCGAACTCCCAACGAAATCGCGTTCTTGACTCCGGGACTTTATTTTGCTTCACGCCTTGCTATTATAGTTAATCTTGCACATGTAAAACACACTTCGATCTAGACAATTAATACTAAGCATTAATCAAGTTGTCTGGTATGTCATTGGTCCCTCGACGCTTCGTCCGATTCTTTGGTGCATCGTCCTCTCTTGCGGCCTATTGCCCAATCGACCAGTTGACTCCGCAACTCCGATATTCTTAGCGCAATATCCACTCTTTTTGGCCCGATGCCCGAATCCACGGCTCGAAGCCTTTTATCAATACGTCGACCGTTCCTCCGGCTCGACGTCCAATCTTCTGACATGTTTTCCCCCGGCACAATATGATTTTTTCTGCTTTAATTATCTCATCTTGATCGAAGCATCCTGCATCACTCAAAATGCAGATTAAAACATAAACATATATCAATTGGTTTCATCATCAAAATACTAGATTCAATAGTAATGGGAAAAGTTTTGCACATTAAGGGAGATAGTTTTGCTAGCTTTGATAAATTGGTGTAAAACTTACTTGATATGCTTTCAAACACTTGCATTGTTGAAAGATTTTCCTTTTTGCCTATGACAAAGGGGGAGAAAATAAATGATGAATGTTTAGTACCAATAATCATAAAATGATAAATATTTTAAAATGTTGATTTAATGTTTGGTATCATGAATGCTTTAGTATCATGTATGATATGCCCATAGTGATGATTGATTTATTTATGTTTTAATTTGAAACTATAATGATGCATAAATAAGATCGATACTTTACCTTTGTCATAATTTTAAAATTATTATAAAGGAAAAAAGAATTATAAAATTATATTCTTCCCTTTTTTTTTGACAATGACAAAGGGGGAGATAAAATCTGCTAGCTTACATGATGATATATGCAAGAAGAAGCTAAAACTTGCTAGCTTGCTCATCTCAAAAGATGCAAAGATTTTGCCAACTTTCATATATGAAAAACTTGCTAGCTTGCATGTTGTTAAATGGTATAAAATTTCACTTACGCTTTGCAAAGGAAATAAAAATTGCTAGCTCGAACATTATAAAGGAAGCAAAAAATTGCTAGCTTGCACTTCTCAAAAGAGAAGAAAGAACTCACTAGCTTGCATGTTCAATACTTGCTATTTTACTAGCTTGCATAGTTACACTTCCCTTTTTGTTGATGACAAAAGGGGAGAAGTTATGATGAATAATCATTCATGGAATGATGTTTTAAAAATTTGATTTTGTATGATTTTACGATGACATGTTGCTTGGATTTTTGAATCCAAGAGTTCTATCAATACAACATATTGATAGGGGGAGTTAATGTTAACTCCGTCATCAATTGGTTGCCATCATAAAAAAGGACGAGATTGTTGAATCTCAGAATTTGATGATGAAACTAATTGATAGTGTTTATGATTTAATGTGCATTTAAGTGACGCAGGACTAGCTTCGATTAGGGAGAGATAATTAAAGCAAGAAGAATCATGTTGGGCTAGAGAGAAACATGTTAGAAGATTGGACATCGAGTCGAAGGATCAGTCGACGTATCGGCAAAAGGCTTCGGGCCATGGGTTCGGGCATTGGGCCAAGAAGAGCGGAAATTGTGCTAAGAAAATCGGAGTTGCGAAGGTCAACTAGCCGATTGGGCAATAGACCACAAGAGAGGACGATGCGCCGAAGAATCGGATGAAGCGTCGATGAACCAATGACATGCTAGATAACATGATTCAAGCTTTGTAATAATTGTGTAGATCGAAGTAGGTTTTATTTATGCAGGATTAACTACGATAGTGATCAAGGCATAAAGCAAAATAAAGTCCCGGAGTTAAGAACGAGATTTCGCTGAGAGTTAGAGAGTTCGTTGGAAGTCAGGATGTTCATTGAAAGTTTTACCGGAATTGACTGAGAAGTCCAGGAGCTTGCCGAAGATGCTCGTCAAAACTCGCCAAGAAGATCATCGTGAAATCTGGGAGCTTATCGGGAGTTTACTGGAACATTGCCGAGAGATCCTCGAAAGTTCACCGGAAGATCGCCAGAACAAACCTAGACTAACCGGACCGGATTTGCTTAGTGTATGCCTTAAATTTTGTAGTTAGCACATAATTGGGATTGGAATTGGGCCAACCCAATTAGGGGCCAATTGGGCTCATGTATGGACTGTGTTGGGCTAAGTGAAAGGCCCAAACAGTGATCCAACAAGTGGCACAGTCTCTGAGACTATGTCAAGTGGTGGAACCGTCAGACTGGGTAATGGTACCACCCAATGTCAATATCAGGCAATGGTACTGCCCAGACATAGTCTCCCAAGTGGTGGTACCGTCCAGTGTCAGTACTATAGGCGGTGGTACCGCCAAGACCCGGGAAACCCGGGATAAGACCTTTTTAGGCTCCAAGTTTGAATCAACTTGAGGCCTATAAATACCTCTCTCATCCCTGGTTAACATACACAAGAATTGAGAGTGAAAATAAAAGAAAATACTATTTTAATCTTGTGTGAACTCCTCTCTAAATGTTAGAGAAGCTTAAGAGAGGAGGTTGTGGGGGTTGTAAAGGTTCTCTCCTGAACCTATCAAATGGAGAATCGAGTTATAAGGGTAGTTGATTTTCGCCCATTGAAGGAAGATCGTTAGTGGATACTGGTGGCCTCAACAGAAGAGGAATCAGTGGAGTGGATGTAGGTCATGACGACCAAACCACTATAAAATCTAGTTTACATTTATGCTTTGCTATTTACATTTATTGCAAACTACCATACTTCCTTATTGCTTTCACTACGCTATCAAACTCTTTCAAGTTAATATCTTTACGAAATGGTTTTTGTCAAAATCGATTTTTGTCGTATGAAGATTTTTCAAACCGATGTAATTTTATCCACTGCACTAATTCACCCCCCCTCTTAGTGCCAACTCATTCCTAACATGGATCTTGTGCTTTAGTCCCTACCAGATTCCTTTTCATAGTTCATAATGAATTTTAATATGAACAAGCTTAAGATGACTCTCCTTGAGCTCCTCAATATGTTGAGGGAGGTAGAGAGCACTATCAAGAAAGAGAAGACAGTTCTCTATATTGGTGAGACCAGAAAGAAAGGAAAGCAGAAAAGTCCCTTAAGAAGGGCAAGGGCAATGGCAGACCAGGTAAAGCAAAGGTTGCTAAGAAAGACCCAGCAAAAAACAAAGGCCAGTGCTTCCACTGCGGGAAAGATGGGCACTAGAAGAGGAACTGCAAAGAATATCTTGTAGAGAGGGCGAAACAAAAGTTTAGAGAAGCTTTAGGTACATTCATGATCAATCTCCAATTGTCAGATTTTTGTGATAGTGCATCGGTATTGGATACCGACTGTGCTTATCACATTTGCAATTTGTTATAGATTTTGACAAAGCCTTGGAGATTTGGGAGAGGAATATTGTATAATGGTTTGTTTATGCTAGACGCTGCTCCACATATCATGAATATAAGTGTGTCCAAGAGGAAACAAGATGAGGTAAATAGTACATACATGTAGCATTTTAGGCTATGTCATATCCATGAGGGAAGGACTCAAAAGCTGCTAAAGGATGGATATCTAGATCTATTCGACTATGAGTCACATGCAATTTACAAGCCTTATCTTCGTGAAAAAATGACCAAATCTCCTTTTAGTGGAACTAGAGAGACAGAGAGCTACTGAGCTGTTGGAACTCATACATAGTGATGTATATGGACCCATGTCAACTCATGCCATAGGTGGTTACTCCTAATTTATTACTTTTATTGATGATTTCTCAAAGTATGGACATGTATACTTGATGAAGTATAAGTCTGAGGCTTTTGAAAAATTCAAAGGTTATAAGAATGAAGTGGAGAACTAGACTGGAAAGAGTATTAAGACTCTTCGATCAGATCGAGGAGGTGAGTACTTGAGTACAAAGATCACCCAATTCCTCAAAGACCATGGGATTCTATCTCGATGGACACCTTCTTATACACCTCAGCTCAATGGTGTATTTGAAAGGAGGAATCATACACTATTAGACATGGTGCAGTCCATGATGAGATTCGCTGACCTACCCATCTCATTATGGGGATACGCCCTAGAGACCACAACTTACCTTCTGAGCAGAGTTCCAACTAAATCAGTAGTGTCTACACCATATAAGATATGGAAAGGAAAGAAGTCCGATCTTAAGGTTGTTAAGATTTGGGACTGTCCAGCCCATACTAAAAGACACAACCCTAATAAGTTGGAATCGAGGATGGAGCGGTACAAGTTCGTGGGATATCCTAAGGAAACTTATGAGTATTATTTCTATCATCCTAAGGACTAAAAGGTCTTTGTAGCTAAGAGAGCTATGTTCCTTGAGAAGGAATACACTCTTGGCAAAGATAGTGGGAGCATGATAGAATTGAGTGAGGTTTGAGTACCTAGCTTAAGCACCACTCCACAACCTGAGTTTGTTCAGGTACCTAGCACATAAGTTTCGACTTTACGTAGGTCCGACATAGTATCCTATCCTCCTGAGAGATATGTGGGACATATTAGAGGAAAGGATGTTAAGGATATTAATCCTTCGACCTACGAGGAGATTGTTACGAGTATAGACTCCGAGAAGTGGCAAGAAGTCATGAATTCTGAGATGGATTCCATGTACTCCAATAAGGTTTAGAACCTAGTTGATGCACCCGAGGGTATTGTACCCATCGGTTGTAAGTGGATCTTCAAGAAGAAGATCGGAGTAGATGGAAAGGTAGATACCTATAAAACAAGGCTAGTAGCTAAGGAGTATCGTCAAAGGCAAGGTGTTGACTATGATGAAACCTTCTCACCTGTAGCCATGCTAAAATCCATCCGAATTCTATTAGCTATTGCAGCACACTATGGTTATGAGATCTAGCAGATGAACGTGAAAACCATATTCCTTAATAGCAACCTCAAGGAGGATATATATATGATACAACCTAAGGGATTTATGTCCAAGGACTGCCCAGATAAGGTGTGCAGGTTGCTTAGGTTCATATATGGACTAATGCAAGCTTTCCGAAGTTGAAACATAAGATTTGATGAGGCAATCAGATCTTATAATTTCGTTAAGAACAAAGATAAGTCTTGTGTGTATAGAAAGGTAAGTGAGAGTGCTATCACCTTCTTAGTGTTATATGTAAATGACATACTGATCATTGAGAATGATATAGGAATGATGTAGGAATGCTATCTCAAGTAAAGGCTTGGTTATCTAGACACTTCTCCACGAAAGACTTAGGGGAAGCATCCTATATCTTGGGGATTTGGATCTATAGGGATAGCTCCAAGAGGATGCTTGTCTTGTCCCAGTCTAGATACATAGACATCATTGTCAAAAGGTTTGGCATGAAAAATTTTAAGAGAGGTCTCATATCGATGAGACATGGGATATTGCTTTCTAGGAGTATATCCCCAAAGACTTCTAAAGAAAGGACGAACATGGATAGGATACCCTATGCCTTAGTGATAAGGTCTATCATGTATGCCATGCTTTGTACCAGGCCTAATAAAGCGCATGCTCTAAGTGTCATGAGTAAGTATCATGCGGATCCAGGATTAGAGCACTAAGAAGTAGTAAAGTGTATCCTTAAGTGTAACATCCCTCATTTCTGAATTTTCGTATAAGTTTCTATTTGTAATGTAAGTATCTATTTAAAATTTGATAAAAGAGCAAAAGTATGAATCTGAAAACTTATTTATAAGATTTGGGGGATTTGTTCAAAAAAAAAATCTGAGGACTAATTTGTAAACCCTGATGACCTAATCGTAAATATAATAATACAAGGACTAAACTGTAAAATACATAAAATTACAAATTCCACCATTTAAGCCTCTCTGCCTTCGTTCATAAGGAACCAGAGAAGGCAGCTACGTGGAAGAACAGGAGAAAGAAAGAAGGAAGAAGAGAAGAAAAAGGGGGAAGAAGAAGAAAAAAATTTGGGGCTTTGAGGTTTCTTGCTCAAATCTTCTTATTTATGGTCATAATTCTCAAAGGCAAGTGTTCTAATCCCATCCAACAGAATTATTAGTCTTTGATCTCATATTTATTCTGAATTATTCGAAAGATTCCAGCCTAGAACCTGATATTTCTCTTGTTCGATACAAAAATCATGGATCTGAAAATATTCGGTAAACTGACCCTTGTACATTGTTTCAGCCATAATTTTTAGCACAAAACGTAGATTTAGGCAGGACCTTGTTCATTTGAAATTAGACTCCTATACCTTTCTTTTGACTCTGATTTTGAAAATTTTGGATGCCGAATACTTACCCAAAAGTCTGTTTCAAATGAGCCTATGGATGTTGCAAAATAGGGATCAAGATTTCTGACCTTTTGATACAAAAATGCCTATAAGTCCCTGTTGGAAATTCTAAATTATACCAAACTGATTTCATTTGAAACTAGACTTGTAAACCTTTCTTCTGACATATTGATTAAAAAATTTGGAATTCAAATGCCTACCCCATTATCTGTTGAATCCGACCCTATGAATTCTGCAAAACAGTGATTTTGTTTTTGACCTTGTGTTACCAAATCAAAGGTAACTCCTTGTTGGAAACCATGATTCGTACGAAACTTATTTCAACAGAAAATAGATTGATATATCTTTCAACAATATCTTTCTTAAGGGCATTGGAGCATAATTGATAATTTAAAGTATTTTTTCAATGTGCCTCTTGAATTCTGTCAGAAATCGAGCTTTGGTCGATTTCGCGTATTCTGTTTCATTCGTTTGAAAATAGATTCCATTCAGTCCCTTTCACTCAATTGAGGCTTATGTTGGTGCTTGAATTCTGGTTTGATCTTGTCTGTAAATTATTTACATTCTTGAATCCTTTTGTGTAATGTTTATGCTATATCGCATTGACACATATAGGCACATGTATATCTCATTGATCCGCGTTTGCTTTCGATATGTGCCTATTCTAGTTTCATTCCTTTGGATATTGAATTCATCTAACCTTCTTATTTTAAATAGATATGTGCCTATTCTAGTTTCATTCCTTTCGTATAAGTTTCTATTTGTAATGTTAGTATCTATTTAAAATTTGATAAAAGAGCAAAAGTATGAATCTGAGAACTTATTTATAAGATTTGGGGGATTTGTTCAAAAAAAAAATCTGAGGACCAATTTGTAAACCCTGAGGACCTAATCATAAATATAATAATACAAGGACTAAACTGCAAAATATATAAAATTACAAATTCCACCATTTAAGCCTCACTGCCTTCGTTCATAAGGAACCAGAGAAGGCAGCTACGTGGAAGAACAGGATAAAGAAAGAAGGAAGAAGAGAAGAAAAAGGGGGAATAAGAAGAAGAAAAAAATTTGGGGCTTTGAGGTTTCTTGCTCAAATCTTCTCATTTAGGGTCATAATTCTCAAAGGCAAGTGTTCTAATCCCATCCTACAGAATTATTAGTCTTTGATCTCATATTTATTCTGAATTATTCGAAATATTTCAGCCTAGAACCGGATATTTCTCTTGTTAGATACAAAAATCATGGATCTGAAAATTTTCGGTAAACTGACCCTTGTACATTGTTTCAGCCATCATTTTTAGCACAAAATGTAGATTTTGGCAGGACCTTATTCATTTGAAAGTAGACTCTTATACCTTTCTTTTGACTCAGATTTTGAAAATTTTGGACGCCGAATACTTACCCAAAAGTCTGTTTCAAATGAGCCTATGGATGCTGCAAAATAGGGATCGAGATTTCTGACCTTTTGATACTAAAATGCCTATAAGTCCTTGTTGGAAATTCTGAATTGTACCAAACTGATTTCATTTGAAACAAGACTTATAAACCTTTCTTCTGACATATTGACTGAAAAAATTGGAATTCAAATGCCCACCCTATTATCTATTGAATCCGACCCTAGGAATTCTGCAAAACAGTGATTTTGTTTTTCACCTTGTGTTACCAAATCAAAGGTAACTCCTTGTTGGAAAACATGATTCATACGAAACTTATTTCAACAGAAAATAGATTGATATATCTTTCAACAATATCTTTCTTAAGGGTATTGGAGCATAATTGATAATCTGAAGTATTTTTTCAATGTGCCTCTTGAATTCTGTCAGAAATCGAGCTTTGGTCGATTTTGCGTATTCTGTTTCATTCGTTTAAAAATAGATTCCATTCAGTCCCTTTTACTCAATTGAGGCTTATGTTGGTGCTTGAATTCTGGTTTAATCTTGTCTATAAATTATTTACATTCTTGAATCCTTTTGTGTAATGTTTATGCTATATCGCATTGACACATATAGGCACATGTATATCTCATTGATCCGCGTTTGCTTTCGATATGTGCCTATTCTAGTTTCATTCCTTTGGATATTGAATTCATCTAACCTTCTTATTTGAATTAAGCTATATATGATTGCTTGGAATCCATGTATACTCTTGCTTTCATTTCATTCCAAATCTGAACACATTTGTGAGAGATTGTTGCTTGCATCGTATTGACTCGTAAAGGCACATGTACGTTTGTTGTTCCGCGTGTGCTTCCGATATATGTTAATTATTATTTATACTGCCCTTTTGTACTCTAGTGTTGTGGGATAATGTGAACCTTTGCCAGAAATGGTAAAGGGAGTTATGCATAGAGCCTGCGATGCTCTGCCGGCCCCCTCTGACTTCACCTAGACGTGGGTGGATGGAGCTCCCAGACGTAGGAGACTTCTGTCTGGTGGTCATTCAGAAATGGATGAATCACATTCTATCTGTGGTCCCACTACACCTTATGTATGTTTGATATGATATCCAAAGCTTTGGTTATGTGTTTCTGTACATGCTTTGGATAAGAATGATATGAATGCACCATCAAAGACGACGTTTGAGCTTCTGTTTGGTATTTATTATTGATATGCTCCGAAATATTTCATACGCCGTTGATATGCTTCGGAACATTTCATACGCCACTGATAAGCTCCGAAACATTTCATTTGTTATTTATATACTCTGAAATGTTTCATTCATCGTTGATATGCTTCGAAATGTTCCATACGCCGTTGATATGCTCCGGAACATTTCATACGCCATTGATAAGCTCCGAAATATTTCATTCATTGTTGATATGCTTCGAAATGTTCCATATGCTGTTGATATGCTCCGGAACATTTTATACGCCATTGATAAGCTCCGAAATGTTTAATTCATTGTTGATATGCTTCGAAATGTCCCATACACCATTGATATGCTCCGGAACATTTCATACGTCATTGATAAGCTCCGAAATGTTTCATTTATTATTGATATGCTCCGAAACGTTTCATTCGTTATTGATATGCTCCAATTACTCTATGCTCCATCTGTTATGAACCAAATATGTTTGATTAAAATGTCATTTGTGATTTCGCATCTAATGATATTACGTCTATGAATTCTTATATTCTGCCTTGCATTTTGAAACTTTATCTCTTTGGAAATTGTCCTATTTTGACATAGATATGTTAGTCACTTGCTGAGCTTTATATGCTCACCCCGTTGTTGTATAAATTTTTCAGGATAGCTTGTCGCTTGCTTAAATGTTAAGATTGGGCTGAGGTAGTGGAAAGCTAAAAGATTTTAGGCAGATCTTTATTAGTATATATGTTTTTGTTGTATAAGTATACTCTACATCTAATGAAATATTGACGATGAATCTAAACTTGTGGATGTTGTATAAGTTTAAAGGACCTCTCATATTTAGGATTCTAGAATGTTAAGTTTAATTCGTGTAACGATATGAACTTATGGTAAACGTTGGTTTTGTGACTGTATAGACTCCCACACTTATGAATTTATGTTGTGGTTATTAATTTGGTGAGTTGGGTTCAGATTTTATGAATCATCGAGCAATATGTTGTATGTTTATAAACTGCACAGGTTTTATAGATGTGAATTTGATAGAATGTTTTTCAGTGTCCTGAAATGTTAGTTTGGATCCTGGATTAGTTTGCGATGAAAATTTTAATATCATGGATATTTTGAGGGGCGTGACAAAGGTGGTATTAGAGCATGGTTTGAGGATCACTGAAATATTTGATATGTTGATGTGCAAAATATATTGAGGTCTAGTGAACTCTAGTGATTGGTGGAAATTTTCTTTGATGCATTTTAGGAATCTAGGAGGATGAGGCAATTTGGTCCTCCTACTTCATATGCTTTTGATTAATTAAGTGTGATGAAAGGGTTGATCGAGGATACTAAATCAGAGTAGCGCAATGAAAGCATGGTGAACCTAATTTCATTGGTAATAGAAAAATGGATGATGCAAATGGAGAAGATATATGATGTACAAAATTGTTCTGATGATCAAAAGATTTCTTTTGCCACCTTATATTGGAAGTAGAGGTTGATCATTAATGGGAACAATGAAAAGAATTTTTGTAGATCAATGACATGAATGACAAGGACAAGTTTACCAATAAAAATATGATTAGAAGGGAATTAGAAAGTGATAACAAGAGGGTCAAGACATTTGGATTTGAAAAGGAAGTCACCACAAAAGATTCAATCATGTGTGAATTGCAAGTTAAATTATAAAACAAATTTGTGTTTTCGGGTGATTGGAGTCTATTTGCTTGTAGAAAGTTGGATCATAAAATAAAAGACTGCCCTTTGAACAAGAAGAAAGAGTCACTGCCTCTTAAATCATCAGCCTATGTCGGAGTGTATGCTATCCCTGAATATGATTCTAAAACTTCTGAATCAGTTGTCAAAGGTATTATGTATGTTTATGAAAGAATGCAAATATTTGTTTGACCATGGGTCCTATCTACAATTTGATTCGTAACATGTTGCCTATCACTTGGGTATTCAACCTAGACCATTGTATTATGTGATATATGTAAATACAATCATTGGAGATTTTTTGATAACGAACTTGAATCTGGTCCTCTTATCTGATTTTATTGGAGAACTTAAACTTTTTGCTAATTTAGTTCTCCTAGAGATTTGGAGTTTTGATATTATACTTGGTATGGATTTGGCTATCTTTTTATCATACCAGTATGGATTATTATATAACAAATGATCACTTTTTACATAATAGATCAGCCCATCTTTTATTTTGAAAGTATTGGACATGATTTATCTCCTTATCTAATGTATCCCGGATGATTTGCCCGAATTACTTCCAAAACGTGACTTTGCTTTTAATTTAGTCTTTGGGATAATCCCAATATCTAAGCCTCTCTACAGAATGACATCATTTGAGTAAGTGGAATTAGAAAAGCAACTACAAGGATTATTAAACAAGGATTTTATTTGGCTTAATATTTCATCATGGGGTACTCCGGGGTTTAGTTAAAAAGATGGATTAAACATTAAGGCTTTGTATTGATTATAGACAGTTGAATCAGGTGACCATCAACAAACAAGTATCCCATACCCAGAATTGATGATTTGTTTAATCAACTGCAGGGTGCACAAGTATTCTCTAAGATTGACCTGAGGTTAGGTTACTATTAGTTGAAGATCAAGGAGGAGAATATTCCAAAAATAGCTTTCAGAACTCGATATGGTCACTATGAATTCTTGGTGATGCTTTTTGGTTTGACTAATGCCCCTGCAGCTTTTATGGAACTAATGAATAGGATATTACAACCGCTCTTGGATGGCTATGTAATTGTATTTATTGATGACATATTGGTGTATTCAAGGAGTAATCAGGAGCATGAGGAACACTTGAGAAATGTTTTATCCATACTAAGAGAAAAGAAGTTATATACAAAGTTCAATAAATGTGAATTATGGTTGAATGAAGTTGCTTTCTTAGGCCATGTGATTTCAGGGAAGGGTATATCTATTGATCCAAAGAAAATAGAAGCTATAGTTGAATGAGAAGTACCAACAAATGTGACAGAAATTAGAAGCTTCTTGGGCATGGCAGGTTATTACAGGAGATTTGTGGAGGGATTTTCTCAAATCGCTCAACCTCTCACCAACTCACTAAAAAGAATGTGAAATTTGTTTGGGGTGATGATTGTGAGCAAAGTTTTGACTAGTGCTCCTATTCTTACTATTCCAAATGGTAGTGAGAGATTTGTAGTTTTATACTGATGCTTCAAGAAAGGGCCTCGAATGTGTTTTAATGCAGGAAGGGAGAGTGATTGCTTATGCTTCTAGACAACTAAAAGGTTATGAACTGAATTATCCAACTCATGATTTGGAATTGGCAGCAATTTTTTTGCTCTAAAGATTTGGAGAGATTATTTATATGGTCGGCAATTTAAAATTTTGACTGATCACAAGAGTTTGAAATATATTTTCACTCAGAAAAACTTAAACATGAGGCAGCGAAGATAGATAGAACTTCTAAAGGATTATGATTGTGTCATTCGTTATCACCCGGGCAAAGCCAATGTGGTAGCTGATGCTCTTAGTAGAAAATCTACATGTTTTATGACTAGTCTGGTGATGAAGCAATGAAAGTTATTAGAAGAAAATTTTGATTTGAATGCTATGAGGAAAGAGCAAGACTCAATGATATTGATGGCCTCCATTCAGGTGCAATATGATCTTATTCAATAAATTAAGGAAGGACAATTACGAGATCCACGTTTAATCTACTTGAGGAATGAAGTAAAAAAGGAATTGAAGCCAAAATTTCAAGTTTCAATGGATAGCCTATTGAGATTTGGGGATATAGTATATGTACCTAATGAATCAGATATCAAGAACCAAATCCTAAAGGAAAGTTAAGCCCAAGATTGGGTTGGTTATGTCGCTTACAAGATTGCCTTTCCACCATCGTTGTGCCATATCCATAATATATTTCATATTTCGATGATTAGAAAGTATATACCTGATCCTTCTCATATCATTAAGTATGAGCTGATGGAGATCGATAAAGATTTATCTTATGTGGAAGAGCCCACTCAGATTGTTGATAAGAAGGAATCGGGTCATCCCTCTGGTTCAAGTAATTTGGAGACATCATTCTGAAGAGGAAACAACCAGGAAGCTAGAGGAGGAAATGAAAAAGGTTTATCCCCATCTTTTCATCGATAGAGGTATGATAAATTTAGAGGACTAAATTTTTCTTTTAAGGGGGGGAGAGTGTAACATCCCTCATTTCTGAATTTTCGTATAAGTTTCTATTTGTAATGTAAGTATCTATTTAAAATTTGATAAAAGAGCAAAAGTATGAATCTGAGAACTTATTTATAAGATTTGGGGGATTTGTTCAAAAAAAAAATCTGAGGACCAATTTGTAAACCCTGAGGACCTAATCGTAAATATAATAATACAAGGACTAAACTGCAAAATATATAAAATTACAAATTCCACCATTTAAGCCTCTCTGCCTTCGTTCATAAGGAACCAGAGAAGGCAGCTACGTGGAAGAACAGGATAAAGAAAGAATGAAGAAGAGAAGAAAAAGGGGGAATAAGAAGAAGAAAAAAATTTGGGGCTTTGAGATTTCTTGCTCAAATCTTCTCATTTAGGGTCATAATTCTCAAAGGCAAGTGTTCTAATCCCATCCTATAGAATTATTAGTCTTTGATCTCATATTTATTCTGAATTATTCGAAAGATTTCAGCCTAGAACCGGATATTTCTCTTGTTAGATACAAAAATCATGGATCTAAAAATTTTTGGTAAACTCACCCCTGTACATTATTTCAGCCATAATTTTTAGCACAAAACGTAGATTTAGGTAAGACCTTATTCATTTAAAAGTAGACTCTTATACCTTTCTTTTGACTCTGATTTTGAAAATTTTGGACGCCGAATACTTACCCAAAAGTCTGTTTCAAATGAGCCTATGGAAGCTGCAAAATAGGGATCGAGATTTCTGACCTTTCGATACTAAAATGCCTATAAGTCCCTGTTGGAAATTCTGAATTGTACCAAACTAATTTCATTTGAAACTAAACTTGTAAACCTTTCTTCTGACATATTGACTGAAAAATTTTGAATTCAAATGCCTACCCTATTATCTGTTGAATCCGACCTTATGAATTCTGCAAAATAGTGATTTTATTTTTGACCTTGTGTTACCAAATCAAAGGTAACTCCTTGTTGGAAACCGTCATTCGTACGAAACTTATTTCAACAGAAAATAGATTGATATATCTTTCGACATTCTCTTTCTTAAGGGTATTGGAGCATAATTGATAATCTGAAGTATTTGTTCAATGTGCCTCTTGAATTCTGTCAGAAATCGATCTTTGGTCGATTTCGCGTATTCAGTTTCATTCGTTTGAAAATAGATTCCATTCAGTTCCTTTCACTCAATTGAGGCTTATGTTGGTGCTTGAATTCTGGTTTGATCTTGTCTGTAAATTATTTACATTCTTGAATCCTTTTGTGTAATGTTTATGCTATATCGCATTGACACATATAGGCACATGTATATCCCATTGATCCGCATTTGCTTTCGATATGTGCCTATTCTAGTTTCATTCCTTTGGATATTGAATTCATCTAACCTTCTTATTTGAATTGAGTTATATATGATTGCTTGGAATCCGTGTATACTCTTGCTTTCATTTCATTCCAAATCTGAACACATTTGTGAGAGATTGTTGCTTGCATCGCATTGACTCGTAAAGGCACATGTACGTTTGTTGTTCCGCGTGTGCTTCCAATATATGCTAATTATTATTCATACTGCCCTTTTGTACTTTAGTGTTGTTGGATAATGCGAACCTTTGCTAGAAATGGTAAAGGGAGTTATGCATAGAGCCTGCGATGCTCTGCCGGCCCCTTCTGACTTCACCTAGACGTGGGTGGATGGAGCTCCCAGACGTGGGAGACTTCTGTCTGGTGGTCATTCAGAAATGGATGAATCACATTCTGTCTGTGGTCCCACTACACCTTCTGTATGTTTGATATGATATCCAGAACTTTGGTTATGTGTTTTTGTACATGCTTTGGATAAGAATGATATGAATGCAACGTCAAAGACGACGTTTGAGCTTCTGTTTGGTATTTGTTATTGATATGCTCCGAAATATTCCACACGCCGTTGATATGCTCCGGAACATTTCATACGCCACTGATAAGCTTCGAAACATTTCATTTGTTATTTATATGCTCCGAAATGTTTCATTTATCGTTGATATGCTTCGAAATGTTCCATACGCCATTGATATGCTCTAGAACATTACATACGTCATTGATAAGCTCCGAAATGTTTCATTCATTGTTGATATGCTTCGAAATGTCCCATACGTCGTTGATATGCTCCGGAACATTTCATACGTCATTGATAAGCTCCGAAATGTTTCATTTGTTATTGATATGCTCCGAAACGTTTCATTCGTTGTTGATATGCTCCAATTACTCTATGCTCCATCTGTTATGAACCAAATATGTTTGATTAAAATGTCATTTGTGATTTTGCATCTAATGATATTACGTCTATGAATTCTTATATTCTGCCTTGCATTTTGAAACTTTATCTCTTTGGAAATTGTCCTAGTTTGACATGGATATGTTAGTCACTTGCTGAGCTTTATATGCTCACCCCGTTGTTGTATAAATTTTTCAGGATAGCTTGTCGCTTACTTAAATGTTAAGATTGGGCTGAGGCAGTGGAAAGCTAAAAGATTTTGCGCAGATCTTTATTAGTATATATGTTTTTGTTGTATAAGTACACTCTGCATCTAATGAAATGTTGACGATGAATCTAAACTTGTGGATGTTGCATAAGTTTAAAGGACCTCTCATGTTTAGGATTCTGGAATGTTAAGTTTAATTCGTGTAACGATATGAACTTATGGTAAACGTTGGTTTTGTGACTGTATAGACTCCCACACTTGTGAATTTATGTTGTGGTTATTAATTTGGTGAGTTGGGTTCAGATTTTATGAATCATCGAGCAATGTGTTGTATGTTTATAAACTGCACAGGTTTTATAGATGTGAATTTGATAGAATATTTTTCAGTGTCCTCAAATGTTAGTTTGGATCCTGGATTGGTTTGCGATGAAAATTTTAATATCATGGATATTTTGAGAGGCGTGACTTTAAGTACTTGAGAAGGACTAAGGATCTTTTACTAGTATATGGAGGCTGTAGCCTCAGAGTTGAAGGCTACACAGACTTGAGTTTCCTGTCCGATGTCTATGATAGCAAGTCGAATTCGGGGATTGTGTACACCTAAATGGAGAAGCAATATGCTGGAAGAGTTCCAAGCAAGATACTACTGTTGACTCGACCATAGAGGCAGAGTACATTGCTGTAGTAGAGGCAACAAATGATAGAGTCTGGATGAAGAAGTTCATCACAGATCTGGGAGTCATGCTGGGCAACGAGGAGTCGATTCCCTTATATTGTGACAACAACGGGGTAATTGCTCAAGCGAGGGAACTCAGGTCTCATCAGAAGTATTCTGAGGAGGTTCCACCTGATTAGAGAGATCGTGGCTCGAGGAAATGTAATAGTGGAAAGAGTTCCATCTGAAGATAACATCGTAAATCTACCGACAAAGCATTGTCTTAGATTGTCTTTGAGTATCATAGGGGTCTGATGGGGATCAGACACATAGGTGATTGGCTTTAGATCAAGTGGGAGATTGCTAGTCATAGGTGCCCCGCAAGCCAATCACGTAAGTGATGGCACATATTACATGACACGTAGTCTTTTTGCTTATTATTATTATCTAAAATTTTATCACTTTATATAGCTTATTGCTTGAATATATTGTGATGTCTATGGATATGTGCAATGGGAATCAGATCATGATGAGATCATGATAATGAGACCGATTCGCCTTTAAACATAGATCCTACATAATCTCAGTCATAGGTTATTCGAGAGGGACATCGAGATAACCGGACAGACTAGTATGTTGTATATCCGTCTATATGATGGATGCAACTGGTCTCATAGCTGCTCATGTGGATACACTAGGGATGTAGTATAAGTGCTCATTAGAGAATGAGTTCACTGATTGATCTGTATACGGAATGATGGATGGTTGATGATGCCTTATTATCAGGTAGTGATTCCATAGTCTCATCGGTATATCTAGTCCTTAGACTTGAGATACCAAGAATGTCCTATATGAGTACTCCATTCTTTGATACCGGACTTATAGGTCTAGAGGTTCCAAATCTAGCATAGTCGATTATCGGGAGTGGTAGCCAACCTTATGATGACTATTGAGTGTCAATAGAGGATCATCCACTCTCAGTGCCATGAGAGAAATATCTCATATGTTCTTACTCAAACAAATCCCTGGTCAGGGTCATTCAAATTGAGAGTGAAAGGGTTCTCTAGGAGAATCCGATTAAAGTATGACTCGAGTAGAAACCATATGAATTTGACAGCACCATACCCTGTATATAGTCTCTGGGATATTAAATAGATGAGGGATTATAGGTACATGATAATTGAGGACAGACAAGTCAAATAAATTAGATTCCCCTGTATCGTCTAGGGACTATAGCGTAGTGGCCTAGTACGTCCGTAGTCGATGAGTCGAGTAAATTATTATGGAGATAATCATTCACTGAGATAGAAGGAGTTCTAACAAGTATGGCTCATGGCCAGCTTAATATTGGGCCTAGAGGGTCACTCACATATGGTAGGCGTTGCGATGAGTAGAGGTTCAGATATGAGATATCCGTTAGAGCCCCTATCTTATTGGATATCCAGTAATCCCCTGAATTATTAGATCCTATGGATGAGATCCAATAAAAGCCAATGAGAGATTATTGGATAGAGATCCACTAATCTAAGAGGCTTGGGTAGTTCGATGGAGATCCAATACCCAATAGGGCTGGATCAATTAAGGTTATGTTGATAGGGGACCTCTATAAATAAGAGGGAATCAATGGTTCATCGGCTAGAGCCTTTTTGGTTTATCTCTCCTATTCTCCTCCCTTTCTCCTTCTCAAAGCAGGCTTGGAGTTTTGAGGAGCATCGTCGCAGCCCTACTGTATAGATCACCGCTAGATAGGAGGGCGCTTGACCTCCTTCACCCTCTCCTAGAGATCTGCAGGGATTCATAGATATGCAATCTCCCTAAGTAACATAATCTTTTATATGTGCAGTTTTAAGTTTCGCGATTTTTGCATACCAATCTTCGCACGATAACAAACACATTTTTGGGAAATTGGATATTTTATTTTTAATGTTCTTCTGCTGCACATGTGATGTCACCCCCTAAATTTCCTAACACCCAACACAAGTGGTGGTACCGCCCAGCATAAGTGGTGGTACTGCTAGTACCCCGGAAACCCAGGATGAGACCTTTTTTGGCTCCATTTTTGAAGGTATTTGGGGTCTATAAATACCCCAGCTATTCCTACATAGACAAGTATGAATTAGAGGAGAAAGGGGTTGCTATTCTAGGTTGAAAAATTGCTAAGTGTCCTCCTCCTTACTTTCTAGTTTTAAGATCATTCAAGAGAGGTGTGAGGCTTGTAAGTGTTGTCTCCTAAACCCATGAAAAGGAAAAAGAATGTAAAAGGATAGTTGATCTTCACTTATTGAAAGTAGATCAGTAGTGGAAGCTGGTGGTCTCGAATGAAGAAGAATCGGGAGTGGATGTAGGTCACGACGATCGAACTATTATAAAACTCGGTTTGTATTTCTGTTTTGCTATTTATCTTTATTGGAAACTGCTTTAATTCCTCATTACTTTAGCTACACACTCTTATGAATGTTTTCAAAGTTAAACATTTCCAATATGAGCTTTTATCGTATGAAGATTTTTGACTCGACGTAATTTTTACGTATGCACTAATTCACACCCCCCTCTCTCTCTCTTAGTGCTAATTTCAGTCCTAATAGCTTATATGTTCAAAAGTGATGTAAAACTTGCAAACTTACTAGCTTGCATATTTTAAAAATTTGCTAGTTGCACTTTTCTCCTTTTGTTGATGAGAAAGGGGGAGAAGTAATGATGATTTGAAAATATTAATGTTTTGGTATCATGCATATTATGCCCAAAGTAATGATGATTTTATATTTTAAAAATATGTATGATGATTTGGAATTATGCATGCAACACTTCAACTTATGATGATGATGTAATTAATGTTTATGTTGATATAATGTATTGCATATGATTCATGATTAAAATTATTTTAACTTGGATTAGAAGGTTATCATTTTTTATATGATTCATGATTAAAATTATTTTAACTTGGATTAGAAGGCTATCATTTTTTTTTCAAGTTTGCTTTATTTCAATATGACATATTGATAAGGGGAGTTTTGTTTAAACTCCATCATTAATTGGTTATCATCATTAAAAAGGGGGAGATTATTGAATCTCATATTGTGATGATGAAATCAATTAATGAAATTATGATCTAATATGCGTTTGAGTGACACTGAATTAACTTCGATCATGGAAAGACAAATCGATTGAAGCAAGAAGAATCGGATATTGGGCTAGAGTGGATCATGTCAGAAGATTGGACGTCAAGCTGATGGATTGATCGATGTGCTGGAGGGATTTCATGCCATGAGTTCGGGCATCGGGCCCAAGGATCGAACATTGCGCTAAGGAGATCGGATATTGCGGGAGGTCAACATGCCGATTGGGCAATACGCCGAAGGAGAGGGTGATGCGATAAAGGATTGGACGAAACATCGAATGAACCAATGACATGCCGAATAATATAGGATTCACGCTTGTAATCATGTTTGTCTAGATTGAAGTAGTCTAGAGTCTAATTGAGTTAGTTTTGGGTGTAACCATGCCAACTTGATTAGGGGCCATTTGGGCCTAAATTAGGGTTGAATTATGCCTATTGAAAGCTCAATTCAATGTTTTGAAACTGGCCTAAGCGGTGGTACTACCAGGTTAGGTAGTGGAACCACTTGTGAGACAGTATACGTCTTCAGGAAACTTAGACGATGGTATAGCCAGTGTCAGGCGGTGGTGGTACCACCCAGATAATCTTCAAGACTATATCAGGTGGTTGTACTACCTAGTGTTAGTCTGCCAAGCGATAGTACTATCCAGACTGGGCGGTGGTATAGCTAGTTGGTAGCGTTGCAAGCGATGGTACCGCCTAATAATGGTAGTGGTAGTGTTAGTACCCTGAAAACCTGAGATCAGACCTTTTTTAGCTCATTTTTTAAGCCATTTAGGGTCTATAAATATCCCACTCTTTTTTCTTGGGCAAGCAAGAAATAGAGTAGAAAGGGGCTATGATTCTGAGTTGAAAGTTATGAAAAAGTGCTAAGTATCCTCCTCCTCCTTAAGTTTTGTGATCATTTTAAGAGAAGTGTGAGACTTGTAAAGGTTGTCTCCTAAACTTGTGAAAAGGATAAAGAGTTATAAGAGGGTAGTTGGTCTTTGCCCATTGAAAAAAGATCGTTAGTGAATGCCGGTGGCGTCGACGGAAGAGAAATCAGGAGTCGACGTAGGTCGCGACGACTAAACCACTATAAACTCGATTTGCACTTTCTTTCTGCTTTTCATTGTCATTACTTATTGATTCAATTATCTACTACTCTCACTTGCTCTCTAAGCTTAAACACTTTCCGATACGGGCTGCACTAATTCACCCCCCCTCTTAGTGTTGAAACGGTCCTAACATTATCATCATTCCACACACATTGGTCAGCCTATAGATTGTCCCACCTCGATCGAAGCTCTTTGTCGGTGATTAGTGTCGGGATGTCAGTAATCTTCAATGCCATAAAGGGCAATGCCTAGCTCTTACAAAGCTCGTACACTGATATATGCCTACCTCCCTTCTTCCTTGAGGAGGCCTTGGGTGCTCGAGCCACCTCAAGGGCCTAAGGCTCTTCGGGTGCCTCCATCTCTAGGGACTATGTCACGCACCCCGCACCCCCCCAAATTATCACAATCAAGAGGTGTGATCCTGTCTTAAATTGATAATATTAAAATTTAAACATTCTAGCGAGTGACAAGCTATCTTGAAAAATTAATATAGCAATGAAATGAGCATATAGAGCTCAGCAAATGACTAACATATCCATGACAAAAGAGGATAGTTTCAAACAAATAAGGTACCGAATATAAGGCAGGGATACAAAAGTTCATAGATAGCCACTCAACGAATGCAGAATTACAATGTCATTTTACTCGAAGTATATTTTGTTCATAACAAGGGAGTAAAGACTAATTGGAGTAAATCATTGATAAAAGGAGCATTTCGGGGCATATCAATAACGTATGAAATGTTTTAGAATATATCAATGGTATATGAAATATTTCGGAGCATATCAATGGCGTATGAAATGTTACGGAGCATATCAATGGCATATGAAAATTTTTAAAGTATATCAAGGGCGTATGAAATGTTTTGGAGCATATCAACAACATATGAAATCTTTTGAAGCATATTAATAGTGTATAAAATGTTTTGGAATATATCGATAGTATATGAAACATTTTAAAGCATATCAATGGCATATTCGGAACATATCAATGGCATAGAAAGCATTTCAGAGTATATCAATGGCATAGGAAATATTTTGAAATATATCAGTGGCAAATAAAATATTTCAAAACATATCGATGGTGTATGAACATTTCAGAGGCATAAGAAGCATTTTGAAATATATCAAAGAATAAATACGAAATAGAAGTTCAAATGTTGTATTTGATGTTGCATTCATTTCATTCTTATCCAAAACATACATAGAAGCATATAACCAAAGCTCTAGATATCATATCAAATAGATAGAAGGTGAAATGGGATCATAATATAATATGGTCCATCCATTTTTGAATGATCACCAAACATAATCTAGAGTATCGTGGGCTCTAGGCAAATACCCTTTACCATTTCTAGCAAAGGTCTAAATAATCCCTTTATCATTTCTAGTAAAAGTTTATATTATCCTACAAACACCAAAATATAAATGAGTATTGTGAACAATAAAATTGGGACATATCAGAAACACATGCGGAACAACAGAATGCATGTGCCTATATGAAATATTGTGATACAAATATGAACTTTACATAATGGATTCAGGTATATAAATAATTGAAGGACAAGAGTATATATAAATTCAAAGCAATAATATAAAGCTCAACTGAAGTAAGGATTTTAGCTGAAATCAATTTCCAAAGAGATGAAACAAGAATATGCGAAATCGATCCATGCTTGATTATAATAAAATTTGAGAGGCACATTACATGAAATATTTGGATAACCAATTATACTCCAAATTGCACAAATTAGGTGTCAATAGAAATATATGTCAATCTAGATTTAGATAATTTAAGCTTTACATGAATTAGAGTTTTGAACAAGGAGTTATAAACAGTTTAGTAACTAAAGGTCAGAGAACATTATCTCTATTTTGTAGAATTCATAAATTTGATTAGAATAGATGATTCAATAGGTATTTATTCTCTAAATCTTTCAAATCATTTATACAATAAAGATATACGAGTGTAGTTTCCAATAAATCATGTTTCACATAAATCAGAGTTCCCAATAGAGAGTTATAAGCAAGAGAGTACTAAAAGGCCAGAACTACATAATCTCTATTTTGTAGATTTCATTGGGTCAGCTTAAATAATAGTTTGGATAAGTAATTAGACTTTAAATTTACCAATATTAGTGTCAAAAGAAAGACCTATGAGTCTATTTTTGGATGAATTTTGTTTCTCCTAAATCCAAAATCGGTGTAGAAAGTTATGGCTAGAACAATATAGAAAGATCAAATCTCGAAAAATTCTAGATTTACAATTTTATTCCCAAACGATAGAAATATCAAGTATGAAGCCAAAATATTCTAAAATTTTCAGAATTAAGATGAAATCAGAGATCAAGATTTTTGTAGAAAGGAGTTAGAACTCTTGCATTAGAAAAATTTGAGTCATAAATGTATGGAATTGAAGCAAAATCTCAAGCCAAAGCAAAGCTTCTTCTTCCTATACTTTAATTCCTCTTCCCTTCTCTTCACAAACTTACGCTGGTTACAGCTCCTTTGTTAAGTTTTTCTTTAGTTTCTCCTTTAATTACTTAGGTTTGGCTAACACAAGGATTGCTAGGTGGTAAGCATGCATGAAAGAAGCCTATGTGTCATCCATAGAACAAACATAGGTGGCACCATCCTTAGGTTAGCTAGTGACATATGTCCTCCATTTTTTTTTTTAAACTCAATATAAATCTTTTACAAATCATATCTAATTTCTAAAATTTATACTTAGATCCCTTCATTATAAATAAGCCCTTATAAAATTTTTTAAAATGAGGGATGGTAGACTCTCCCCTCGTTAAAACAAAATTTTAGTCCTCTAAATTTGTTATACCTCTTTCGACGAAAGATGAGATTAAGATTGCACCTGGATACTGACCATCAACATCATTGGGTCTTGCCCTTTCCTTATCAAATCAAAATTTTCTTCTAATAACTTCCATTATTTCACAACCAGTCTAGTTATAAAACTTGTAGATTTTCTACGAAGTACATTAGCTACAACATTGGCTTTCCCCGGGTGATAACAAATAGTACAATCATAATCATCTAGAATTTCTATCTAGCTCCATTGTCTCATGTTTAACTCTTTTTGAGTAAAAATATATCTTAAACTCTTGTGATCAGTAAAGACTTCAATGTCCGCCAATACTAGTAATGCCTCTAAATCTTTAGGGCAAAAATAATTGCTGCCGATTCCAAATTATGAGTTAGATAATTAAGTTCATAACTCTTTAGTTGTCTAGAAGCATAAGAAATCATTATAGTTTACTAGACCTCAACATATTTTGCACATCAAACATATCAAATATCTTAGTGATACTCAAACCATACTCTGATACCATATCTGTCACGCCCCTTGTCGAATTATCATAATCAAAAGGTGTGACCCTGTCTTAAATCGATAATATTAAAATTTTAATCAACAATCCATTCTAGGATCCAAACATATATTTGAGGATACTAAGAAAATATTCAAATCGTTCACATCCATAATTCCACAATTCATAAAACTTGTGCAATTTAAAATCATATACCACATCACTCGATGAATCATAAAATCTGAAGCCAACTCACCAAGTCAATAACCACCTAATAAATCCACAAGTGTAGTATTCTCTACAATCACAAAAACTAATATTTACCATATGTTCATATCATTACACTAATTAACTTAACACTCCAAAATCCTAAACATAAGATGTTCTTTAAACTTTTACAAAACTCATAAGTTTAGGTTTACCATCAACATTCAATTAGACACTAAATATACTTATACAACAAAAACTTATCATCCACTAAAGGTTTGCCCTAAAATCTTCTAACTTTTCGTAGCCTCAACTCAATTTAAACATTCTAGCGAGCAACAAGCTATCCTAAAAAATTTATATAGCAATAGTGTGAGCATATAGAGCTCAACAAGTGACTAACATATCCATGGTAAAAGAGGACAGTTTCAAACAAATAAGGTACCAAATACAAGGTAGGGATACAAGAGTTCATAAATAACCACTCAACGAATGTAGAATTACAATGTCATTTCACTTGAAGCATGTTTTATTCATAACAAGGGAGTAAAGACTAATTGGAGAAAATCATTAACGTAAGGAGTATTTCAGGGCATATTAATGGTGTATGAAATATTTCGGAATATATCAATGGTATATGAAATATTTTGGAGCATATCAATGGCGTATGAAATGTTACAAAGCATATCAATGACATATGAAACATTTTGGAGCATATCAAGGGCGTATGAAATGTTTCGAAGCATATCAACGACATATAAAATATTTCGAAGTATATCAATGGTATATGAAATATTTCGGAGTATATCAATAGCATATGAAACATTTCAAAGCATATCAATAGCATATTCGGAACATATTAATGGCATAGGAAGAATTTCGGAGTATATCAATGGCATAGGAAATATTTTGGAACATATCAATGGAAAATAAAATATTTCAAAGCGTATCGATGGCGTATGAACATTTCGAAGGCATAAGAAGCATTTTGGAATATATCAAAGAATAAATATGAAATAGAAGCTCAAATGTCATATTTGACGTTTCATTCATTTCATTCTTATCCAAAGCACACATAGAAGTATATAACCAAAGCTCTGGATATCATATCAAATAGATAGAAGGTAAAGTGGGATCATAACATAATATGGTCTATCTATTTTTGAATGATCACCAAACATAATCTAGAACATCGCAGGCTCTAGGCACATACCCTTTACCATTTCTGGCAAAGGTCCAAACAATCCCTTTACTATTTCTAGCAAATGTTCACATTATCCCACAAACACCAGAGTATAAAAATATATTGTGAACAATAAAATTGGGATATATCAGAAACACATGCAGAACAATGAAATGCATGTGCCTGTACGAAACTATTAGAACCCTTATGGATTCTAAGCTTGGGGTTGATCTCTTTAGGGGATCGACCTTTTTGGAACTCTATAGGGGTTCCTTCTTCCAGATTGCTGCTCAAAGGCTGCTAAAAGAATTCATCTATTCATTGAGAAAAGAGGAAGAATACATAACTATTTATAGGGCTTCTAAACCCCAACTCCTAATAGGACTCCTACTTAAGACTCCTACTTCTAACCAACTCCTAATAGAACTCCTACTTCTAACCAACTCCTAATGCTTCTCTAAGAAGCAACCTCTAAACTAATTCTAACCTTAGCTAGCCTCTTCACCTCATTAATAGGGGTCAACTAGGTAGGTTTTGCATGAATGCCCCTTTCAATGAAACTCAATTAGGACTCTCCTAGCTAGAGTCCTAACATATCTGTCCTTTTCAAATCAGCCTTGTCCTCGAGGCTGACGCTCCATGAATTCTGTAAATTTGATCGTCAAGTCATCATAGTTCTCCCAAGTGGCATCTTCTGCTAGTAGGTTGGCCCATTGTATTAGCACTTCAGTAATGAGTCGTCGTCATCGAGTCACGATCTGTCGATCAATAATGGTACTTGGCTAGGTCTGGAGTTATCCTTGGGTAATCATATTTGGTAGATAGCTTTGGGCTATCTCGTTTTGTCCCAGCTTGAGCTTTAAACATGACACATGAAAGACTGGATGGATTCAGGAGCTGGCGGGTAAGTCCAATCTGTATGCTACCTCTCTGATGTGCTCTAAAATTTGGTAAGGTCTATAGAACCATGGTGAAAGATTCATAGATACTCTGGTATGGATTGATGTTTGCTTGTATGGCTGGAGCCATAGGAAGACCCAATCTCCTACTGAAAATCCTCTTTCGCCTTTGTATTGATCATATTGTTATTGCATCCTTGCTTGAGTTATAGTGAGATTATCTTTTAGCAACTTCAGCATTTTGTCTCTATCCTATAGTTCTCTATCTACTTGTTCTACTTTAGAGGTGCCCAACACATATTTTAGGATCACAAGGAGAGGTCAGCCATACATAGCCTCATAGGGAGTACATTTTGTGGATGAATGATAAGTTGTATTATACCACCACTCTGTTAGAACCCTTGCAGATTCTAAACTTGGGGTTGATCTCTTTAGGGGATCAGCCTCCTTGGAACTCTATAAGGGTTCCTCCCTCTAAGTTGCTGCTCAAAGGCTGCCGAAAAGGTTCATCAATTGCTTATCAAACGAGGAGGAATACATAGCTATTTATAGGGCTTCTAAACCTTAACTCATAATAGGACTCCTACTCAAGACTCCCACTTCTAACCAACTCCTAATAAGACTCCTACTCAAGACTCCTATTCCTTTACATCTCCTAATTCTTCTCTAAGAAATAACCTCCTAACCCTAGCCGGCCTCTTCACCTCTTTAATAGGGGTCGACTTAGGTAGGTTTTACATGAATGTCCCTCTCAATTAGGACTCTCCTAGCTAGAGTCCTAACACATTGGCTCAAGGAAGCCACTTTGTCCACTCTTTTGACCAGTCACTGGTGAAGCATCTGAGGTATATCTCCAAGCACCTGCTCACTACTTCAGTCTGGTCGTCGGTTTGTGGATAATACGCCATACTCATTTTCAATTTAGTACCATGCATCTAGAATAACTCTGTCCAAAATCTGCTTGTGAAGACCCTATCACGATCACTTATAATAGATCTCGACATCCCATGTAATTTTATAATATTCTCCATAAAGATTCAAGCAATACTAGAAGTAGTGTAGGGATTACGAACAACACAAAAGTGAGCATACTTTATAAGGCGATTAACCATGATAAGAATTGTCCCTTTCCCTTATGATGAGGGAAGCCCTTTAATAAAGTCCATTGATATATCAGTCCATATTGAGTCCGGCACGGGTAGAGGTTGCAGCTTTCCGGGACTTGCCACTATCTCGCCTTTATGTCGTTGACATACATCACATTATGCCACAAATTTAGCAATGATATTTTTCATCCCTATTCAATAAAAATTTTGCTTAATTCTCTTATAGGTTCTAAGGAACCCGGAGTACGTAGCCACAAGTGTAGAATGCATCTCTTGAAGGATGGTCTTTATACAAGTAGAATTTGGCACAAGCACAATGCATCCCTTATAGCGTAATTCTTTTGAGTCCTAACTGTAATGAGCCATGGAGCTTGGTGCTTCCTCCAATTTTTTTATGATCTTACTTGTCTTCGGATCTTCCTATCATTCACTCTTAATATCCTTAATGAAATTGCTATTCGGAAGTGAAATGACCGAAAATTCAACTTGCTCGGGTAGCCGTGAAAGCGCATCTATAACAACATTCTCTTTCCCCTTTTTGTAAGTTATTTCATAATCATATCCAAGAAGTTTTGTTACCAATTTTTGCTACTCGGGGGAAGATATCTTCTGCTCTAAGAAATATTTTAGGCTTTTATGGTCGATTTTGATTTGAAAGCGTCGCCCGATCAAGTACGGTCTCCATTTGGCCACCATATGCATAATCGCGAGCATCTCCTTAGCGTAAATAGTCATCTTGAGATGAGAAGGAGATAATGCTTTACTGGTATAAGTGAGGGAGTGGCCATCTTGATTAGTACATCACCAATTCTGACTCCGGAGGCATCGGCTTCAATAACAAAAGCCTTGCCGAAGTCCTTATGAACAAACACACTTTCAAGCTATCTTCCGAAATTATTTTTTAATGTACAAAGATTTTTAAACTGATACTTTTATCCGCTACACTAATTCATCCCCCCTCTTAGTGCTGACTCGATCCTAACATATTCAAAGTTGACCAAGTCAATTAATCCCATCTCGACCTCCAAGGTGAGCTCCTAAGGCAACTGGGGTGACCATCCCCAACACAACCTCTTTATTGAGCACTTAAGATGACCAGGTCAACCAATCTTGTTTTGAGCTTCTCGACAAGCGCTCGAGGCGATCAAGTCGACTAGCCCGGACCCAACCTCGTTGGTGAGAGCCCAAGGTGACCAAGTCGGTTAATCTCAATCCAACTCCCTCATCGAGCTCCCTACCTGACTTAGCCGAGTAGTTCTGAACCTCCTCGAGCATATTTTGGCCCAACTAGGTTAGCCAAGAATTTGGGATCCCCCCTCCACTTCTATACAGTCCATGTGTCATGCCACCTAAGGGTAACACATTCGACTCCTCTAGGAGAGCTCTCAAAGTGTACCTTTGGAAAGGGGGATAAATGATAGAGGATATTCTCAACCAATGATAGTTCGACACATGGTCAACCACGTGCTCATTGAATTGACATAAAGGAGATAAGACTTGCCTCTTTGGTTTGCTCATATGGATATCAAGGATGATTTTAGGTTGGTCCTTCAAGGAATATTTCATGAAATAATTTTTTTCTTTTTACTTGATGTAAAATTTTATCTTTTGTCCAATAATCGATGTAAGATATTTTATACTATTTTTAGTCATTGATATGGAGACTAACTTCAACGTTAAAGTGATTGGATTACAAAACCCATTCTATCTCAATTTTCATGTAGATCATCCCTAGAGCATGTGCAAATCACATCTTACGTCGTGAGAGCTTTAGAGACATCTTGGTGGCTATCTTAGTCTTCTCTATGCACGTGGATTTAAATTACATGTGACTGACTGGGATGTTAACAGTAGCAATTCACTTGTATTGCATTTAGAGGCACCAATAGATCTTAAAGAAAAAAATTCATAGGCTTAGAGAAAAAATATGATTATATTTTTAGATGTAGCTATATTAGTCTCCTGGACTCTTTTGCTAATAATATCAACTTTTCTTTTCTTGTTTTTATACTTGAGCATAAAAGTGATATGGCTGAAATAGATATCCTCCTCATTTTTAGGGTATTTTTAAAAACTATATTAGCTCATTTGAATTTTGGTTGCTCTATTAGAAAATCACTGTTCTTAGCAAAGACATTCTCAAACATCCATTACAAAGTCACTATCTGATATGGATTTTACAATCTTTGACCAATACTATAGGTAAAAATTAATTTTTGTACATCTTAAATATAGATATATTTATCGAACGTTTAAGGGTTCAAAATTTCAATTGATATATTTTTTTAAGATGTCACTAATGTAGTTGGTAAAGATCTTAATAGTTTATCATAAGATCTTTAATTGAATCGTATCTTTACTATTTATTCTTACAAAAAAATTATTATTACCATGATTAGGTAAGTTGTATCCCTATCTCTCATATAATCTTTTTTATAGAAAAAACTAAAAAGTTTATCTATTCATTTACAAAGATTATAAAAAAAAAAGGGATAGGAAAGCTTAAACCAAAGAAGACGAAAAAGGCATCTCGGGAACCATAAAGATAACATTGAATGACTCCTTTCTAACCAAAATAACGAGGCCAACAAACATGACTTGAGTATACAGTTTTAAATTTATTTCGTAAGATAGTACCTTATTATTAAATCCCGATTAAGTAGCAGGAGAATCAATGCATTATAAAATTAAAATCACATTTACTCTCAAAAGTGCCTTATAAGATTTATCTCAATTTACAGACTTTGTGAATAAAGAAGATAAATAATGATAGGACCTCTATCAAATGATACACACCATATAAGAGGTATCTAGGATTCAGCAACATCGAAAGAGTAAGATCATGTAAGGTGGATCAATAAGTTCTCACGAGTGATTATAGGATTCACCCACCTTGAAAGGATAAAATTGTTCGGGGACCCACACAGCGCATACAATTCTTATATAGTGACTTATGTCTGTAGGTGTCTTTTCAAAGAATGAATTTGAGTAGAGACAATTATGACTTAATAATTTCTATAAAGGTCAACAAAACACATAGCACTCGTTTGGTTGGTCAACATCGATCTAAACCGATGCCATCTTTAGGTTGAAAAATTTGTGTTTTTTTGTGTTTTTGGGAACCCGTAATCCAACATGCCCCCCCCTTTTTTTTTCTCCGTATCATCGAGGGATTGATTAATGATGTCTTTGCACAGAACGATAAATATGTTTCCTTCAGGTACGCGTATTATTTTGTCAAATCATTAAAACTGAAAGAAAGAAACAATGCACATTTTGACGATGGAATTGCATTCATTTCTTTACCAAATTTATTTTTATTCTACTTTACATTTATTTTTCATAATCTTTTTTTACTCTTCCTGCTCATTGCACAGTTGTTCTGCTTGGATTTATAATATTTGTATCCTAAATTTTTACCCAAAACTTCCCTACGCGGCTCACTATCTAGTGGGTCCCACATGTTAGGTTCCTGACGGAGCCACATCGGACAACGCCGGATTACGTGTATCGCCTTCTCCGGAATAGCGAGCGGGATCCGATCCGTACGCGGGCTTTAACCCGCGTGATATGCGCGAAGCTCCATCCGTCCGATTCGGTAGGTGTCCTGATCGCCGATTCCATCCGGATCGGACGGCTAGGATTGAGGCCCCATCTTCTACAAATTCCTCGCCTGATGCGAGACGCCAGGCAATGACAACTACGTTTAAGATCCGAGTCGGTCCACTCACCTTCCGCGTTCTTACTAATAATGGTCGTACACAAATCTTCTCACCTAACGACCCTCCATTTCACAAATTTACAAAGAGCCACCCCACCGCATGGGTTTTGGTTTAACATATTAACTCCCTTACCTTTGCTTAATCACAAAATAGCCCCTTTCTCTCTATATATTGGGCCGGTGAAGGAAGACGGAGGTCCTTCTTTCGTATTACGAGCTTTCCGGGGGGCCTCTCTTGAAGACACCGACAGCCCTCGGCGCCGATGGAGCGCCGGTAGAAACCCTAGATTACCTTCCGTTCCAAGGTATAGGGCGTTTTCAGGGCCGTCGGTGGGCGTTCGACATGGAGATCCTTAACAAGCTCAAGAATCTGGATGCGTACCCAAAAATTAACGAGGATTTCTACAGCCGGACCTTCTCCGGAGGCGTCATCACCGTCGTCTCTTCCATCATCATACTCTTGCTGTTCATCTCAGAAACTAGTGAGTCCTTTCGATATCTTGGTGATTGACTTCTTCTTTTCTCGTTTTCAAAATGGTCCGCTTGGCGATCAAATATGCTTTATTAGTTGATTTGGTTCTTTTGTGATGGACTCTTATGATTGGGTATGTTACGATGAGATAATTGGTTTTGGTTGTATTAATTATGTAACGACTGCAGAGATGTTGTTTTCTTAGGAAAAAGGGGTTTTCCGTTTCAGTTCGTTTTGAGTTGTTGCTGTCGTTCTCAAAAAGCATTTCTTTTTAGGTCTCCGGTTCAGGTTTCTTTTCCAGCTTACCTGATGTGCAATATTTGGCTGATCATATTGCTTTGCATAGAAAAATGAAAATCCTTCTAGACTATTATAGAGACATAGATTCAATTCTTTATTTAGGGGCGAAATAGTTAAGTTGTAGTTTTCTAAAATTAGTTGCACTCGTGTTTGTTGCTAACCTAGCCTTCTTATTGGATGGATATTGAAAATATAAGCCTGATTTTTTTTACGTCAGCATGCTTGCATATACTTTGATCTTAAATAGGAGATATATGCACAGTGGTTCCAGCATTTTCTCATTAAATGTAGCTTCTGATATCCATAAGACAACCTCTGCTAACAAGAACACCAAAAATTTGAAATTTAAAATGGATAGTATACAATAAAATGCAGGAACTCCAGGAAACAAACTAGGTTATCGTTAAGGATGCTAAAACATGGATCCTGATTCTTTTCTTTGTTTTAAGCATCTTAGCATATTGCAACTTTTTGAACTCACAATTTCATAGCATTATTTTTTTTCCCATTTTAGTGCATTAGCATTTAGCTATTAAGCCTATAATATAATCTGTTCATCCTTTGTCATATTTTTCTTGGAAAATATGCTATTGGAAACAGTTATGCTTTGGCAAGCAAGTTGGGCCAACATGACTGTAATAAATTGGAGGATTTTTTTTTCGTTCATTGTTATGTTATCCTCATTTCTATTCACAATATCTTCCTAGTTCGGTTAACAATAGCTTAGGCAATCGCCTAGGTGTGCAACCAGACTTTGTTACTTGTAGATTACTCAAGTTAACTTATATGTGATAGTTTGGGTTGATGGACATGGGACAACAATTAAATTAGGTGGGTGCCCAGTGCCCACTAATCTGTTCATATCAATGAACACCTAAGGGTTACAGCTAGATCTGACAATGACAATTTAGGTTTACAAAGAAAAGGTGGCATGCCAGTATGCCTTATGCAAGTCTAACTTCACGTCGGCATTTGGCAGGGTCTCATGATTGTGGCCTTGCTTGTGAGCTGAGCCCTGCTTGGAGCTCTCCTTTCAGAGCTAATTGCATATGCAAGGCTTGTGTTGCTAAGAGTGTGATAACAGGGCTCAGAAAACAGTGTAACCTTTTGTGGGATACATATGCCATTTCAAGTTTTGCAGGAACCATTGTCATGAAAACAAATGTGTGACCTGATTCACTTCAGCATCAACAGTTGGTTTTATTTTTGAATCCGTGGTCAAACTTTTCCTACATATCTTTTATTTTTGTGATCAATGTTTCTTTTTGTGACAAGATAATTTCTTCTTATTGTTTTTCTAAACCCAAACATTATATGCATAAAAAATATTTATAGTTCTTAGAGTATCATATAAATGTGCTTTGCTATTATTGCTGCAGGACTTTTTCTTTACTCAGCAACTGAGACTAAGCTGATTGTGGATACTTCAAGAGGAGAGAGGTTACATGTTAACGTAAGTATTGAGCCTACATTGCAATTGATTGGTGGTACACTATTGTTTGTACAACATATTTAGACAGACTAGCAACACACCTTGCATCTTAAGCCTGTGATATTTGCACAAGAATCTTTTATGCTTATAAGTTTTGGACCTGCTATATTCGCAGAAATCTTGAGTTTAAACCTAAGCATTTAATTGTATATCTACTTAAACTCCATTATTTTATATTTGCTGGTTGCAGCAGAAATCTTTTTATTGGTTTCATTGCTAATCATTTTTTTGTTATAACCCAAGTGGGATATTAGTGGCATTTGATAACTTCTTTTTTCCTTTGCCAACATCATACTTGCAAACTAGAGCTTCCGAACATCAATTGCATCATTAAAAAGTGATAATTCATACTCTTTGTTTTGCAGTTTGATATTACGTTTCCATCTCTTCCTTGTACGCTTCTTAGCGTTGATACAGTTGACATAAGCGGGGAGCAGCACTATGATATTGTATGTTTCTAGACTTTCCTCTTCATGTTAGGGAGGCTTTTCTTATATTGAATTTCCTTGTTGAATGGACCATTCTATTTACCTCCCTTGACAGCTATGTTCCTTTTTATGTCCATCTACTTGCAGAGGCATGATATAACAAAGAAAAGATTAGATCATCTTGGGAATGTTATCGAGTAAAGGCAGGGAGGTATTGGTGCCCCAAAGGTTGGTAACTTCTACTATGCTAATCAAGTATTAGTTTTACATAATTAATAAGAATTATGCAAGAAATCTCTTGTTGTCATTGGACTGGATTCTAACTTTTTTGTGCTTCGTGATTTTTGCCTAATCACTTATTATATCTTCTTTCTACATGTTAAATTAGATTGATATATCCTGAGAGCTGTCTATTTTCTGGCTAATAAGTTTTATAGAAATGTGATCAGGCATTTTGGACACTGTTATTTTCGTTATGCATTTAAAATTCAAGGAAGCATCAACTTTATGATGTTTAGGTTTATGACCAAGGTGTGTCTGTCAGATTACTAGATTCTTTTAAGCAGGTTTGATATATATACATGAAATCACTTTCCAGATTCTTTTCTTCCTTGACAAAAAAATTAGGATTTTGATATATGAGATGCATCTAGTTCATATATTGTGTCTGTGAAGTGATTATTGAACATTTAAAATGTCATGGTGTCTTTTAAGCTTGGGCAAAGTTTTACACATATGTAAGACTCTAATTAATGTTAGAGACAATGTAAATATGGAGTCAAGATACTGGGTTGTGTTGAGGAAGAGTGGTATATTAATTCCATTAAATTTAGCCAGCCTGTCACTGTGTAAAGAATTGTGTAGTCCAATAGCCCCAATATCTTGTATAGGATGGGCTTTCCCTTTAGCCAATGTATTCTAAGTTAATTCAATGTTTTTATCTGACACAAGACTATCATGCTTCTCTGTTTTACACAGATTGATAGGCCTTTACAAAAGCATGGGGGAAGGCTTGATCATAATGAAGCTTACTGTGGTACTTGTTATGGTGCAGAAACTGTAAGTTGCTATAATTGATAATTGAACCCAATAATTGATTTGGTTCATAGTTTTTCTTTGTTGCGGTGTCTGATGTTGTCAACAATCAAAGAATTTTGAGTTGCTTACACTATATTTTTTAGTCAGATGATCAATGCTGCAATTCATGTGAAGAGGTTCGTGAAGCATACCAGAAGAAAGGATGGGCTCTAACGAATCCTGATATGATCGACCAGGTTCTTATAATGTCATCTCCTATCTTCAACTTATCTTGTTTTTGCACATCTTTGTTATGAAGCAATTCAATTCTCACTTATCATAGAAAGAGGTTTATACTCCAACTGATGATTTACATTTTTTTCTCTTTTACATTTTTCTCTCTTTTGGTATTGGACAACATAACATATAACGTCATAGTATCTTAACTTAATTTGCAACCTGTGACAGGTGAGCAATACATTTCTGTAGCTAATTGTTTCAAGTTAGGTTCTCTTAAGGTTGATTCTCTCTATGAATATATATCATTAGCATTAGCATTTTCTCAATCATCTCAGAAAATGTTAGTGCAAAATGCAAAGGGTACATATCTAGTTCTGTGTAACTATTATTTGTCTGTTTGCAAGAGAGTTGATGTTATTAGATTTTGAGTTGCATGGTGATTAAAAGACCTAGGCAGTCCCAGATAGTGATCCTTTAACAGGCCTAGGCAGAAGGCCTAGGAGTTTAGGCAGGTTCCTAAAAATTATATAAATGTTGATCTAGATATTCTATTATACAAGTTATTAGTTATTATCTATAGCAAAACATAAATGATTTGAATTGCAAATATTCATTGGAGAGACCACAACAATTGTGGACTAGTCTTTTGTGGATTGTTATTGTCTTTTATGAAAGATGAGAAACCACAACATTCTCCAAAATATGAACTTTGCCATCCACATATGTGGCCACCTAGAACAAGAATGTTCAAAATTGAAAAAAAAAAGATAACACAGAAATGAATCAATGCAGAAATAAAAAATAGAAAAGCAGGAGAACAAAAAAAAATTCTTGCACAAACAGCCAAACAAATTTAATAAAGAAAATGAGAAGTAGCAGGGGAGAAAAAGGTGAAAAATGACCAAAATAACTGTTCAGGAAACAGAAAAAAAAAGCAGGACTAAAGAAGCTGATCACTGAATGGAAAAGATGACTAAATAAGGAAACAAACACAATGGCAGCAAAACAGTGCAGAAATCAAAGGAAACCTAAATGGAACAAGAACAGAAAAATATTCTGCAGCAGAAAGAACCAAAAATTGTGCACAAATCTGAAGAGCCAATACATGATAACAAAGAAATAAATAAAAATAGGGGAATAATATCTTTCCACTCGTTGTGGCTAGTGGGAGGCAAGCGGTGAGTGAGATAGAAGTAAGACTGAGAAAAAAAAAAAGAGGCTTGGTTAGATTTTAAGACATTTTTTCCATATCAGACTTATCAGTTGTGACATACCTGTTAGGTTACATATTAACTTTCATTTTGCTACTAGATTTGTCAGTTTTAACATCTCTCTCATCTTCAGTTCTTCATGTTTGCTTCATGTTTCAATTAATGTTGATCTAGAACTGCCATTCCAGTGCACAAGAGAAGGATTCTTTCAAAAGATCAAAGATGAAGAGGGGGAAGGATGTAACATCCATGGTTTCTTGGATGTCAGCAAAGTAGCAGGAAATTTCCACTTTTCCCCTGGAAAAAGCTTCCATCAATCGGGCATTCATGCGCATGATCTATTGGCCTTCCAAACTGAAAGCTATAATGTGAGCATCATATTGAAAGGAAGGAATAGTGTAAATAGTTTCTTTTCCTATTTCTGGAAGTTCCAACATATCTAATTTTATTTACTACAACCAACAGATAAGCCACAGAATAAACAAACTATCATTTGGAAAAGAGTTCCCAGGTGTGGTAAACCCCCTTGATGGGTAAGTTCATAGAATATTTGTTTTCTATAATAATACTCATAATGAATATTTTCATTCATTGTACTCATTTTTGCGGCCAGAGCATCATTTCTAATGATTATAGTTCTGTTAAAATGCAGAGCACAGTGGAAACAAGGAGGATCATTTGGGATGTATCAGTATTTCATCAAAGTGAGCGCATTACCTACAATTAAATGTCACAAAAACTTAAAACTGACTGTCTCCATTGATTGGCTTCAAATGTGCAGAGTTATTTTAATTTTGCATAGATTAGTCACAAAGAGTTTTTTCTTGTTAACTTTGCAGGTAGTTCCAACTATCTACCATGGCATCAGAGGACACAAGATTAATTCAAATCAAGTAAAGTTGACTTTGATGTGAAATTATTATCTTTGAATGAATGAAAAACTTGTTGAATGTGAGTGTTATTCCTAATTTTGCAGTTTTCGGTGACTGAGCACTTCAGAGATGAAAGCGTATATCCAAGACCCCTTCCTGGGGTTTACTTCTTTTATGACTTTTCACCAATTAAGGTGAGCAGCACAAACATGATTACTTATTTGTAAACCTGACCAGAGAGAAAGCATGTGAAGAATGCTCATGTGCGTATAGGAGAGACAATATCTATAAATAATCTTGCTAAAATGTTGCCTTCCACATAGATGAGAATGCTGATATTTAGTATGACTTTTTCTAGTTTTCGTCTCTATTTAAATTCTTATTTGATACATATATAAATAGAATTAGAACCTTTCGAAAGAATATTCATCTATATTTTATTTTCTATTGTTTCCTAGTCACATTTGATTTGTAGCAAACAATGCTTTGTGATGACTATAATTCTGTTCTTCCAAATGCTTTCTCATTTGTGCAAAGGTAAGATTTTTTTTTGTCAAATGGTTTCTTTTTGATGGGGCCATTCTTTTTGTCAAACTTTGTGAACAAGGATGTTTCTCAAAACCAAGTAGTTGTCAACATAAGGTTGATAATCTGGTTTGCATTTGGGAATATGAAGTTTGATAAAGGCTTTCATTCCATCTTTTATGTTGCTTGTCAGATGGGACACAGATCATTGTCAAAGAATGAAGGGACCGTAATCTAATTCTTTATCAAACAGCCATTCAAAATTCCCACTTTGTAGTGAGGGTTTTCTGTAACTTAGATTTAGAACTTGAAGCGATGGTCAGACTTCTGTGAATCACAACTGAAAGCTATATTCTGATGTTACCTCTATCATGTTGATTCTACCACGATGCATTCATCCACAAATTTCTTTCAGAAGTTTGCATTATGCATGGGGATTTAGAAGTTTTACCAAATAAGGTGGCCTAGTGCAAGAGGCTTCCTCTAATGTGGATATAGGGAGAGTCAATGTACTCAGTTTTACCACTTCAAACAGAGAGGCTTTGGATTAAATTTGAAGTACTTGCAAGAAGGCATACATGACAATATGTAGGAAATAGATCAGACCTAAAAATTTGTTGAAGGATTTTTTAGTTCAAGAAGGAATTTGGTAGATGGCCAATTAAGTGTCAAGATACAGTCAGTTTTACGAGCATCTGCAGTATTCAGAGCTGCATAATTCTGATTAAACATGACATTGTTGACAGGAGCATTGCTATAAATGAAATATGTCTGATGTATCATTAGTTCATTATGTCAAGTGGAATATTACTTTGCATTTAAGACCTTTTATTCTTGGTGGTGAAAATGATGTCAGGGTTAAATCTTTGTATTCTTGCAGGTTTTCAGGAATTTATGCTTGCATTATTTGATGTCTAAATGGATTGCATGTATATCTTTTTTTATTCTTTATTCTAATCTTTTGTTACTTGAATGTGTTGCAGGTGATTTTTACAGAGGAAAATCGATCAATTCTTCACTTCCTGACTCAATTATGTGCTATAATTGGAGGTTTGTAATTTATCTTCTATGCAACTTGAAACAATATAGGATTTTATCTCTTGTTTGAGCTAAACTACTGAGTAAACCATCAATGAGCAGTGATGATGAACATCCCACTTTCATTTAATATTTGTAAATATTACTAGACAGGTTAAGATATTAGCATAGGTTGGATAATAACTACTGCTTCAAAACTAAAACAAAAAAGATGGGGGTGAACCACCTAGTATAACTGTGTCTAGACCCTCTTAAGATCTCATAGTTTACAAGTGCAGCAGCTTGTGCATTTTTGTTTTCTTTATTCTTCTCTGTTTGTACTGCCTTCAACTGGTAATTAGTTGTTTGAAATATTTTTTGTTGGCTTTTCCTGAACAAGAAGTTGGTTAAGTCAGAAACTGATTCTGCATGATTCTCAGGTGTCTTCACTGTTTCTGGAATTATTGATGCTTTTGTTTATCATGGAGCCCGGACAATTAAGAAGAAAAGGGAGCTCGGGAAATACAGGTGATTTGCTTTAGGTGATTTGCTCAGAATTTGAGGTAGATGTCTTGTATTTTTCTATGCTTAGCCTTGTCAAAAGAATGGGGTTGGTAGATTGCCATACTAGTGAAATTATTGTAGAAATTCCGCAAAAAAAGGTGTTACCCTGCATGGATACCTGTGAAAATTATTACACGTGAGAGTGATGTGACAAACACATGCTATTTAATCTCATTTAGTACCACGATTTCTGTGATTTATGTTTGATCATCTTGGAGGAAGACAAAGAAATTACTGTTGTTTCAAGTTATTTGTTCTCTTCGCAATAGGTGATTCATTATTGTTCAGAACACCCATTTAGAACAGTAATCCGCTGCTAAGATCCCAGCTGCAGATGTGGTAGCAGATACAACTCTTGTTCTTTTCGTGCTATTCGGTCAACACAGTAGCCATGTCCAAAGGTAATCAAATCTCATGATGATTGAATCCATTGGTCAGCTTAAACAAATGTCATTCCTCCGAGATTTTATTCTAAATTGATAAGTAGTGGATTAGCTCCTCTCTTTTGCCTGGTGGGTGTCATCATTTGGCTCAGCAATGTAGAAATCTGCTGGGATCTTAGACAAGATTTAGACCTCAACTACTTACGTGTCATCCATGGTTCAAAGGAGTTGGGATAAGTGATGTTTTGTTAAAAAAGAAAAGAAAAAAGTCTAAGATTGCTCATTCGATAAATGCTCATTCGATCATCAAGTAAGCTCACGAGTTTAGGTTGCTTAGACTAGTCGAACTAGTCGATTGGTGCTCAAAGAGAAGTCATGTGTAAGTGCGTACCTTGACATCCTTTATATAGGTGACTTAGGAACAATTATATTCGAGATCATCAATGGCAAGTAGAGAACGTGTGACGTTTTGAACATGGATATGCTATGATGTTTCCCATTCTTAAGGCCTACGTTATTTGTTCGCACCAATCATGGCATTCGGATTGTTGTGCGTTTGACTATGTGTAACTCGTGATGGCCACACATTCTCAGATCCGACTACCACATGCAAGCCATATCTAATCGACAAAAACTTTGGACAATTGGCCTATCGGCCACGTGTTACCATGTGGCAACTTACGTGCTTGTTATGTTATTTCTCACCATCGCTAGCCCCCTTGCTCTAGGGTCATTAGGTCACAGAGCTATCAATTCGAAGCTCAATAAATGGTGATTTTAGTCTCTCACTTGAATGGTGGGTCACTAACTTTAAGGTTGTTCAACCAGGTGTTGTATAAATGTGCACTAGATGCTAGATCATGCATAGTTGAAATATACATTTGGCCTATAGGCTATGCGTCGTCGATATGCACACTTGGCCCCTAGGCTATGCTTCGTCGATTTGCATGCTTGGCCGCTAGGTTGTGCGTCGTCGATATACATGCTTAGATTGTAAACTGTGGATTGTAATTTACTTGGACGATTGATAAGAAGGCCATGTGTTCAACCATTTGATTGGTTGGCTAAAAGGTTTAGCATTCGATTGGTTGACAAAATAACCCAATGTTCGGATGATCAGATGATGGACCATGCATAGGACGCATGCCTTGTTTGCGTGGGATTCTCTTTCTTCTCCAGGTTACAACACGTAGACCCGCATACGCCACTTTTGCTTCGATCCCTAGTGGGTGTGTTGATTCGATTACTCAACAAATCTAGCTGAATTTGGTTCCCATCGCTTTGATTATCACTGGGTTGATGTGGCTCCCATAAGGTCATCCACGTGGAGGTTGCATGCACCATCGAGGGATTCAAAAGATTGTAATATTCTTGGTCGATCGACTTTGATAAATAGAAAACTGCCATGTATCCTATCTAGCTAGCGAGGCGATTAACCAAAAAGTCGCTCGGGTACTATAAATAGCCCCTCGAGCCATTCGTACCCTTCACACCTTCAGATATTCTCGAAGCCTTCGTATCTTTGGACATTTGAACCTTCAATTCCTCAGCCTTCAAACCCTTCAGATTTCAAAATAGGTTCGAATGTCTTCCTCATCAAGTTCATCCCCAACATCCAACCATGAGTTAAGCGATTCTCTGATCCTGTCGCCACCCTTAGCATCAATTTTCATAACTTTCTCTGCTAGTGAAGGGATCAAAGTCACCACGATGAGGAAGGCTACCTCTTTGGAGGTGAATCCCTCGAGCATTCAAACCTTACAGATTGGGCCGAGGTTGTATGACTTTGACTCTCGGATCTTGAGGTTGACCTGGTACATGCCAAGGAAGTTTTCAACATTCCTATTGAGTTCGATTGATAGCTCCTCGGCCTTATGTCACACCATTTCTTTTGCACCTCCCTCGACACCTTAGAGGTAGGGCTTAGATTCCCCCTCCATCCTTTTCTTATTAAAATCCTAAATTTTAAAAATTTTCTATCGCTCAGGTGGCGCCATACACCTAGCACTATTTTGATGCCTTTGTCAAGGAGTGTGGAAGGCTTAGAATCCCCCCATCGGCAACCTTGCTACAAGTTTGTTTCACTATGAATCTCATACATTTGGCTTATTTCCTTTTTCCCCATCTCGATTGTCAAGTCTCGAGGGTATCTTCTTCCAGTAAGTGTTGGAAGAAGAGGTATATTTTTTGTTTTTTCACAGAGGGGATGACCCATCGACTTGACATGGTCCACCAGGAAGTTTTAAAACTCGATTATGAGGTTGAGTAGGTTGGAGTGGGAGCAATAGCACTAGTTGTCTATTGCTTTATCCAAGCCCATGACTATCTTATAAATAAGTGTAGCCCCTCTCCTTAGGATCAATGTCTAACTATTCCCCTCCGCTTTTGTCGTGCGTAAGAGTAGAACTAATGGGTCTTCTATGTGCAAAGAGAGACCTCCACGGCAACATCTTCCGAGCTATAGAGGCATTCGAAGCCCCCCATCAACATAGGAGAAAAGGGATGGCCAATAGGCTATTCCTGACCCAAAGGGTCGAGGTAGCAGCCCAGAGCCAAAGGAGGGATGAGCCATCCCTTTGGGTGTGTAAGGTGGTCTGCACGATAATGAACAACCAAGATCAAATAGCTACGGTCGAGGTGTGCCTTGGCAAACATCCTATAGTTGCTGCCCCACCACCCTTGTTGTCATCGAGTCAACATTAGAGGGGGCCCATAGCCCCTCTCATCCTACTGAGCTGCCAAAAGCTCTTGAGATAGTGGGAACCAAGATAGACTTTATCGCTTGACCGCAACGTCAGGTGACTAGCAAACCTTTTGTTGAATCTCGGATTTTGATGATGAAACCAATTGATAGTGTTTATTTGATCTGCGTTTTGATTGACGTAGGTAGCTTCGATCAGGGAGAGACAATTAAGGCAGGAAGAATCATGTTGGGCCGGAATATAACATGTTAGAAGATTGGACGTAGAGCTGGAGGATCGGTCAATGTATCAGTAGAAGGCTTCGAGCCATAGGTTCGGGCATCGAGCCAAGAAGAGCAAAAATTGTGCAAAGGAAATCGGAGTTGCGGAGGTCAACTGGCCGATTGGGTAATAGGCTGCAAGAGAGGACGATGCGCCGAAGAATCAGACAAAGTGTCGATAAACCAATGACATACCGGATAATATTTGATTTAAGCCTTATAATAATTGTTTAGATCGAAGTAGGCTTTAAGTGTGCAAGATTAACTATGATAGCGATCAAGCCATAAAGCAAAATGAAGTCCCAAAGTCAAGAACGAGATTTCGTTGGGAGTTTGAGAGTTCGTCGGAAGTCCGGACGTTCGTCGGAAGTTTTGTCGGAATTGACCGAGAAGTCCAAGAGCTTGCCAGAGAAGCTCATCAGAACTCGCTAAGAAGACCGTCGTGAAGTTCAGGAGCTTATCGGGAGTCCACTAGAATATTGCCGAGAGATCATCGGATGTTCGTCGGAAGATCGCTGGAAGCTCGTCGGAAGAAACCTAGACTAACCGAACTTGATTTGCTTAGTGTATGTCTTAAAATTCATAGTTAGCACATAATTGGGTTAGAATTGGGCCAACTCAATTAGGGGCCAATTGGGCGCAAGTTTAGGTTGTGTTAGGCAATGTGGAAGGCCCAAACAATGACCCAACAAATGGAATCGTCGTGGCACAGTCTTTGAGACTGTGTCAGGCGGTGGTACCGTCTAGACTCAGTCTCCGAGACTGTCAAGCGGTGGCACCGCCCAAACACAGTCTTCTTAGGCGATGGTACCGTCTAGTGTTAGTGCTGCAGGTGGTGGTACCGCCCAGCATAAGCGGTGGTACCACTTGCTAGTCATAGGTGCCCAGCAAGCCAATCACGTGAGTGATGACACGTGTGACTTGATACATAATCTTTTTGCTTATTATATTTTTAGCATATATCACTTTATAACTATTGCATATATGCATATATATACTGTGATGTCCTTGGATTGTGCAATGGGAATCAAATCGTGATGAGATCACAAAAATGAGATCGATTCACTTTTAAACACATATCCTAAATAATCCCGGTCATAGGTTACTCGAGAGGGACATCGTGATAACCGGACAGACTAGTGTGCTATATACTCATCTATATGATGGATGCAACTGGTCTCATAGCTGCTCGTGTAGGGACACTAGGGATACAGTACAGGTGCTCATTGGAGAATGAGTTCACTGATTGATCCGCTTACGGAATGCTGGATGGTTGATGATGCCTTATTGTCGGACAGTGATTCCGTAGTCCTAGTGGTATATCTGGTTCTTAGACTTGAGACACCAAGGATGTCTTGTATGAGTGCTCCACTCTTTGATACCAGACTTATAGGTTTGGTTGTCCTAGATCTAGTACAGTTGGTCATTGGGAGTGGTAGTCGACCTTACGAGGGCTATTGAGTGTCGATAGAGGATCATCCACTTTCGGCGTCATGAGAGGAATATCCCATGTGTTCTTGCTTAGACAAATCCCTAGCCAGGGTCATTCGGGTTGAGAGAGAAAGAGTTCTCCGGGAGAATCCGATTAGAGCGAGACTCGAGTAGAAACCGTATGGGTCTGACAGCACTATGCTCGATATACGATTTTTGGGATATTAGATGGATGAGGGACTATAGGTACACGGTAACTGAGGACAGACAAGTCCAATGGATTGGATTGCCCTGTATCGTCTAGGGACTACGGCGTAGTGGCCTAGTATGTCCGTAGTTGATGAGTCGAGTGAATTATTACAGAGATAATAATTCACTAAGTTAGAAGGAGTTCTGACAGGTATGACTCACGGCCAGCTCGATATTGGGCATAGAGGGCACACACATATGGTAGGCATTGCGATGAGTAGAGGTTCAGATATGAGATATCCGACGGAGCCCTTGTGTTATTGGATGTAGATCCAATACCCACTAGGGGAGGATCCATTAGGGTTTGACAGGGGACCTCTATAAATAGGAGGGATTCAGAGCCTCATAGGCTAGAGCCTTTGCTTGCCTCTCCTATTCTCCTTCCCCTCTCCACCTCAAAGCAGGCCTTGAGTTTTGAGGAGCGTCGTCGCAACCTTGCTGTGTGGATCACCGCTAGAGAGGAGGACGCTTGACCTTCTTCACCCTCTCCTAAGGATATGCAAGGAAATAGGGATATACGATCTCCCTATGTAACAAAATCTACTCTATACGTAGTTTTTTCAGTTTCGTGGATTTTGCGCACCAATCTTCGCACGACGACGAACATCTCTTGGGGAATCGGGAATTTTGTTTTCTTGTTCTTCCGCTACGCATGTGATGTCGCCCCCAAGATTTTCCAACAGTGGTGTCAGAGCCAATTTGTTTGTGCGAATGATTGGTTTTGAACTGCGTGTGTTGTGTTTAGGAAGCATTTTGACGTCAAAATCGTTGATGCAAAAACAAGGAAGGGCAGCAATAGTTGCTGCCCTCGATCTACGTGTGTGCAGTGCAGCCGAAGGCAGGCAGCACAGGGGCTGCGCCTACGGCAGCCGACCGGCGGCCTGCTTGTAGCAGGCTTGTAACCGGTGGGGCTGATAGCCCGCGGGTGCCCCACCAACGGTTGTTGCCACACGGCGCTGATAGGCAGGGCTATAGGCAAGGCGACCACCTACGTGCGGGCATTGTGCTTGTGCGCAAGGGCGACGCCTGCGGGTGCTGGACCCACGGGCAGAGGCATCGCGGGGCGAGGCACTTGCGGTCGTAGCGCTCGCGGGCTGAGGCGCCATAGGGCAATGGCGCTTGTGACCGCTGCTCCTACGGGCAAACCCCCCCGTAGGGGTGGCCGCCCGGCGGGGCACTACACTCGCGGGCACAATGCTCGTGGGGGCTGCGCCACCCGCAGGGGCGCCAACCCACGGTGGCGCCCACCTACAGGGGCGGCGCCCTCGCGCCCCGTCGCACAGGCCGCAACCAGCAGGGTGGCGACGGCGGCAGCAGCAAAGGGGAGTAGGGCATTAGGGTTTTCTGGGCAAAAGATAGTTTTGCCCCTCGGAATTTGAGAAATTTCATTTTCTATCTTTTGTCCAAATTATGAAAATACCCCTAGGAATTCAGAAATTCCCTACATGTCCTTGATTTCAGAAAATATTAATTAATTAAAAAGTTTAGTTTATTATTTTTATCATTATCTAGTAGTCCTACATGATGATGATTATTATGTGTGTACTTGTGATTATTATTATTAGGGTCTGCGAGCCTCCATTATATTTCTCGTTTATTGTTGGGCCTACGTGCCTATGATTAAGTTGTAATCACATGAGGAGGCGTAGTGAGAGCGTGGATGCGATAGCGGGACCCACGAGACAGATGATCGCGATGCATGAAGATGTATCGAGATGTTGACGGAACCGACGAGGACGAGATGGACAATCACAGGGCATGGAGATGCACCGTCGCACACATAGATCTTGATGTGAGTGATTAGGCCTACTGGCTCGGGCCTAATCACATTAGATTGTGGTCCATGATCATCTGGTGTGATTGCTTATATACATATTAGATATGTATATATATTTGCATGCGATGTAGATATATATTAAATATGTATATGTGTGACATGTCATATTAGGAGACCAAATTATAGAAACATCTCTTTCGATAATATTAAGTCGGTAAATGTGAGGCAATTAGATTGACCCACGTGGCCTTCCATCGTTATAAGTAGGAACCGATTCCCGGTGTAGGTTGAGTTGGTTGAGTCTCTCGAGACTCACCTATATCACGATTCGTTATCTTGCTTACGACATAGAGATGTCACCGGTGACCTGAGGACATGGTATGCTTGGTCGAGTCCCTCGAGGGTATATCAACAAATCAAACTCATCTTGTAACGAAGGTGTTGACTTAATCGAGCATCATGGTTGGTCGAGTCCCTCGAGACCATAGTGATTCGGAGGCCGAACAGGACGGGAATCACAAGGAGTTGTGATCGACAAGAGTTGCCTATCTTTTAGGCTTAGTGTGATTGGTCGAGTCCCTCGAGGTTACACTGAGACGCTGATTGGATCCTGATCCCCATTAGAAGTCTGTTGGAGACTTCCGTTTCATGTGCTGAGGGCGTCGCGTGACTCATTAGTAAAATAGTGGGAGCATATTAAGATAGAAGTCCATATCTTGATAGTTTATTTCTTGCAAAATCTGCATGTTATTCATTTCTGTTGCATCTTTATTTTTAGAAAATGTCGCTTTCAAATCCCTTACGTGGCATACTTGATGTCAACTGCCTCATTGGTCCAAATTATACGGATTGGCTCCGTAACTTGAGAATTGTTCTCACGGCGGAGAAAATCGTGTACGTCCTTGATACAGTAATGCCTATGCCCGAAGAAGGGGCAAACGAGGATGAGATCGTTCGCTACGTGAAGTACATTGATGACTCCACTCTTGCTCAAAGCTATATGTTGGGCTCTATGACTCTTGAGTTACAGAGACAACATGAAAAGATAGATGCCAAATCCATTCTCCTACATGTCCGCAAATTGTTTGAAGAACAGGGAAGGACTCAGTGATATGAGATATCCAAGAGCCTCTTCCGCGCTAGGATGACTGAGGGGATACTGGTTCAGAACCATGTCCTAAAGATGATTGAGTGGATAGAGAAACTCATAGGTCTAGGAATGGTCCTAGAGGATAACTTGTGTGTGGATATTATGCTTCAGTCCCTACCAGATTCCTTTTCATAGTTCATAATGAATTTTAATATGAACAAGCTTGAGGTGACTCTCCCATAGCTCCTCAATATGTTTAGGGAGGTAGAGAGTACTATTAAGAAAGAGAAGCTAGTTCTCTATACTGGTGAGACCAGAAAGAAAAGGAAAGTAGAAAGGTCCCTTAAGAAGGGAAAGGGCAAGGGCAGACCAGGTAAAGCAAAGGTTGCTAAGAAAGACCCAGCAAAGGACAAAGGCCAGTGCTTCCACAATGGCAAAGATGGGCACTGGAAGAGGAACTGCAAAGAGTACCTTGCAGAAAGGGCGAAATGAAAGCTTGATGAAGCTTCAGGTACATTCATGATCAGTCTCCATTTGTCAGACTCTTATGATAACACATGGGTATTGGATACTGGTAGTGCTTATCATATATGCAATTCGTTGCAGGTTCTGGCAAGGCCTAGGAGACTAGAGAGAGGCGAGATGGACCTCAAGATGGGTAATGGAGCAAAAGTTGCTGTAGTAGCTGTTGGCGAGGTCGCCCTACATCTGCCTGGTGGAGCTTTTATTGCATTAGATGCATGTTATTTTGTTCCTTCTATTATCAAAAACATTATCTCCATTTCATGTTTGATAGTTTGTGGATATAAATTAGTTTTTGAGAACAATGGTTGTTCGATATTATTATATGATAAGATCATCACGAAAGGAACATTGCATAATGGTTTATTTATGTTAGACATTACTCCACATATCATGAATATAAATGTGTCCAAGAGGAAACGAGATGAGATGAACAGTGCATACCTGTGGCATTGTAGGCTAGGTCACATCCATGAAAGAAGGATTCAAAAGTTGCTAAATGATGGATATCTAGATCCATTCGACTATGTGTCATATGCAACTTGTGAGCCTTGCCTTCGTGGAAAACTGACCAACTCTCCATTTAGTGGAACTGGAGAGAGAGCCACTGAGCTATTGGAACTTATACATAGTGATGTATGTGGACCCATGTCAACTCATACAATTGGTGGTTACTCCTACTTCATTACCTTTACTGATGATTTCTCAAGGTTTGGATATGTGTACTTAATGAAGTATAAGTCCGAGGCCTTTGAGAAATTCAGAGAGTATAAGAATGAGGTGGAGAACCATATTGGAAAGAGTATCAAAACTCTTCGATCAGATCGAGGAGGTGAGTACTTAAGTACAGAGTTTACTCAGTTCCTCAAAGACCATGGGATATTATCCCAATGGACACCTCCTTATACACCTTAGCTCAATGGTGTCTCTGAAAGGAAAAATCGTACGCTATTAGACACGGTACAGTCCATGATGAGTTTCGCTGACCTACCCATCTCATTCTGGGGATATGCCCTAGAAACCGCAGCTTACCTTCTGAACAGAGTTCCAACTAAGTCGGTAGTGTCTACACCATATGAGATATGGAAAGAGAAGAAGCCTGATCTTAAGGTTGTTAAGATTTGGGGCTGCCCTGCCCACGTTAAAAGACACAACCCCGATAAGTTAGAATTAAGGACAAAGCGATGCAAATTTGTGGGATACCCCAAGAAAACTTGTGAGTATTATTTCTATCATCTCGAGGACCAAAAGGTCTTTGTAGCTAACAGAGCAGTGTTCCTTAAGAAGGAACACATTCTTGGCGGAGATAGTGGGAGAATGATAGAGTTGAGCGAGGTTGGAGAACCAAGCTCAAGCACCACTCTACAGCCCGAGTATGTTCAGGTACCTAATACACAAGTTTCAACTTTATGTAGGTCTGATAGAGTATCCCATCCTCCTGAGAGATATGTGAGACATATTAGAGGAGAGGATGTTGAGAATATTGATCCTCTGACATACGAGGAGGCTATTATGAGTGTAGACTCCGGGAAGTGGCAAGAAGCCATGAATTCTGAGATGGATTCTATGTACTCCAACAAGGTTTGGAACCTAGTTGATATGCCCGAAGGTATTGTACCCATCGGTTGCAAGTGAATCTTTAAGAAAAAGATCGGAGTAGATGGAAAGGTAGAGACCTATAAAGCAAGGCTAGTGGCTAAGGGGTATCGTCAAAGGCAAGGTGTTGAATACGATGAAACCTTCTCACCCGTAGCAAAGCTAAAATCCATCAGAATTCTATTGGCTATTGCAGCACACTATGATTATGAGATCTGGTATATGGATGTAAAAACCGCATTCCTCAATGAGAACCTTGAGGAGGAGGTGTATATGATGCAACCTAAGGGATTCGTGTCCAAGAACTGCCCAGATAAGGTGTGTAGGTTGCTTAGATCCATTTATGGACTAAAGCAAGCTTCCCGAAGTTGGAACATAAGATTTGATGAGGCAATCCGATCTTATGACTTCATTAAGAACGAAGATGAGCCTTGTGTGTACAGGAAGGTAAGTGGGAGCGCTATCACCTTTTTGGTGTTATATGTGGATGACATCCTGATCACTGGGAATGACGTAGGAATGCTATCCACAGTAAAGGCTTGGTTATCTAGACACTTCTTCATGAAGGACTTAGGGGAAGCATCCTATATCTTGGGGATTAGAATCTATAGAGATAGATCTAAGAGGATGCTTGGCTTGTCCTAGTCCAGGTACATAGAATTCCAAGAGAGGTCTCATACCGATGAGACATGTGATATCGCTTTCTACGAGTATATCCCCAAAGACTCCAGAAGAAAGGGCGAACGTGGATATGATACCTTATGCCTCAGCAATAGGGTCTATCATGTATGCCATGCTATGTACAAGGCCTGATATAGCACATGCTCTGAGTGTCACGAGCAGGTATCAGGCGGATCCAGGCTTGGAGCACTGGAAAGCAGTAAAGTGTATCCTTAAGTACTTGAGAAGGACTAAGGATCTTTTACTAGTATATGGAGGTAGTAGCCTTAAGGTTGAAGACTACACAGACTCAAGTTTTCAGTCTGATGTCGATGATAGCAAGTCGAATTTAAGGTATGTGTATTCCTTGAATGGAGGAGCAGTGTGCTGGAAGAGTTCCAAGCAAGATACTACTACTGACTCGACCATAGAGGCGGAGTACATTGCTGCATCAGATGTAGCAAAGGAGAGAGTCTGGTTGAAGAAGTTCATCACAAATTTGGGAGTCATGCCGGGTAGCGAGGAGCCGATCTCCTTATATTGCGACAACAATGGGGCGATTGCTCAAGCGAAGGAACCTAGGTCTCATCAGAAATCTAAGCATGTTCTGAGGAGGTTCCACCTTATCAGAGAGATCGTAACCCGAGGAGATGTAGTAGTGGAAAGAGTTCTATCCGAAGATAACATTGCAGATCCACTGACAAAGTCGTTGTCTTAGATTGTCTTTGAGTGTCACAGGGGTCTGATGGGGATCAGACACATAGGTGATTGGCTTTAGGTCAAGTGGGAGATTGCTAGTCATAAGTGCCCAACAAGCCAATCACGTGAGTGATGATACATGTGACTTGATACAAAATCTTTTTGCTTATTATATTTTTGGCATATATCACTTTATAACTATTACATATATGCATATATATATTGTGATGTCCTTGGATTTGTGCAATGGGAATCAGATCGTGATGAGATCACGAAAATGAGATCGGTTCACCTTTAAACACATATCCTAAATAATCTCGGTCATAGGTTACTCGAGAGGGACATCGTGATAACTGGACAGATTGGTGTGCTGTATACCCGTTCATATGATGGATGCAGCTGGTCTCATAGCTACTCATGTAGGGACACTAGGGATACAGTACAGGTGCTCATTGGAGAATGAGTTCACTGATTGATCTGCTTACGGAATGCTAGATGGTTGATGATGCCTTATTGTCAGATAGTGATTCCGTAGTCCTAGTGGTATATCTGGTTCTTAGACTTGAGACACCAAGGATGTCCTATATGAGTGCTCCACTCTTTGATACCAGACTTATAGGTTTGTCTGTCCCAGATTTAGTACAACTGGTCATTGGGAGTGGTAGTCGACCTTACGAGGGCTATTGAGTGTCGATAGAGGATCATCCACTTTCGACGTCATGAGAGGAATATCCCATGTGTTCTTGCTTAGACAAATCCCTGGCCAGGGTCATTCGGGTTGAGAGAGAAAGAGTTCTCTAGGAGAATCCGATTAGAGCGAGACTCGAGTAGAAACCGTATGAGTCTGACAGCACCATGCTCTATATATGGTCTCTAGGATATTAGATGGATGAGGGACTATAGGTACACGATAATTGAGGACAGACAGGTCCAATGGATTGGATTCCCCTGTATCATCTGAGGACTATGGCGTAGTGGCCTAGTACGTCCATAGTTGATGAGTTGAGTGAATTATTACAAAGATAATAATTCACTAAGTTAGAAGGAGTTCTGATAGATATAACTCATGACCAACTCGATATTAGGCCTAGAGGGTCACACACATATGGTAGGCATTGCGATGAGTAGAGGTTCGGATATGAGATATCCGACAGAGCCCTTATCTTATTGGATGCAGATCCAATACCCACTAGGGGAGGATCCATTAGGGTTTGACAGGGGACCTCTATAAATAGGAGGGATTCAGAGCCTCATAGGCTAGAGCCTTTGCTTACCTCTCTTATTCTCTTTCCCCTCTCCACCTCAGAGTAGGCTTGGTGTTTTGAGGAGCGTCGTTGCAGCCCTGCTGTGTGGATCACTGCTATAGAGGAGGACGCTTGACCTCCTTCACCCTCTCCTAAGGATCTGCAAGGAAACAGGGATATACGATCTCCCTAGGTAACACAATCTACTCTATACGCAGTTTTTTTAATTTCATGGATTTTGCGCGCCAATCTTCGCACGATGACGAACATCTCTTTGGGAATCGGGAATTTTGTTTTCTTGTTCTTCCGTTGCGCATGTGATGTCGCCCCCAAGATTTTCCAACACCACTAGTACCCGGGAAACCCAGGATGAGACTCTTTTAGGCTCCAAGTTTGAATCCACTTGAGGCTTATAAATACCCCTCTCATCCCTGGTTAACTTACACAAGAATTGAGAGTGAAAAAGGAAGAAAATACTATTGTAATCTTGCGTGAACTCCTCTCAAACTTTAAGTGTTAGAGAAGTTTAAGAGAGGAGGTTGTGGGAGTTGGAAAGGTTCTCTCCTGAACCTGTCAAAAGGAGAATCGAGTTGTAAGGGTAGTTGATTTTCGCCCATTGAAGGAAGATTGTTAATGGATGCCGGTGGCCTCGACGGAAGAGGAATCGACGAAGTGGATGTAGGTCACGACGACCAAACCACTATAAAACTCAGTTTGTATTTTGTTTACTGCAATTTGCCTTTACTACAAACTGCTACCTTATAACTTTTTTCACTACACTCCTATACTCTTTCAAGTTAATATCTTTACAAAACTATTTTCGTCGGAATCGAGTTTAATCGAAACGAAGATTTTTTAAACCAAAGTAATTTTTTTGTTGCACTAATTCACCCCCACCCTCTCTTAGTGTTGACTCGTTCCTAATAGTTGGTTTTAGAGTCACATCTTTTCTCATTTGGTTTAACACCCAAGAGAAATAACTCTTTTCAGCTTTCAAAAGGGTTTTTCTATCGTTCATACTCTCATATTCAATGGGACGAACTACACTTATTGGAAAACCCAAATGAGAATTTTCTTGCTTTCAATGGATTTGAATTTATGGAATATTATCGAAAGCAATTTTTAAAAGTCTTCTACTCCAATGAACGAATGGAATGATTTGGAGAAGAAAACTTTTTCTTTGAATGTTAGAGCTATGAACGCTCTATTTTGTACTTTGAGTAAAAATGAGTTTAATTGTGTTTCTATTTGTGAAATGGCTTTCGATATTTGGCATACATTTGAAATCACACACGAAGGCACTAATAAAGTTAAAGATTCGAAAATCAATCTTTTGATGCATGATTTTGAACTATTTCGAATGAAGCCATGCGAAACCATTGTTGATATGTACACCCACTTTACAAATGTCGTTAATAGCTTAAAGCTTTTGACAAATATTTTTTGAATCTTGAACTTGTTAATAAAGTTTTACGATCTCTTTCTAAAACTTGGGATCCTAAAGTAATGGTCATTCAAGAGATAAAGAATTTAAATAATTTCCCTCTCAAAGAACTTATCGGGTCTTTAATGACCTATAAAATGAGTTCTATGGCACAAAATAAACATAAGAATAATCTTCCAAAGAATAGGAAGGATTTGACACTTAGAACAAATGAAGACCACTCGAGCGAAAGCTCAAGTGATGATGAACTCGAACTTCTCACTATAAAATTTAAAAGATTCATTAAACAAGAATTAAAGAATAAAAATGAACTTAAAAAGAAGTTGCCAAAGAAGAAGAGAGCATTCAAGGCGGCTTGGAACAAATCGAGTTCATCCGAAGATGAAGAACAAACCAACAAAGGAGAGATGACAAACTATGGCTTAACAACTTTCGACGATGAGGTAACCAAAACCCCTTTGATTTATTTCAAAATTACATAATGCATGTCATGAGATGTTTTTAAATTTGTTTAGAAAATTATACATAATTTTTTTTAAAAAATTACATGATGTAATAAAAAATAAAAAATAAATTTGGGATCATGTTAGTAATTTTAAAAATGATCATGACAACTGCATGTTTTATGATAAAGGAATAAAAATGTTAAGAATGTAATGCTTGTACACCTAATAAGATTAATTTTATGTATGTTTTAAGGAGCAATAATGTGTATCTTAATGATTTCCGTATTGCTCCTTGATAATGATTTTGATTGAAAATGCCTTATATTCAATGAAATCATGCTTGATATTTTAATGATGTAATAAAAATGTTAAAAGATTTAGTACAATGCTTGATGATTTTATTCTATGCATGAGATTTTGAAGTTATACATGATGACTTTTGTGATTTATTGATCTTGATTTTTGTGATAAATCTTGTACTTTCATTTTAAACGTTGATGCATGTTTTTATTTGGCATAAAAAAACTTGGGCATGCTTGTATGAAACAAACAACTTAAAATGAAATATCTATATCTTATTGATTTTTTGATAAAAGATTTATGACTCTATATATATTATACTTTTGTGAATCTCTTGGACTATGAAAATGATTTGAATTTGAATGAGTTTTATTGAAATCATAATTTTTTGAGACTTATAACATAAATCTTTTATGAATTAAGATATCTTATTTGATCTCTCATGTTTCTCTTTGCCATTTACTAAAGAGGAAAATAATCCAATTCATGATCTTGATTTCTCGATATTTGATACTTGAGATTTTTTTGTGAATCGAGATCTTGTATTTGATCTCTTATGCTTCTTCTTGTCATTCACTAAAGAAGAAAATTTTATAAATTAATCATGAATTTTTCGAAATTATAACTAATCCTTTTTTGAATTGAGACATTATGCATGAATCAAGTTCTTATGTGAATATATTTACGTTGCCTTCGTTGAATTTTCCGAAAAGTGATTTCGATGATAATTTTAGATCTATTTTCATATGACTAATGAGATGATATATCCAACTAAATCATTTATTGTATTTACGACTTGTGATATATTCAACATGAAACATTTTTCTTGATGCATATATGATTCAGTATTTTAAGAGAATATTTATCAAATCATGATAAGATGAGATTCTCTTATATAAATCAAGATTTTTCATTAATTGTCATCTTACAATTCCTTTTAGTATTTTCTTAAGAGGAGATTTTCTATATGAATCTTGAGAATTCTCATGCATGATAGGACGTAATGTAATTTGACATTTTGATACCATTATGATTTGAAATATTTATGATTTGGAATGATACATGCAATACTATGATTTGTTACTAAAATGATATATCATGAATGCTTGAGTATCATGTATGATATATCCATAGTGATGATTTATTTTTGGTATCATGAAGTAAGGATGAAATGTAAGGTTTTGAAATTGTGCATGTCTTAATTTAAAACTATAATGATGCACAAACATATTGAAATAAGATTGATACTTTACCTTTATCATAATTTAAAAATTATTGCAAAGGAAAAATAAATTATAAAATTATATTCTTCCCTTCTTTTTGACAATGACAAAGGGGGAGATAAATTTGTTAGCTTGCACATTTCAAAGATTGAAAAACTTGTTTGATTGTTTGCACATCTAAAGAGAAGCAAAAATTACAAACATACATATCTCAAAAGAGAAGCAAAGATTGCTAACTTGCATAATTCAAGAAGAAAGAACTTGCTATCTTGAACATCACCAATTTAAGATTGCATAAGCCTGCATGTTTTATAATGAAGTAGAACTTGCATGTTATAAAATGATGTAAACGTTTGCTAGATTGCACTTTGCAAAGGAAGCAAAAAAATTACACTTCTCAGAAAAGAAAAACATGCTATCTTGCACATTTAATGAGAGTTTGCTAGCTTCCATACTTCAAGAAGGAAAAAGTTGCTAGTTTGCACATCATAAAGAGAAGCAAAAAGCTTGCTCATCTCAAAAGATGCAAAAATTTTGCCAACTTTCATGTGTGTAAAATTTGCTAGCTTGTATATTCCAAAATTATATAAAACTTATTAAATTTGCTAGCTTGCAAATTACATGGAGAAATAATTGCTAGAAACGTAAAAATACTAGCTTGCATGTTTCAAATAGATGCAAAAAACTTTGCTATCTTGTATATATCAAAATGTGTAAAAATTTGCTAGCTTGCATCACGTAGAACTTGTTAGAATTGCTAGTTTGAACATTGTAAAGGAAGCAAAAATTGCACTTCTCAAAAGAGAAGAAAGAACTCACTAGCTTGCATGTTCTAAAGTGATGGGAAATTTGCTAAATCCCTAGGCTTATATCTCTATGTTAGGATCCTTTTATTTTTCTTTTATTTTTTGTGCTTTCCTTTTATTTTCTGCATATTTATTAAGTCTGTTTAGTTTAGCTAAAGTCAGAACTCTATAAATAGGGATGTAAATCCTTTTATTTTTTGTGCTTTCCTTTTATTTTCTGCGTATTTATTAAGTCTGTTTAGTTTAGCTAAAGTCGGAACTCTATAAATAGGGATGTAACTACTTCTTTTCGATCATCTATGAAAAATACTATTTTTGTCTTGTGACAAACCCTAGGAGGCCGATCCTCTCGAAGCGATCAAGGAGGGTCGATCCCCTCGAAGTGATCATCCCCTTTCTCTTCTTCTTTTTTACGATAAGACTTTAGGGTCGTATCATTTGGTATCAGAGCGACGATCCTTGGCGTTCTCATTGCAACGAAGCTATCAAAAAAAAAAAAAAAAGAAACGAAAGAAAGAAAGAAAGAAAGAAAGAAAGAAAGAAAGAAAGAAAGAGAGAAGAAGAAGCAGCAACCGCACCACGCACCCCTGCTTCCCCTGCTTCCGGCCAGCCCACCCGCCACCCGTCGCTGCTCTCCGGCCAGCAACCGGCTCTGCCCCACTTCCGGCCAGAGTCCACCGTCGCCTCCCACCCGAGTCACCACCGCTGCCAGGAGACGACACTGCTAGCGTCCCACTCCGCCACAGCTCTGCTCGTCTTCTCTACCGCCGCTGCTTCCCGGCCGATCGATCACCGCCGCCCACCTCCCAACTGCAACCCTAGCCGTGCCCCCCTCCTCACGGTGACCGAAACAGGGCAACTCACTACTGCTGCCCTTGTTTCCAGCCGCGCCTCCAACAGCCGCGTCTCCTCTGTTAGGATCGGAGCGGCACTAAGAGGGGGGGGGGGGGTGAATTAGTGCAGCGGATTAAAACTTCGGTTTTAGTAAAATCTTTCATACGATAAGAATGGAACTTGAAAAGCTTAACTTGAAGGCGTATTCTTAAAGTTGCGCAGCAAAGGTAATAAGGAACTAAAGCATGTAAGAAGGTTTGCAGTAATGTAAACAGCAATAATGAAATGCAAACCAGAGATTACGCCGATTTTAGAGTGGTTCGGTCAAATGACCTACATCCACTTGCGAGGCCCCTCTTTGATGAGGCTCCCACCTTCCACTAGTAAATCTCTTGAAATGGAAGGGTAAATACCCCTCTTACAACCTTTTACAAACAGTTCAACCTCTTACAAATTTTTCAATAAGAAAGAAGGAGGAGAACTCTCTAGCAAATTGAAAACAAGACTTGCTAAGACTTTCTAAGACTTTTCTCTCAATCAAAATGCTTCTCAAAAGTTGTAATCTTAGCTGAGATTTGAGGGGTATTTATAGGCCTCAAGAGGATTCAAATTTGGGCTCCAAAATTTGAATTCTCTTTGGGTTTCCGATGCTAGCGGTGCCACCGCCCAGCCAAGCGGTGCCACCGCCCAGTGCTCGGGTGCTGGACGGTGCAACCGCCCAGCCCAGGAGGTGTCACCGCCCAGCTCTCGGGTGTTGGGCGGTGCCACCGCCTGGCTCTCCGGTTCACTGGTTTGGCTTAATTTTAGCCCAAACCAAATCTGACTTTGGGCCTAGTTGGCCCCTAACCAGGATATAGGATTATCTCTTAATCCTAATCCTAATTACAAGTGAACTACATAACAAAACACATCCTAAGCAAGTTTTCAACCGCGAACGTCGAGTCTTGTTCCGGCGAGCTTTCCGACGAACTTTCTTCCGACGGACTCCCATCAAGCTCCCGATCTTGTGATGACTTTAACGAGTAGCCGAGCCTTCTCGGTGATCTCCGTGAACCTCCGACAATCTCTTCGGCGAACTTCCGAAAATTCTGATAGGTTCCCGATTTCTTCTCGGTTGATTCCGGCAGCATCTCCGACGATTCTTCGTACTCTTAAACGTCCATCGATCTTGACTCCGGTATTCTTGCTTTGTGTTTTCTGATTATCGTAGTTAATCCTGCACACTTAACTCAATAATATGGATTAGATCAATTAACCCATCAATTGATTTCATCATCAAAATCCGAGATTCAATAATCTCCCCCTTTTTGATGATGACAATCAATTGATGACGGAGTTAAATATAACTCCCCCTATCTATGTGCCATATTATGAGAAGATGAAAACACTTGAATTCCATCCATAGAATTCAAGCATAAACCGATAAGTTCTAACCGTAGAACTTATCGTCATTCTCATTAAGCAATAGTAAATACAAAACTTCGATGAAAATCATGTTAAGAGATAATTTTTACTACGATAGAAGATAAAGATTTTCAACATGAATTTCATGATGTAAATGTAAGGCATGCCTTCAATATGATCAATCAATCTTGCGATATTTTCAAGGATTTTGCAAGGCATATAAGACATTCATATCACACAAGTTTTTGTAATTCATATAAGTCATCACTTAGTCATCACTTCTCCCCCTTTGTCATCAATAAAAAGAGACAAGCTAGCTAATTGATGATCATAGAAAAAAGGTTTAGCATTTAATAGGAAACAAAGTTCATCATTCAAATTTGCCAGAAATAGTTTATCCAAAAGACATCATCATTTATGCATATCAAAACAGTAGTTATCTAAAAGGAAGGATCAGTTATCGTTCAATTGATGACAAACTTTGAACTTGTTGTTAAAAGCAAACAGAACAGAATAAAAAGATACATCAATTTAATCCTTAGGAGGTAATCCACAGTGCTGATACATGATATCTATTTTTTCATTCATTTGTCGTAGTGTCTTCAAAATTTCAACTTGTTGATTCTGAATTTGTTCTTGCTGTGATTTGATCTGAGACAGTTCCGCCATGATGAGATCTTCAGAGGAGGAAACAGGAGCTGAAGGTGCTGCGCCAAAGGGACTAGGAGGAGGAGATTCATTTCCCATAAGAATTGGTGTTTCGGGGTGTTCTATTGGTGGAGGAATTGGATCCGTCCTTCTAGGCTGCCTAACCCATATGCCATTGCTAAAAGTGCACCTAAGTCTTTTCAGTAGGTTTTTATTTATTATGTTATATCGATCATTTTGAATAGATTCTTCATCGGGTGGAATGCAAATGTCATAGGCATGAATAAATCTAGTGATTAACCTCCCATATGGCAATATAGTATCTTTAGCCATAATATCCTGCATGTGTTGGCGAATTAAGTACCCAAAACAATTATGCTGACCGGTCATAATCCAATACATGGTTCCTATCTCTATTTGACTTATTTCGTCAAGATGAAATTGTTTGGGGAATATGATGCTTGTGATAATGTGATGAAGAATTTTAGAGTTGAAAGGCAGTAAGTGTTTACAGCTTTTGGGTAGGAAGTCAAGGTTTGGATTTGCAAAAACTGTTTCTACGGCTTCGGTATAGGTTGCTCCTATTGTGTTGACGTCCCATTTACCTTTAAAATAGCATCCCCTATCTTTTTCAGTTATGCCAATTAGCTCACAAATAGTACTGTCAAATATTCTAATGGGTGTTCCTAGAAGGTAAGTGCTTAGGCTATCGTTGTCCTCATATAGGTTGGCATAGAACAATCTAACTAATCGCGGATAGATTGGTTCATCTATTTGTAGTAGAGGTAGAGCTTCTAGGTGTGCAAACCACCTAATGGGTTCTAAGTCCTCTAGTTCATCCAGATCAATGTATTTTCCCTTATGGATACATCGTGTTTCAAATTTTGGAAAGCTAAGGGCTACCTCTTTTGATCTAAAAAGATCATGGTCAAATGAATCTCCTTCAATCCTTTTTCCTTTTGATCTCTTAGGAGCCATTATCTAGACAAGATGATGATGAAATTGTGAAAAAAATAAGCAAGGGAAAGAGGAAAGAAAAGAGAGAATGGGATACCAAAAAGAGGGATTTCAAGTGTTACCTTATGGAGATTAGGTTGAGAGATGGAAAGCTTGGACCACCAAGAATCCTTCTCCAATGCTTCTAAGAGTTAGAATGAGAGTTAGAGGGAATGGGAGAGGGTTTTGAGAGCCTTTTTTTCGGGTTGGGGGCGGTGTCACCGCCGGCCCTAACCCCTCGGGTTAATAAGGGTCACTCGGTCGGTGCCACCGCCAAGCCGAGCGGTGTCACCGCCGGATCTGGCGGTGCCACCGCTAGCATCCCGCGGAGGAAAGAAAAAAAATTTTTCTTCCTCCCTTTTGTTTAGCTTCTTCCCTCAAGATCATAAGTTATACTTTAATGGATCATTTTGAATTGAAGAAGAAGGAAGAAATCAAATCCACAAAAGAAAGGAAAAGGACGAGTCATTTTTCGTGAAGCTCATTTTAGGGACAATTTAACATGCCTAATTCCCTTCTAATGAATTCAAATGGATCTTCGTTCAAAGCTTTTGTAAATATATCTGCTAATTGATGCTTTGTGTCAATGAATTCTAGAACAACATCATTGTTAAGGACATGATCGCGTATGAAATGATGCCTAACGTCGATGTGCTTAGTTCTAGAGTGCAGAATTGGATTTTTAGTAAGACATATGGCACTAGTATTATCACATTTTATGGGAATGTTTTTAAAGTGAATTCCATAGTCTTCTAATGTATTTTTCATCCAAATGACTTGTGCACAACATGCACTTGCAGCAATGTATTCGGATTCCACCGTAGATAATGCAACTGAATTTTGTTTCTTGGAAGTCCAAGAAACAAGTGCATGTCCTAAAAATTGGCATATTCCGGATGTACTTTTTCTATCTATCCTGTATCCGCCAAAATCGGCATCTACATAAGCTATTAGATCGAATTTTTCAAATTTTGGATACCACAATCCTAAATTTGGAGTTCCTTTAAGATACCTAAATATTCTTTTAACACTCTTCAGATGAGATAATTTAGGATTAGATTGAAACCTAGCGCAAAGTCCTACACTAAACATAATATCTGGTCTAGTCGCGGTGAGGTAGAGTAGACTACCTATCATTCCCCTATATGTTTTTTGATCAAAATTTTTACTATTTTCATCCATATCTAACTTAGTCGCAGTACTCATAGGGGTGTTTATTGCTTTTGAATTATCCATGTTAAATCGTTTTAGCAATTCTAATGTATATTTGGATTGGTTAAGAAATATACCATCACTAAGTTGTTTGATTTGTAATCCTAAAAAGAAAGTTAATTCACCCATTAAACTCATTTCAAATTCATGACTCATACATTTGGCAAATGATTCACATAGTGATTCATCCGAAGAGCCAAAAATAATATCGTCAACATAAATTTGTACAATAAGAAAATTATTTTCAAAATGTTTAATAAATAATGTAGTATCAACCTTGCCTTTGGTAAAATTATTTAAAATAAGAAAGGAACTAAGCCTTTCATACCAAGCTCTAGGAGCTTGTTTCAAGCCATAGAGAGCTTTAGTCAATTTGAATACATGATTAGGAAGAAGAGAATTTTCAAATCCGGGAGGTTGTTCGACATATACTTCTTCGGAAATAAAACCATTCAAGAAAGCACTTTTGACATCCATTTGAAATAGTTTAAAATTATTACTACTAGCATAGACAAGGAGCATCCTTATGGCTTCTAATCGAGCCACGGGAGCGAAGGTTTCTTCGTAATCGATACCTTCTTCCTGGTTGAAACCTTTGGCCACTAATCTAGCCTTGTTTCTAACCACGATACCATTTTCATCTTGCTTGTTTCTAAAGACCCACTTAGTACCTATGACTAAGTGGTCACTTGGTCTAGGAACAAGCTTCCATACCTCATTCTTCTCAAATTGGTTCAATTCTTCTTGCATTGCAATGACCCAAAATTCATCTTTTAAGGCTTCGTCAATGCATTTAGGTTCAATTTGAGAAAGGAAAGCGGCGTTGGCGCAAAAATTCTTGAAAGAAGAACGAGTTTGAACCCCTTTTGTTGTATCTCCTATAATTAGCTCCTTTGGATGAGCATCTACATACTTCCATTCTTTAGGTAAAGAAATTTCGGAAGAAGATGCATTCAAATGGCTATTTTGAGGAGGGGGTTCGTTCAAATTCAAATTATCAAAACCAAGATCATCATCAAAATCATTTTTCTTTAAATAAAATTTTTTATTAAAAACTACTTGAATAGACTCTTCTATTACTAAGGTCCTTTTGTGAAAGACACGAAAGGCCTTAGAAACGGAGGAGTAACAAAAAAAAATGCCTTCATCGGATTTAGCATCAAATTTACCTAGGGCATCCTTTTCATTTAAAATGAAGCATTTACAACCAAAAACTTTAAAATAAGAAATATTTGGTTTTTTGTTATTCCATAATTCATAGGGAGTTTTTGATAGAGATGGTCTTATTAGGACCCTATTCATGATATAACAAGCCGTATTTACGGCTTCGACCCAAAAATATTTGGGTAAACTATGTTCATTTAACATAGTTCTTGCCATTTCTTGTAGGTTTATATTTTTCCTTTCAACTACTCCATTTTGTTGAGGATTTCTTGGAGTTGAGAAGTTGTGATTGTACCCATTAACTTCGCAAAAATTTTGAAAGTCACGGTTTTGGAATTCACCACCGTGATCACTCTGAATTGATGAGATCATGAAGCCTTTTTCGTTTTGAGTGAGTTTACAAAATTTAGAGAAACACTTGAAGCAATCATTTTTGTGAGCTAAGAAATAGGTCCAAGTGTATCTAGAGTAGTCATCCACAATCACAAAAGCATATTTGCTTCCACCTAGACTTGTTGTATCAATTGGTCCAAATAAGTCCAAATGGATCAATTGTAATGGTCTAGTGGTGCTAATTTGATTTTTTGGTTTGAAGCTTGTTTTTATTTGTTTGCCTAGTTGACATGCATCGCATACCTTATCCTTAATAAACTTCATATTCGGAATCCCTCGTACATGACCTAATCTCCTATGCCAAAGCCAAGCATTATCATTTACGGCGGAGAAACACATTTCATTACTTAGTTCATCAAGATTGATGGTATAGATATTATTTTGTTTTAAAGCAATCATAGTCATGTTATGATTTGGTTTTTCAATAATGCACATATTTGATTCAAATTTAACGATATAACCTTTATCGCATAGTTGACTAATACTCAAGAGATTGTGTTTCAATCCATCAACTAGTAAAACATCATCAATGGAAAAACTAAATTTGTTACCAATAGTTCCCTTGCCAATGATTTTGCCTTTGTTGTTGTCTCCGAAGGTCACGTACCTTTCTTCTTTGCTAGTGAGCATAGAGAAATGAGATGGATCTCCAGTCATATGTCTTGAGCATCCACTATCGAGATACCATCTCTTGCTCCTAGCTTATGGGTTTGTCTACAAAAGAGGATGATTTTTAGGTACCCATTTGATTTTGGGTGCCTCAAAAATTGACCCACTAACTTTGTTATTTATTATTGAATCCTTTATAGTTCCTTTAGGAACCCATATTAATTTTTGTGAACTAATTTTCCTAAATGGACATTTGTAGGCAATATGTCCGGATTTGCAACAGAAGTTACATTTCATATAAGAGGAAACATGTAATGTAGGTTCTTTTATGAAACTGGTAGGATTTTGATGTAATTCTTTTACAAATCCAATTCCATTTCTATTTGCGATGTGACCCTTGTGTGCAAGGATCATATCTAATCCTTTGCTACCAACCTTAAACTTGTTTAAGGTTTCTTTAAGAAGCAAATTTTTATTTTTTATTGCTTCTAAATGCTTACACTTAGAGCATGGAGGAGTTTGAAGACTATCAAACTTATCTTGTAGCAAAGCATGCTCTTTCTTTAAGATACTTAACTTCTTGCTAATAGTTCTACATTCATCAAATAATTCATGAAAAGTGATAGAGAGTTCTTCAAAAGATAAATCTTCATTAAATAAATCACATACCTCTTCTCCTAAAGTCATTAGCACGTAATGAGCAACTTGCTCGGTGTTGGACTCCTCTTCTTCGGACGCACTTGAATCATCCCACGTTGTCTTGAGCGCCTTCTTCTTTGATGTTCTTTTCTTGGCTTGAGGACAATCGTTCTTGTAGTGTCCCGGTTTTTTGCATTCATAACAAATCACTTGGTCCTTCTTTTGTTCAAATTTGTTTTTTGTATTATTTTTAAATTTGTTCTTTCTTAAGTATTTCTTAAATTTTTGAGTCAAAAATGCAATGTCATTATCACTGTCCTCATCAATTGATGTTCCTTTCAAGTGGTCTTCTTGTGATTTGAGTGCCATATCCTTCCTGTTCTTTGGAAGGGGGTTCTCGAGCTCGTCATGAGCTTGACATGTCATTTCGTAGGTCATTAGAGACCCAATGAGTTCTTCAAGAGGGAATGCTTTAAGGTCTTTGGCCTCTTGAATGGCCGTAACTTTTGGATCCCAACTTTTAGGGAGAGATCTTAAGATTTTAGTTACTAGTTCAAAGTTAGTAAAATCTTTACCAAGAGCTTTAAGTCCATTGATGACATCCATAAACCGGGTGTACATGTCTCCGATGGACTCACTTGGTTTCATTCGGAAAAGTTCGTAAGAGTGCACAAGGATGTTGATTTTGGACTCTTTCACTCGGCTAGTGCCTTCATAAGTGACCTCAAGAGTTCTCCAAATATTAAAGGCCAAATCACAAATTGAAACACGATTAAATTCATTTTTGTCTAGTGCACAAAACAAGGCATTCATAGCCTTTGCATTTAAAGCAAAAACCTTCTTCTCCGATTCATTCCATTCGCTCATCGGAAGAGAAGATTTTTGAAATCCGTTTTCAACAATAGACCAAAGCTCAAAGTCCATAGAAACGAGGAAGATCCTCATGTGAGTCTTCCATTATGTGTAATTTGACCCATTAAACTAAGGTGGTCGTGCAATAGAGTGGCCCTCTTGCATGCCGGAGTAAGCCATCTCTCTTGGGTATTAAACCAAATATGAGAGATAACCTTGCTCTGATACCACTTGTTTGGATCGAAGCGGCACTAAGAGGGGGGGGTGAATTAGTGCAGCGGATTAAAACTTCGGTTTTAGTAAAATCTTTCGTACGATAAGAACGGAACTTGAAAAGCTTAACTTGAAGGCGTATTCTTAAAGTTGCGCAGCAAAGGTAATAAGGAACTAAAGCATGTAAGAAGGTTTGCAGTAATGTAAACAGCAATAATGAAATGCAAACCAGAGATTACGTCGATTTTAGAGTGGTTCGGTCAAATGACCTACATCCACTTGCGAGGCCCCTCTTCGATGAGGCTCCCACATTCCACTAGCAAATCTCTTGAAATGGAAGGGTAAATACCCCTCTTACAACCTTTTACAAACAGTTCAACCTCTTACAAATTTTTCAATAAGAAAGAAGGAGGAGAACTCTCTAGCAAATTGAAAACAAGACTTGCTAAGACTTTCTAAGACTTTTCTCTCAATCAAAATGCTTCTCAAAAGTTGTAATCTCAGCTGAGATTTGAGGGGTATTTATAGGCCTCAAGAGGATTCAAATTTGGGCTCCAAAATTTGAATTCTCTTTGGGTTCCCGATGCTGGCGGTGCCACCGCCCAACCAAGCAGTGCCACCGCCCAATGCTCGGGTGCTGGACGGTGCAACCGCCCAGCCCAGGAGGTGTCACCGCCCAGCTCTCGGGTGCTGTGCGGTGCCACCGCCCAGCCAGGCGGTGCCACCGCCTGGCTCTCCGGTTCACTGGTTTGGCTTAATTTTAGCCCAAACCAAATCTGACTTTGGGCCCAGTTGGCCCCTAACCAGGATATAGGATTATCTCTTAATCCTAATCCTAATTACAAGTGAACTACATAACAAAACACATCCTAAGCAAGTTTTCAACCGCGAACGTCGAGTCTTGTTCCGGCGAGCTTTCCGACGAACTTTCTTCCGACGGACTCCCATCAAGCTCCCGATCTTGTGATGACTTTAACGAGTAGCCGAGCCTTCTCGGTGATCTTCGTGAACCTCCGACGATCTCTTCGGCAAACTTCCAAAAATTTCAATAGGTTCCCGATTTCTTCTCGGTTGATTCCGGCAGCATCTCCGACGATTCTTCGGACTCTTAAACGTCCATCGATCTTGACTCCGGTATTCTTGCTTTGTGTTTTCTGGTTATCGTAGTTAATCCTGCACACTTAACTCAATAATATGGATTAGATCAATTAACCCATCAATTGATTTCATCATCAAAATCTGAGATTCAACATCCTCCAGCACTCCTCTTCCCCTCGAGCGCCGTCGCCGCCCAGCCGACCCATCACCGCTGTGGGCTACCGTGCGACGACCGCCGCTCGCCTCCCAGTCGCCACCGCTCCACCTAGCTCTGCATCTAACCGAAACAGAGCACACATTCTCTGCCCTAGTTTTCAGCCACGCCACAGCCGCGTGGGGTCACTTGCTGCTGCTGGCTGTCACTGCTGCTGCCAGCTACTATGCAGATGCCCTTGACTAGACATCAGAAATAAGAACTAGGGATTACCGACTTGCAATTGTACGCAATGGCTACCGATAACTCAGTGAAGGCACAAATGGAAGCGTTGGAAACCAGAATTGAAAATCGGCTACAAGAAACTCTTCATGATTTCAAAAAGAGCTTGTTGAAGCACTTTAGTGGGTTTCAACAAGATGGGAGCTCAAGTTCTACGCTGAACAGATCGGGAGACACGAAAAGGGCCCCAGGATGGTGACACACACTACCCACGTATCAGGGTAGAATTTTCACGATGGGAAGATGAGGATCCGACCAGTTGGATCTCTAGGGCGGAAAATTTTTTTCGTTTTCACAGAACCCCAGAAGAATCCAAGGTAGAAGTAGCCTCAATCCAGCTCGATGGAGATGCAATTCAGTGGTATAATTGGTACGAAACTTGCCATGGAATTCCGTCGTGGGAGCAGTTTAAAAGAGGACTTCTTGTTCGCTTTGGCCCATCCGAATATGAGAATGTTGATGGCCAACTCACTAAAATTCATCAGACTTCTACAGTGTTGGAGTATCAGAGTAGATTTGAAAGATTGTCTAACCAAGCTAGAGATTGGTCAGAACGACAACTTCTGGGTACATTTATTGAAGGGCTTATTCCCGAGATCCGGTGCGAGGTTAAGGCTCGTTAACCCCGCACTATGATGGCTGCAATTTCATTTGCTCGCCTACATGAAGAAAAAATCAGTGTCGAATATTGTCGAAACAGAGGTGCCAATAAACAGGTGATTAGTAGGCAACCTACTTCATCTACTCCTAGTCGAAACCACAACACTAGCAGACTAACCCGAGAGGAACTCAAAGAAAGGTTAGCGAAGGGTTTGTGCTGGCATTGCGATGAAAAGTGGAGTAAGGAGCATCGATGCAAACAAGAAAGACTTTTGATGATTAAACCGATCGAGGATGAACCGGAAGTAGAAGTATCGAATTCCAATCATGAAGAAGTGGAAACTAATGATGATGTTAAAGCCGTCACACATACAGTACATGCATTGGCCGGCTACTCTAATCCACAAACTATAAAAATTGAGGGAACTCTGAAACACCAGTCTGTCACTGTTTTGATTGATACGGGTAGCACTAATAATTTTATGGATAGAAAAGTTACAGCCCGATTAGCTTACCACATCGAATGTTGTGACAAATTTGAAGTCAAGGTCGCCGATGGACGGATTTTAACCTGTGACAGCAAGTGCTCAAAGATAAAACTAATTTTGCAAGGTCAAGAATTATTTATGGATTTCTTTTTATTACCCTTGGAAGACTATGAAGTGGTGCTCGGAATTAAATGGCTATCAACCCTAGGTGATGTCTCCTGAAATTTTTCTAAACTGACTATAAAGTTCTTTATTAATGGAAGACAGGTGACTCTCAAAGGAAGATGTGGAGGTAAGGTTACAACTATCACTAGCCATCGGATGGAGCGGGTCCTTCGGAAGACACACACCGGATTTTTGGTGCAATTGCATAACATTGAAAAGGAAATGACAGTGAACATTCCCGCTGGAAATATTGAATCATTGCTAACAGAGTTTGCAGATATATTTGCAGAGCCACACGGACTTCCACCTCTTAGATGTCATGATCATCGGATCCCACTATTACCCGAGAAGGCACCAACCAATGTCCGACCCTATAGATATCCACATTTCTAAAAGGCAGAGATAGAGAGGATTGTCACAGAGATGCTCAAAACAGGAGTTATACGAGCTAGTGTTAGCCCATATTCTTCCCCAGTCTTACTAGTCAGAAAGAAGGATGGCTCATGGCGGATGTGTGTCGACTATCGAGCACTTAACAACATTACAATGAAAGATAAATATCCTATTCCAGTAGTGGATGAACTGTTGGACGAATTGGGAGGAGCTCAGGTCTTCACTAAATTGGACCTACGATCGGGCTATCATCAAATCAGAGTACATGAAAGGGATGTTCAGAAAACTGTATTCAGGACACATAACGACCATTATGAGTTTCTAGTAATGCCTTTTGGGTTAACCAATGCGCCCTCTACCTTCCAGAGTTTAATGAATGATATATTTCGGGCTTATCTCCGTAAGTTTATTTTGGTTTTCTTTGATGATATTTTAATATACAGTCATTCTCTAGAAAGTCATTTATTACATTTACGAATTATCTTTAATATTATTCGTGAGCATGGTCTTTTTGTCAAGAAATCCAAGTGCAGTTTTGGGCAACCTGAGGTTGAGTACCTCGGCCATATCATATCTCAAAAGGGTGTTGCAATTGATCCTTCAAAAATCCAAGTGATGACAGACTGGCCAATTCCAAAGTCAATCAAAGCTTTAAGGGGGTTCTTGGGACTAACAGGCTATTATCGAAAGTTTGTGAAGAATTATGACAAAATTATGCCCCCTTGACGTCACTTCTAAAGAAAAATGCATTCAGATGGTCAGAAGAGGCAACTCAGGCATTTCAATTCTTGAAAACTATAATGACTACTACACCCGTGCTGGCTTTATCCGATTTTAATAAGATGTTTGTGATTGAATCTGATGCTTCTGGAGCTGGAATAGGGGCTGTATTAATGCAGGAAGGTCGGCCTATCGCTTATGCAAGTAAGGCTCTTTCCCCTTCCCATTTGAGTTTATCTATTTATGACAAGGAGATGCTAGCTATAATACATGCAGCCACAAAATGGAGACCCTACCTAATTGGTCGACGATTTCAAATACGCACTGATCACAAAAGCCTCAAATATTTTCTAGAGCGAAAGATTTTTTCTTCAAAGCAATAGAAATGAGTCACAAAGCTACTGGGATTCGATTATAAGATCATTTATAAAAAAAGGAGTGAGAATTTAGTAGCAGATGCCCTCTCACGCCTTCCACAACAAGCTGAACTAGTAGCTATTTCTATTCCTATTTGCGAGACTTTGGAAGTTATCAGAAGGGAATGGATAAATAATCCTAAGATCCAAAACATCATTAAAAGATTAGAAGAAGCCCCAGGTTCTGTCTCAAATTATAGTTGAGATTCGGTGGACTTACGCTATAAAGGCCGAATAGTGGTTGCCCCACATTCTTCTTGCCAAGTAATAATTCTGAAGGAGTTCCATTCATCACCAATTGCTGGTCACTTGGGATTTCTTCGCACTTATAAGCGAGTTCAACAACTTTTTTACTGGAAAGGTATGAAATGTTTTATCAAAAAATTTGTTACTGAATGTGATGTTTGCCAACGTCACAAAAGTGAGACAATAGCCACCCCAGGCTTACTATAACCCCTCCCTATTCCTGATGCTACTTGGACTGACATATCTATGGATTTCATTGACAGTCTCCCATCATCTTAAGGAAAGAGTACTATACTTGTAGTCGTGGATAGACTTACAAAATATGCTCATTTCTGTGCTTTACGACATCCTTATACTACTGCAAGTGTTGCTCGTATTTTTATGGAAAACATAGCTAAATTGCATGGGAGTCCCCATTCCATTGTTAGTGACAGAGACAAGATATTTACTAGCTCCTTCTGGACAGAACTTTTTCATTTACAAGGTACTCAGCTGAATATGAGCACTGCTTATCATCCGCAAACAGATGGGCAAACTGAAGTGGTAAACAGGTGCCTAGAAAATTACCTCCGATGCTTTACTAGCGACAAGCCGAAGGAATGGGTCAAATGGCTTCCCTGGGTGGAGTGGTGGTATAATACCTCTTACCATTCTTCTATTAAAATGACTCCATTTGAAGCAGTTTATGGCCAACCCCCACCTACAATTACAAAGTATGTACCCAGTTCTTCTAAAGTTGATCAAGTGGATAAGGAATTGATGGATAGAAATAAGATTATTCAACTTTTAAAGGATAACCTCACAGCCGCACAAGCAAGAATGAAACAACAAGCTGATAAACACTGAAGTGAACGAGAATTTACTATGGGTGATTGGGTTTTCCTTCGTCTTCAACCCTATAAAAAAACTTCCATAAAGGTCCAATCTTCCATGAAGCTATCTCCTCGGTTTTTTGGGCCTTATAAGGTATTAGAACGCATTGGACCAGTGGCCTACCGCTTGGATTTGCTTGCTAGCCCTAAAATACATCCAGTCTTTCATGTTGCATGCCTTAAAAGGAAATTGGGTGAAGATGCAATAGTGCAGTGCCATTTGCCGGACACTTCTACTACTGGGGAAGTTCAAGCTCAACCACAAGTCATACTTGATCGATGAGTTGCAATATACCGCAGACATCCTGTAATTAAAGTGCTGGTGCAATGGGCCAACTTACCAAAGGAAGATGCCACTTGAGAGTCCTACAGCATGCTAAAGGAGAAGTTTCTAGAATTTGATGCTGTTCAGCTTTGAGGACAAGACTGAATTAAAGGAGGCGGGATTGTTAGGATCCTTTTATTTTTCCTTTTATTTTTTGTGCTTTCCTTTTATTTTCTGCGTATTTATTAAGTCTGTTTAGTTTAGCTAAAGTTGGAACTCTATAAATAGGGATGTAAATCCTTTTATTTTTCCTTTTATTTTTTGTGCTTTCCTTTTATTTTCTGCGTATTTATTAAGTCTATTTAGTTTCGCTAAAGTCGGAACTCTATAAATAGGGATATAACTGTTTCTTTTCGATCATCTGTGAAAAATACTATTTTTGTCTTGTGACAAACCCTAGGAGGCCGATCCCCTCGAAGCGATCAAGGAGGGCCGATTCCCTCGAAGCGATCAAGGAGGCCGATCCCCTCGAAGTGATCATCCTCTTTCTCTTCTTCTTTTTTACGATAAGATTTTAGGGTCTTATCACTCTAAAACATTGATAGTTGCTCTTCTCCTTTTTATTGATGACAAAGGGGAAGAAGTTATGATGATAATCATGCATGGAATGATGTATTGATATTTTGATTATGCATGATTTTATGATGCATGCAATGATGTGATAAATTGGTTATTTCAATACTCATGTTACATGCAATGTTGAAATACTATGGTTTCAAAGTTTCTATCAATATGACATATTAATACAGGGACTTTGTTTAAACTCCATAATGAATTGGTTGTCATCATAAAAAAGGGGGAGATTATTTAATCTCAGATTTTGATGATGAAATCAATTGATAGTATTTATTTGATCTACGTTTTGAGTGACGCAGGAAGCTTCGATCAGGGAGAGACAATTAAGGCAGGAAGAATCATGTTGGGCAGGAATGGAACATGTCAGAAAATTGGACATCGAGCCGGAGGATCGATCGATATATCGACAGAAGGCTTCGGGCCATGGGTTCGGGCATTGGGCCAAGGAGTGAAAATTGCGCTAAGGAAATTGGAGTTGTAGAGGTCAACTGGTCGATTGGGCAATAGGCCACAAGAGAGGATGATGCGCTGAAGAATAGGACGATGCGCCGAAGAATCAGACGAAGCATCATGAACCAATGACATGCCGGACAACATTTGATTTAAGCCTTATAATAATTATCTAGATCGAAGTAGGTTTTAAGTGTGCTAGATTAACTACGATAGCGATCAAGGCATAAAGAAAAATAAAATCCCGGAGTCAAGAACGAGATTTCGTTGGGAGTTCGAGAGTTCGTCGGAAGTCCGGACGTTCGTTGGAAGTTTTGTTGGAATTGACCGAGAAGTCTAGGGGCTTGCCAGAGAAGCTCATCGGAACTCGTCAAGAAGATCGTTGTGAAGTCCAGGAGCTTGCCGGGAGTCCGCTGGAACATTGCCGAGAGATCATCGGAATTCGTTGGAAGATTGCCGGAAGAAACCTAGACTAACCGGACTTGATTTGCTTAGTGTATGCCTTAAAATTCGTAGTTAGCATATAATTAGGTTGGAATTGGGCCAACTCAATTATGGGCCAATTGGTCCTAAGTTTGGGTTGTGTTGGGCCAAGTGGAAGGCCCAAACAGTGAACTAACAGGTAGAACTGTCGTGGCACAGTCTCTGAGATTGTGTTAGGCGGTGGTACCACTCAGACTCAATCTTCGAGACTGTCAGGCGGTAGTACCGCCCAAACACAGTCTTCTAGGTGGTGGTACCGTGAGACTGGGCGGTGGTACCGCCTAGTGTCAGTGCTGTAGGCGGTGGTACCACCAAGACCCGGGAAACCCAGGATGAGATACTTTTAGGCTCCAAGTTTGTATCCACTTGAGGCCTATAAATACCCCTCTCATCCCTAGTTAACTTACACAAGAATTGAGAGTGAAAAAGGAAGAAAATGCTGTTGTAATCTTGTGTGAACTCTTCTCAAACTCTAAGTGTTAGAGAAGTTTAAGAGTGGAGGTTGTGGGGGTTGTAAAGGTTATCTCCTGAACCTATCAAAAGGAGAATCGAGTTGTAAGGGTAGTTGATCTTCGCCCATTGAAGGAAGATCATTAGTGGATGCCAGTGGCCTCGACAGAAGAGGAATCGATGGAGTGGATGTAGGTCATGACGACCGAACCACTATAAAACTCGGTTTACATTTCGTTTTGAGCAATTTGCCTTTACTGCTTTTCCTTCTAACTACTTTCACTATGCTCCCATACTCTTTCAAGTTAATATCTTTATGAAATAGTTTTCGTCGGAATCAGGTTTAATCGAAGCGAAGATTTTTCAAACCGAAGTAATTTTTCCACTACACTAATTCACTCCTAAGGGGGGGGGTTGCACTAAAGAGAAATTTTTAAAAAGAACTTCTATCCTATTGATAGCCATACTTCTGGTGGTTGCCTAGCCCAAGAGGGGCGAGGGATTTCCCCTGGTCAACTTGGCCTCAAATAATGCTGATCAGGCCTCGGAGATTCCCTAGGAGGTTAAGATTTGGAACCATAGTATTTTCATCCTAAGGTTGGCTAAGGGGCTATACATAAGGCCCACTAAGGACCTCATTCTAGATGCCCACAATTCCACCATCATGGTAAGTTTTGTTCATGTAGTCTGATAATGCAATTTCCTTTAGCCACTTTGATTATGGGCTCTATCTACTGGGACATCACTTAATGATGACAATGGTGGACTGAGTTAGGGTTTCTTTGATTGCCCTAGCCCAAGTGATGAAAGAGAGGGATGACAACGTGATGAGGACCATGTAGTGGGATTCCCTGGTCGACGAGACCAAAAGGCTCCTAGTCCATAAGATGGATTTAAAGAGGGAGCTAGTTGTCACAGACAAAATTCTAAACAGGATGTTTGATATAATGCTTATGTATATCCGTGTCTTTTGGTTTGTTCATGCTTTGCACAACATGTAGAGGGACGGTCGAAGGCTTAATAGCCCCATTTTAGTTGGGTTTGGTAGCCTTTTTAGGCTTGTAAATAAATGTTATGCCATGTGAACACTTGTGAGAGATATTCGATCTGTAGTGGACCATTTTGACCCTTTGTTGTGCAATCATTCAGAGCTTATAAAGTCAATTTATAATTTGCATTGACTATAAAGTGTTTTTTGAAATGATTGCTTGTGGATCCCGAGTGAGGCGCTTTCTCTAACCCATTTTCTCTTTTTATAGGTCCCAAGGGACCATGGGAGGTTTCGGGAAGGCTGACCTTTGTGGACGGACACGCAAGGGTGCCGTACGACTTAGGCAAAACCAGCTAAGTCCGTGATAGATGATATCAGAGCGGGACAAGCACTCGTAGAAACACTTGGCATACAAATGTGGAGGACCTAGTTGGGCTACGTTGAGGGCAATCAATATGCGCGACGTTTGGGGAAAAAAGGGCATGGAGATGTAGGGAAAAGGAGTCGCTCGGAGGAGCGGGCATCTGATATTGGCATTCAGAGGAATGGCCAACCCTTTGCACAAGAGGCACCATGAGAACAAGCAAGCTTGGAAGAATATGTAGCGCACAAAGGTTGGGATGGTTGAGTTCGAGCTACAGCTCGACGTTGACAACTATACTTGATGGTGCTCAAGGCAAGTGAGGCGCTTGGTAAAGGATGAGACCATGTAAGGTGAAATGGGTTGCTCAGTGACCGAAAGAGTTATGCAAAGCTCATAGAGGTGAGGGGAATTGCTAACTCGAAGAATTTAGTACTCATGCAAGGGCTTGTATGCGGATGATGGAATGTTCGTGGCCATCCCAAGGTGACCGAAACTCGACGCCATGGAGCATTGAAACTTTCTCTTCGGCATGAGAAGGATACGTTTGTAGGAGGCTGAAGTGTGCAGCGAGTTCAACATATTGCTAGGCCTTGAGTTATGCAGCGGGGGCTGTTTTGACGTGGAGTCGTAATCTAGCAAGTGCGTTTGTAGGAGACAGAACAATGCATAGTTTGTTCAGCAAGTCGGAATAGTCCAAAGGGATGGTGGTCTCCGAAGCTTTCAGAGGGAAAGAAACAAAGAAAGATTTTGGTCCAACGGGATAGATACCTAGGAGGGATAAGTCTCGGCTCTCTAGAGGGAGAATCACGTGCAACATACCACACATGTTGAGGAGGAGTACCTCAAAAACAATAACTCCACGAAGCTCAATGGACCGAGTGAGCGGCAACGAGTCGTCACAATGATCTCGCTTGAGAGAATGAATTGTGGATGCATTGCGAGATCAAGTGGGGGAGCGACCTAAGGCAATATAAATCAAGGTACACTTAGAGTCGATATGGAGATCTGACTCAATGGAGGGTTGACCCATGGAATGGTGGGCGCGAGAGCCACCATCAACTCAATGCAAAACGAGGAGCGGAGCAACTGGGGTGTAACTTGGCGAAGCACCCAAGTCGCATAAAGGGAGCCGACATAGAAGATGAAACATGGAGCGGAGGCATAGAGCTTTCCTTGGATAGAGGTCAAGGACAAGAACTCTTGCAGAGGCAAGAGAGGGATCATGTCGTTCCACGGGTCCTTCATTCTGATTGAGCAGGCTCATCTTGCATGATGCTAAAGATAAAGGGAGCTTCGAGGCACATGCACTTTACCTCAAAGAAGCATTTGACGGAGGAACTGAGGTGACTCAACTTGCAGAGGTGAAGCTGGGATCAGAAGGCTTTGGCATGGGGCAAGAGGACGCGGAGACGGGTACTCTTGAAGACTATACTGTAGTGCTGCTATTAGGATCGGAGCGGCACTAAGAGGGGGGGTGGATTAGTGCAGCGGATTAAAGCTTCGGGTTTGGAAAAATCTTTCGTACGATAAAAAACCGAACTCGGAAGTGCTTATCTTGAAAGCATGTTCGTAAAGGTGTGCAGCAAAAGTAATGAGGAAGCAAAGCACATATGAAGGTTTGCAGTAAGGTAAATAGCAATAAGTAAATGCAAACAAGAGAACACACCAATTTAAAGTGGTTCGATCAAAATAACCTACATCCACTTGCGAAGCCTTCTTCGAAGAGTCTCCCAACTTCCACTAGCAAATCACTTTGAAGGGGAAGGACAAATACCCCTCTTACAACCTTTTACAAGTGGTTCACACTCATACAAATTTTCAAAGAGAAAGAGGGAAGTGAACACTCAAGCTATTGAAAACAAAAACTTGCTAAAGGCTTTGCTAAGACTTTTATCTCAATCTCTTGCTTCTCAAAGGTTGTGATCTCAGCTGAGAATTGAGGGGTATTTATAGGCCTCAAGAGGATTCAAATTTGGGCTCCAAAATTTGAATTCTCTTTGGTTCCCGATGCTGGCGGTGCCATCGCTTGTCAGTTGCGGTGCCACCGCCTGTTAGTGTCTGACACTGACAGTGTACTGGCGGTGCCACCGCCTACACTATTTCAGTTCATTGGTTGGGCTCCAAACTTGGCCCAAACCAGTCCGAACTTGGGCCCAATTGGCCCCTACTTGGGTTATAGGATTAACACCTAATCCTAACCCTAATTAACATGCTAAATATGAATTTAAAGACATTTCCTAAGCTATTTACAAAGTGCACAAGTCAAGACTTCTTCCGGCGAGCTTCCGGCGAACTTCCGGCGGGCTTCCGGTGAACTTCCGACGGTCTTCCGATAAACTCTCAGAAACCATTCTGCAGACTCCCGGCAAGCTCCTAGACTTCACGATTTGATCTTGGCGAGTTCCAACGAGCTTCTTCGGCAAGCTCCGATCTTTCTCGGTGAGCTCCGCGAACTTCCAACGAACCTTTCGGCGAGCTTCCGAAAAACCCTTTGGCAAGCTCCCTACTCATTCTCGGTTAGTTCCGGCAGCATTCCCGATGAACCTTTGGACTTCCGTCGAACTCTCGAACTCGTAACAAATCCTTCGCGCTTGACTCTGACACTTTGTTTCGCTTTATGTCTTCATCGTTATCGTAGTTAATCCTGCACACACAAGTCAAAACTCTACTTCGATCTAGATAATTATTATAACGCGAATTGACATTCTGTTGCCCAGCACGTCATTGGTTGGCGCTTCGTCCGATTCTTCAGTGCATCGTCCTCTCTTGCGGCTTGTTGCCCAATCGGCGGTTGACCTCTGCAACCCCGATATCCTTGGCGCAATTCCGTTCTTGGCCTGATGCCCGACGTCCGAAGCCTTCTGCCATCCAATATCCTAACGTGATCTCCTCCGACGCAACGTCAATTCCTCCTGCGTTAACTGTCTAATCCTGATTGAGTAGACCTGCATCACTCAAAATGTAGTTAAATATCTAAACACAGTCAATTAGTTTCATCATCAAAATCCGAGATTCAACAATCTCCCCCTTTTTGATGATGACAAATAATTGATGACTAATGGAGTTAACCTTAACTCCCTGGAGTTTAACCAAACTCCCCCTATCAATATGGCATTGATAGAACACTTGGATTATCCCAAATCCAAGTAACATTCATCACATGTTATGAAAAATATTTAAACCATCATGCACATATATATAAAATATTCAATTTAATGCATGAAGTCATCAATATACTTCTCCCCCTATGTCATCAACAAAAAACGAGAAGTAGCTCTAGCTATTTTAAAAGATATGCAAGTTTTTGCAATATGAAGCTAGATTTTCATCACAACATATAAGCACAAAAGCATAGCAAGATTCTTAAGTTCAATCATGGCTATTCAACACTTGCTTCTTGTGCAAGATTGCACTTTGCTTTTCTTTGCATGTTCTAACTAGCAAAAACTTTCTCCACTTTGTTTTTGTCGAAAAGAAGGGAAGAGTACAAGCTAGCAAGCATTTGCCTTGAGCTAGCAATCTTTCTCCCCCTATGTCATTGCCGAAAAGAAGGAGAGGAACCAATGATTTAGACTTTTACATAAATTATGAATTTGCATCAATCAATATTTCAATCATCACATGATATATACAAGACAAAAATGCAAAGAAATCATGTCATGAAAGACATCAATTGTTAAACATGATATGATAATAGTCTTAAAAATTTCAATTTACGAAACATGTGATACATTGCGATACTAAAAAAATTAATGCGATGTTTTTAAGGATGTCAACCTATTTTTGAGACAAAGCATGGCAAGAGCAATTATATTGCAAGTTTTCTAAGTTTTGCATTTTTTGCTTCTTTCGAGATAGCAATTCTTTGCTTCTCTACAAGCTAGCAACTTTTACAATATGCAAGTTTTACTACATAGAAGCTAGCAAATTTAAAGATGTGCAAGTTGGCATATTTGCTTTTCTTTGCAATGTGCATGATAGTATTTATTTGTAATATTCAAGATAGCAAATTAAAGATGTTCAAGAAAGCAAGCTCTTTCTTCTCTTTTGAGAAGTGTCATTTTTGCTTCCTTAGCAAAATACCAAACTAGCAAGGGACCATGTTTTACATGAGGCAAGCAAACAATTTGGCAAGTGTTACATTTATATCTTTTCTTTACATGTGCAAGAAAGTAAGCAAGTTTTTGCATTTTCTTGACTTGTGCAAGGTAGCTAATTTCTCTTTGAGATGACCCGTTACATCAATTCAAGATAGCATATTAGCAACTCTTTCTCTCCCTTTGTCATTGGCAAAAAGAAAGAAAGATTCAAGTTATGAATATCAAAATAATAATTTTATCATGAATATTTCATCACTGCGTGCATCATTATTGCATGCATAATACAAAATCATCATATATATTTTCAAAACATATAAACTCATCATTATATGCATGATTCTAAATCATCATTCATATCATTTCAATCATTGTTTCAATCATCACTATAACTCATCATGCACAAAATGTAAAATCATCTAACATGATACAAACATTTATTTTCAAAATATTTATCACTATTTTCATGTATGATACCATTTTTCATATTGAATATATCATCACGATAAAAAGCAATTGCATGCATAATTTCAAATCATAAATGTTTCAAATCATGATGGTATTAACTTGTCAAATTTCATCCTACCATTCATAATAATAACTTTTCATTTGTATGCATCAAAATAATATCAAGAGTATTTCATGCATAATTTTATATCACCACATAAGGAATATCAAGACGAAAGTAATTGTGTGATGCGATAAACATTTCATGAATACAAGGAATTGCATAAAAATCATATCATGAAAGATTAGAATATGTGAATACCAAAAGACATGATTTCTTTTCGAAAAAACCTACTCATAATTAATCAAAAGAAAATCTTAGGAGATCGATTAATGAAAAAATCTTGATTCATAATAAATCTTAATTTGTAAATATCATGGAATCAAGATCATGATTTTGGATAAAACTCATTCAAATTCAAATCACCAAAAATCATTTTTATGGTTCACAAAATTCGTAACATAAGTAGATTCATGATTTCATTAATAATATATTTTTCCTTTTTTAGGTATTTCATTTTAAGTGATTGATTTCATGTTAGCATGCTTTTTCATTTATGTTAAATAAAAACATGCATCAACGTTTAGGATCGAAAAATGAATTTCATCATAAAACCATCAAGATCAATAGATTCTAAAAAATGAATTGTCAGGATCAAGAAAATCTGAAAATAAAATTTAACACTTTCATGCATTCGGACATGGTTTTGCTATAGATTTTCAAATTCAATCATGAAATTAAAAATGCTCATGATCATGGATATTTTTGTATCCAAAACACATAATTTCTAACATGTTATTAAGGCATGTAATAGTGTAAAATCATCAAGATACACATGCATGGATTAATCCTAAGCACTATCACATATCGTATAATTATCATCCCTAATGTTACATACATCATTCAACATTTCAAAACATAACATGCATGAAACCTTAGCAATATACTTTTCATGATCAAATTTTAAAATTTTCAAAGATGCAAAAAAGAAAAACATGATATAATTTTTGAAAAATAATTTTTTATTTCCTATTCTAAATTAAGCACTCATGAAAGACTTCAAGTAATTTCAAAATAATTCAAGAGAGTTGAGTTACTTACCTTGTAGTCGAAGCCCGTCAAAGCCCAATTCGCCGTTTCACCTTTGGAAATTCTTGATTCATCCTTGGTTGCCTTCCTCTTCTTTGGCATCTTCCTCCGTTCAAGTTCATTATTTATTTTAGATTTATGTTTAATAAACTTATTAAGATTTAGTGTTCGAAGTTCAAGTTCATCATTGTCCTCATCACTTGAGTCATCGCTCAAGTGATATTCATTTGTTCGGAGTTCCAAATCCTTCCTATTCTTTGGAAGGTGATTTCGTTCATCATGTTCATCATGTGCATTGTGCACCATTTCATATGTCATTAACGAACTAATTAGTTCTTCAAGTGGAAAAATATTTAAATCTTTTGTTTCTTGTATTGTGGTTATTTTAGGATCCCACCTTTTTGGAAGGGATCTTAAGATCTTGCTTACGAGATCAAAATTCGAAAAAGATTTACCAAGAACTCTTAGATTATTGACGACATCCGTGAAACGGGTGTACATGTCGCCTATAGTCTCGCTTGGTTGCATTCGAAAAATCTCAAAATCATGCAATAAAATGTTAACTTTCGAGTCTTTGACTCTACTAGTTCCCTCGTGCGTGATTTCAAGTGTTCGCCAAATATCAAAAGTCGTTTCGCACGTAGAAATCCGATTGAACTCATTTTTGTCCAAAGCGCAAAATAAGGCATTCATAGCCTTTGCGTTTAAAGAAAAATACTTCTTCTCCAAATCTGACCATTCATTCATCGGTTTAGAGGGAAGTTGAAAACCGTTTTCAATGATATTCCATAAATCCAAATTCATAGAAATCAAGAAAACTCTTATTCGAGTTTTCCAATAAGTATAGTCCAATCTGTTAAACAACGGTGGACGAACAACCGATAAGCCCTCTTGAAAGCCATGAAGAACCATTTCTCTCGGGTGTAAATCCAAAATGAGAAATACCGGGCTCTGATACCAATTGTTAGGATCGGAGCGGCACTAAGAGGGGGGGGTGAATTAGTGCAGCAGATTAAAACTTCGGTTTTGGAAAAATCTTTCGTACGATAAAAAATCGAACTCAGAAGTGCTTATCTTGAAAGCATGTTCGTAAAGGAGTGCAACAAAAGTAATGAGGAAGTAAAGCACATATGAAGGTTTGCAGTAAGGTAAATAGCAATAAGTAAATGCAAACAAGAGAACACACCAATTTAAAGTGGTTCGGTCAAAATGACCTACATCCACTTGCGAAGCCTTCTTCGAAGAGGCTCCCAACTTCCACTAGCAAATCACTTTGAAGGGGAAGGACAAATACCCCTCTTACAACCTTTTACAAGTGGTTCACACTCTTACAAATTTTCAAAGAGAAAGAGGGAGGTGAACACTTAAGCTATTGAAAATAAAAACTTGCTAAAGGCTTTGCTAAGACTTTTATCTCAATCTCTTGCTTCTCAAAGGTTGTGATCTCAGTTGAGAATTGAGGGGTATTTATAGGCCTCAAGAGGATTCAAATTTGGGCTCCAAAATTTGAATTCTCTTTGGTTCCCGATGCTAGCGGTGCCACCGCTTGTCAGTGGCGGTGCCACCGCCTATCAGTGTCTGACACTGACAGTGTACTGGCGGTGACACCACCCAGCCAAGCGGTGCCACCGCCTGGCTCTCGGGTGCTGGGCGGTGCCACTGCCCAGCCAAGCGGTGCCACCGCCTACACTATTTCAACTCACTGGTTGGGCTCCAAACTTGGCCCAAACCAGTCCGAACTCGGGCCCAATTGGCCCCTACTTGGGTTATAGGATTAACACCTAATCTTAACCCTAATTAACATGCTAAATATGAATTTAAAGACATTTCCTAAGCTATTTACAAAGTCCACAAGTCAAGACTTCTTCTAGCGAGCTTCCAGCGAACTTCTGGCGGTCTTTCGATAAACTCTCGGAAACCATTCTGCGGACTCCCGGCATGCTCCTAGACTTCACGTTTTGATCTTGGCGAGTTCCAACGAGCTTCTTCGGCAAGCTCCGATCTTTCTCGGTGAGCTCCGCGAACTTCCAACGAACCTTCCGGCGAGCTTCCGAAAAACCCTTCGGCAAGCTCCCTACTCATTCTCGGTTAGTTCCGGCAGTATTCCCGACGAACCTTCGGACTTCCGTCGAACTCTCGAACTCGTAACAAATCCTTCGCGCTTGACTCCAACACTTTATTTCGCTTTATGTCTTTATCGTTATCGTAGTTAATCCTGCACACACAAGCCAAAACTCTACTCCGATCTAGACAATTATTACAATGTAAATTGACATTCTGTTGCCCGGCACGTCATTGGTTGGCGCTTCGTCCGATTCTTTAGTGCATCGTCCTCTCTTGCGGCTTGTTGCCCAATCGGCGGTTGACCTCCATAACCCTGATATCCTTGGCGCAATTCCGCTCTTGGTCCGATGCCCGACGTCCGAAGCCTTCTGCCATCCAATATCCTAACGTGATCTCCTCTGGCGCAACGTCAATTCCTCTTGTGTTAACTGTCTAATCATGATCGAGTAGATCTGCATCACTCAAAATGCAGTTAAACATCTAAACACAATCAATTAGTTTCATCATCAAAATCTGAGATTCAACAGCTGCCATTCAAGTTGCCATGAAGGAAGTGGTGTGTAGTGGAGATTGTGTTGGTGGGGGGGCAAAGGCCTAGGATCCAGACAATGGTGCACTATTTTTAGCGAAGTTGTTGGACTTCGGGAGCTACTAGGTGACAGACTATCCTAGAGCGGTGCTTCATTTAGGTGTGAGCTAAGAGTGGGTGGATGAAGGTCGATTGCCAAAGAAGTGAACATAATCAAAGGTGGAAGAGGCCCTACGATATGTTGGTAGAGGCCATACATGGTGGGATCGTAATCCGAGTTCATCCCACAATGATCAGAATGCAATGGAGATGTCACCGGGAGGCGACATGGTATAGCGGATCATGGTGGAATAGTTCATGGCAATGTGATACACATAGATTGTAGTCCCGTGAGGGACTATATCATATGGAGGTATGATCTGGAGCTACTAGGAGCTCCACTTCGGTGAATAATACGACGGCAAGAAGGGCTATGGATTCAAGGAGTGAAGGCCATGGTATCGCAGAGGTGGGTCTTTCGTGCGTGTATCAAATTTTACATCGGATGAAAGCCTTGGTTATTAGCATATGAGGGTTGTGTACTACTGAGGGAAAAGTTCGAATGCAAGTACTAGTGAGTCCCATGGGAGGGACTTGATCATGCAGAGGTATAATCGAAGTAGTTGGAGAGTTAGACTATTCTAGAGCCCATATTTGCTTAAGGGAACCCGACAAGTCAGAGGACAAGGTCGAGTAAACGAATATTGCTACCAAGGAAGCTAAGGAGAACATAATCAGTGTGAACCCTACAACATGATGGTAGAGACCATGCATGGGAGTTACAGTCTGTCTTTCCATTGACCAAGGGGAACTACTTGGAGAGCACAGAGGTGTTGAAGCAGAGGGTCAAAAGGTGCAAGGAAGCGACGACGAGTCCAGAGGGACTTAGCTACCCAAAAACCAAGTATTGGTTAGAATGGAGGTGGACTCAGAGGAGTGCCATAGTACCATAAAGGCAGATCTACCGATCGTGAAGAAAGGGATACAGATGTGAGGTGACAGATAATAGGGCCATGGGCATGACAACGCCATGGTACCGCAGAGGCAGGACTTCCGTGAAGTCATTGATCCCTTGCTCTCATGAAGGGAGAGCGCTTGGTCATAAAAGGGGACGAGAAGGTGGAGCATACAGAGGCAAACTCGAAGTATCAAGACAAGACTGAAGGGCAAAGGCCAAGGAACTTCATAAGACTGGTGTTAATGAGCTTCTTATTAAAATAGCTGAAAGTGAAGGACTTCGGGTAGTACAAGAGTGCACGACCAAGGAACGAAGCAGGCAGTACGCGGTGCTGTACCTTTGCTACTAGTGGAGTAGGCATTAGGGTTGATAGAGAAGATGATACAATCCCAAAGGCGACCAAAACTATTAGGGACTTCCGGCATTCCAGAAGTTCGATGGCATTGAAAAGGTGAATCACAGTAGCTAACTCAATGCAAGGAGTGTAAACACTTCAAGTGCTTCAGAAGTGTGAGCAAAGAGTAGGCAAAGGTCAGTAACCAGCTCAATGCATGGAGTACAACCCTCGAGGTGGCAGGCGGAGTCAAGTAACCTTTGCCTTCTCAACTCTTAAGAGAATGGGTGAAACCGAGTACCCCAATTCTCTTATATATCCAACAGAGGAGCTCTGCATAGGTTAAAAGACCCTTCGAAGATAATAGAAGACAATAGTTGTCAAATCCTCACCAATAGTGATTAGTGCTACTAAGAGTAGATTATCCGCTTCATTTCCAATAGAGTGCCAATCGAAAACGGAAGTGATGTGAATCTACTTGGAAGTGACAACTAAGTGAAAGAAGAGTCAATGGGCAAATGTGATGAAGGAAGGACCCAAAACTTGAAAAGTTTACGAGGCAATGCTCGTTAAAGCTCCATCAAGCATCTGTTGAATCTCGGATTTTGATGATAAAGTCAATTGTCATTTGTTATCTAATCCATATGTTGAGATAAGTGTGCAGGATTAACTACGATGGAAGTAAGACATGCAGTAGGAGTTGCGCCAGAGTCAAGACCATGATCATGTTGGGGGTTCGAGAGTTCGACGGAAGTCCGGACGGTCATCGGAGGTTTTGTGGGAACAAATCCGAGAAGTCCAAGAGTTTGCCAAAGAAGCTCATCGAAACTCGCCAAGTGGATTGTCGCAAGTTCAGGAGTTTGCCGGAAGTCCGCCAGAGCATCGTCGAGGGTTCGTCAGATGTTCGTCGGAAGTTTGCCGGAAGAAGCGATTGACATACCGGAGCAAGTTGTTGTAAATGTCTTAAGAAATATCGTAGTTAGCATGTAGATTAAGCTAGGAATGGGAGGTGATCCCATTAACTTAATCTGGGAGCAATTGAGCCCTTGACAGACCCAAATTAGGCCAAATGGATCAGCCCATTTGGACCCAGATTTCCTGGCCGACGGTACAACCGCCCAGGTCAGGCGGTGGTACCGCCTTGGCTCAGTCTCCGAGCGAGACTGGGTGGTGGTACCACCCCTGTCAGGCGGTGGTACCGCTTGGGCTCAGTCTCCGAGCGAGATTGGGCGGTGGTATCGCCTAGTTATGGCGGTAGTATTGTCAGGACCCCGAAAATCCGGAAGATGACATTTTTGAGCTCCAAATTCAAATCAGTTTGGGGCTTATATAAACCCCACCCTTTCCTGCATGAAAGGGCACCGAAAATCCAATCTTACTCTGTGATTTTTAGAGCTCAAAAGTGTTGTATAAGCTAAAAGTTCTCCTCCCTCTTTTCTTCCAAGTTTCGATCATTCAAGAGAGGAGTGAAAATTCTGTAAGGGTTGTCTCCTAAGCCCGTCAAAAGGAGTGAAATTGTAAAAGGGTGGTTGGCCTTCGCTTATTGAAGGAAGGCCTCTAGTGGATGTCGGTGACCTCGTCGGAGGAGGAAGCCAAAAGTGGATGTAGGTCAAGATTGACCGAACCACTCTAAAATTGCAGTGCTCTCTGGTTTGCATTTATTCTTGCTGCTTACCTTACTGCAAACCTCCATATGTGCTTTACTTCCTCATTACTTTTGCTACACTCCTTTACGAACTCGCTTTCAAGTTAAGTTTTCGAAAACGATTTTACGTCGGAAACAATTTCATCATACGAACGTCGTTTTAAATCGTCGAAAGTTTTTTGCTGCACTAATTTACCCCCCCCCCCCCCTCTTAGTGCTCTTGATCCTAACAATTGGTATCAGAGTGGGGTTAACTCTCAAACAGATTAAAACCCAAGAGAGATGACATACGCTAGAAACTAAGAGGGCCACTCTATTACAAGTCTACCCATGTTCAATGGGACGGACTACACCTATTGGAAGACCCGAATGAGGATCTTCCTTATTTCAATGGATTTTGAACTTTGGAATCTTGTTGAAAATGGATTTTCGAAGTCTTCTCTTCCAATGATCGATTGGAATGAATTGGAGAAGAAGACTTTCGCTCTTAATGCAAAGGCTATGAATGCCTTATTTTGTGCAGTTGATAAAAATGAGTTCAATCGTGTTTCGATTTGTGAAACCGCGTTTGATATTTGGCATACACTCGAAGTGACTCATGAAGGCACAAGTAGAGTGAAAGAGTCAAAAATCAATCTTTTGATACATTCTTTTGAACTTTTCCGAATGAAATCGAGCGAAACTATTAGCGACATGTACACCCGTTTCACGGATGTCGTCAATGGTCTAAAAGGACTCAGCAACAGTTTTTCAGATTTTGAGCTCGTAAATAAGGTTCTAAGATCCCTTTCTAAGAGTTGGGACCCTAAAGTCACTGCTATTCAAGATGCTAAAGATTTAAACAACTTCCCTCTTGAAGAACTAATCGGGTCATTAATAACCTATGAAATGACTTGCAAGGCTCATGAAGAGCAAGAAGACATCCTTCCAAAGAACAGAAAGGATATGACACTTAGAACTTTAGATGACCACTTGAGAGAAAACTCAAGTGATGAGGACTGTGACGATGACTTGACACTTCTAATAAGAAAATTCAAAAAATTTATTAAGAGAAACAAGTTTAAAAATGACATAAAAAATAAATTTGAACCAAAAAAGGACCAAGTTATTTGCTATGAGTGCAAAAAGCCGGGACACTACAAAAGTGATTGTCCCCAAGCTAAGAAGAGAACATCAAAGAAGAAGGCGCTCAAAGCAATGTGGGATGACTCAAGTGCGTACGAAGAAGAGGAGTCCAACACTGAGCAAGTTGCTCATTATGCCCTAATGGCTATCGGAGAGGAGGTAACAAATTTAATTAATGCAGATTTATCATTTGATGAATTATTAAATGCCTTCCATGACTTATTTGATGAATGCAAAACAATTAGTAGAAAATATAAATTGTTAAAAATGGAGCATGATAGTCTTATTAGTAATTTCGATAAATTAAAAACTGAATATCATGATAGTTTAGCTCCATGTATAAAATGTCATGATATAGAATCTCTCCAAAAAAAGAACTTACTACTTAATGACACCTTGAAGAAATTCGAGGTTGGTAGTAAGTCTTTGAACATGATCCTTACAAATAAGGGTCACATTCCCAAAAGAAGTGGAATCGGATTTGTGAGAAGTCCTCACCAAAATACAACCACCTTCATAAAAGGCCCTATCTTACATGTTCGGCACCAAAGCAAATGCGACTTTTGTTGCAAACATAGATATAAAACGTATCATTGTCTATTCAAGAAAATTAGCCCGAACAAACTGATTTGGGTTTCTAAAGGAACCATGATAAACTCTATGCAACATAATAAACAATGTAGAATAGTTTTTGAGTCACCCAAAAGTAAATAGGTACCTAAAAATCACCCTTTCTTGTAGAAACGTACACCATCAAAAGCTAGGAGCAAAGATAATATCCTGCTCTTTGGGTACTCGATATTCATGACTCGAGATCCAAAAGAACACGTAATGCTCTCTAGCCCAAAGAAGTAAAAAGAGGATTAGAAAATTAATATTACAGAGTGATACTGATACAATCCTGTTTGATCCCTCAGATTTTGAAACTCATAATTCTCCCTTCACATATCCTCCGGATTTCTGAACTCATCGAATTGATTTCTTCTTTACCTTCGGATCCAACTATATCATGAACTTATGTCTTACAAGCAAAGTTTGTTATAAACTTACGAAGCTTACCAACTTGGATAATAAGTCATGAACATGTCTAAAATTGTGTACGACATTTAAAGTAGAGTATGCGCGTCACAAGATCTATCTTGAACGTACGAAATTTCTCATCTTGAAATGGAAACTCTTACGTAATTACGAAAGTAAAGTTGATTGCTCCATAAATGAAAACTCTCCTCAAGTTGAAAACATCCAAATCAGCCCATACAACCCCAAAACAAGTGCTCACCGCCTATAGGCGGTGGCACCGCCAGCTGTCACGAGTTGCAAGCGGTTGCACTGCCCAGCTAGCGGTGCCACCGCCCGCAACTTTGCCCCTTTTTAAACCGAGCTAGGGCTAGCGGTGGAATCGACCCCAACTCACTCCCCTCTCCTTCTAGCAGCTCCAACACTTCTCCACCTCCATTTCTTTCCTTTAGCTACCCAAATACTACCTATTTCAAAGCAAAGATCAACAATCTCTCATTCTCTTGAAGATCTCACTTAAGGTATTCTCTAAGAAGCTTTTGATTTCTATTTACTTTTGCTCATTACTATCTTCTTAAATAGCAGTAGTTATGGGCTCTAGAAGATCCTCAAGGGACAAAGGGAAGAGGAGATTAGAAGAAGACTTTGATTCTACCCTTTTCGATTCAAAACTTCATGCCCAAAAATTTGCTTCCATAGAGTTTAGAAATGTCCATAAGGGAAAGTATATTGATCTAAATGAACTAAGTAATTTAGAGACAATTCAATGGTTTGTAAATTTAGATCTACTCCCAATACTACAAATTAGTGAACCCATCTACCTAAGATTTGTTAGGTTGTTTTACAACAATCTACAAGTAGATAAAGAAGAAAGAGTGTCTACCTATCTTTTAGGAAAACACATTTCCATTACAGATAGATTCATTTGCGATATGATAGGCATTCCCGTAAAAGATAGAAGCCTTTATTTTAGAGGATTGTGGGATGATGAAATAGTTGGGACAACCTACATCGAAGCCTTAGGAATAATTTTCGGTAATCCCAACTTAGTGATAGCTCCTAAAAGCTAAGAACATCTACTACCACTAAACACTAAAGGACTTCATCATATTCTAACTAGCATCATTCTCTCTAAACAATACCATCATGATAAAGTAAGTCAAATGGAATTAGGAACCATGTATTGGATCATTAAAGGGCATAACATCTGTTTTGGTTACCTTATTCAACAGAACATGATAGAAATCTCTAAGAAATATATGATGCTTCCATATGGTGGTATAATCACTAGAATACTTAAAGCCTACGATAATCCTATACCACCTGACGAAGAGGTAATAAAAGTAGATAGGTTTAGCATAATAAATACAAATCTACTTCACTGATTGAGATGTCTTTATAGAAACAAAAATTGGGTTAGAATGCCTAGAAGAACCGATCCCCCTCAACCTGAACCTGGACCTGAACTAGAAATACCAATCTTTAGGGTACTCAATCTCCTCTGATCTATCCCTTTGAGGAAACACATCTATTTGAGCAAGCTCCTACATCATCTATCAAAGACATAGGGATTCAGATTGACCGATTTGAACAAAGACAAGATCGATTTGAACAAAGACAAGATCGGCTTGAATATCGACAATTGTCAAATCCTATCTGAGCTGCAGCAAATTCATCGACAATTTGACTCCTTATTTAGGCATTTTAATTTTTCACCTCCTGAATGAGCTTGTATATGTAAATGTGATCACAATTCCTTCTTGTCTTGTTGTAATAATTATGTTGTTATAAACTCTTTATGCTACTCACCTTGATCACAATGCCCCTTGCCTTGATAACTACTAATCCTTGATATGTTTTACTTAATGTATTATTTGGTGAGCATATGCAGAGTTAGGAATATTAATGTAGATTGAACATTGTTTTCGGATTTTTCTTGAATCTCTTTACGCTACTCATTTTCAAAATTTTCTTGATCACTTAAGTTTCACATTGAGATTAAATGCTTCTATAACATGCTTACTTTATAAGTTGAAAATCTTGTGCCTTGATTTCCATGATGAGCATGTTATACACTCATTGTGATTTGAGAAGATTCATACATCGAATTCTTAATCCTTGAGCACTACAAAATTATGTCCGAATGTATGAACTTGTTAAGATTATTTTTTAGACTTTCTTGATTTAATGATCAAATCACTTAATTGCCATGATGATTTTACACAATTACATGCCTTAATTACATGTTGGAAATTATGTGTTTTGGATACAAAAATTTTCATGATAATAAGCATGTTTTATCTTCATGATTGAATTTGAAAATCTATAGCAAAACTTTGTTTGAATGCATGAAAGTGTTAAATTTCATTTTCGGATCTTCTTGATCCTAACAATCGGATTTTCTCGATACATTATTCTCTTCCAGACTTAATAAATACATGTCATATCGAGTTTGATTCACATTATTGATTTTTGACATATGGAATCAACTAGCAAATGCATCTCTCATAGACTTATTATGTGAAAAATATCTTTTGAGAAATGGATTTGATGAATCCTTCTTATATCTTTTGAGAAATAGTTTTACGTGCAAGGATTTGATTCACACATATATCTTGATTCTTGTAAAAATAAAGCATGCTTTAATATCTTATCAATTTTAATTTCATTCGAGTAAGCTCACAAATGGCTTTCCTCCTCCATGCAAAAAGATAATAACAAATAAAGAGGAAGAAGCAATGAAAGTCATCTCCATGTTATGTTTTCCTTAAGATGTTTGTATAATTGGTATCCTATCACTCATTATTGAAAAACGACATAAACCTAGTTAAAATTTGATAATATCGTTCTCTTTTTTGTTGATGATAAAGGGGGAGAAATATATGAATTGATACTATGAGTGTCATATTTGAATGAGAAATATGTGAATTAATGCTATGAGTGTCATATTTGAATTTAATGTTATATAAATTGATGCTATGAGTGCCATATTTGAATTTGAATTATGTTAAGATATCAAAATCTTGCATCAAAATATATGATAAATTGGTGATAGAATTGCTATGATTGCCATATTTGCACTATGCCATATTTGCACTAAGTTATTGCCATATTTGCACTATGTTAAGATATCTAGAGCATACATCGTAATTCTACAAATTGATATCTTGTCATGTGATGAAATGCTATGATTACTAAACACTTGAAACATTTATATTATGTTAAGATATCAAGAATTTACATCACAATTTTACATGTTGATATCTTACCATATGATGAATTGCTATGATTGCTATCTTTCACATTTGAAATGTAAACCCTGAAAATGGATGTCAAGCCTTGACATCATTTTCAGATAAATACATCATGATAAGAGTTATGATGAGAGTATTGATAAGGTTAAACGATCTTAACTTATCAATATGTCTCTTGAATTCAAAGGCTTTGAATTTAAGAATGACTTATCTCAAGTATGGTATATAGATAGAGGGAGTTAAGATTAACTCCGTTATCAATTGATTGTTATCATCAAAAAGGGGGAGATTGTTGAATCTCGGATTTTGATAATGAAGTCAATTGTCATTTGTTATCTAATCCATATGTTGAGATAAGTGTGCAGGATTAACTATGATAGAAGTAAGACATGCAGTAGGAGTTACGCTGGAGTCAAGACCATGATCACGTTGGGGGTTCGAGAGTTCGACGGAAGTCCGGACGATCGTCGGAGGTTCTGCGAGAATAAATCCGAGAAGTCCAGGAGTTTGCCAAAGAAGCTCGTCGGGACTCACCAAGTGGATCATCGCAAATCCAAGAGTTTGCCGGAAGTCCGCCGGAGCATCACCGAGGGTTCATCGGATATTCACCGGAAGTTCGCCGGAAGAAGCGATTGACGCACCGAAGCAAGTTGCAGTAAATATCTTAAGAAATATTGTAGTTAGCATGTAGATTAAGCTAGGAATGGGAGGTGATCCCATTAACTTAATCTGGGGGTAATTGGGCCCTTGACAGACCCAAATTGGGCCGAATGGATCAGCCCATTCGGACCTACATTTCCTGGCCAGCGGTGCAACCGCCCAGGTCACGTGGTGGTACCGCTTGGGCTTAGTCTTCGAGCGAGACTGGGAGGTGGTATTGCCCCTGTCAGGTGGTGGTACCGTCTGGGCTCAATCTCCGAGCGAGACTGGGTGGTGGTACCGCCCCTGTCAGGCGGTGGTACTGCTTGAGCTCGGTCTCCGAGAGGTAGTACCGCCCAGTTATGGCGGTAGTACCACCAGGACCCTGGAAATCTGTGAGATGACAGTTTTGAGCTCCAAATTCAAACCAATTTGAGGCCTATATAAACCCCACCCTTTCTTGCATGAAAGGGCACCGAAAATCCAATCTTACTCTGTGATTTTTAGAGCTCAAAAGTATTGTATAAGCTAAAAGTTCTCCTCCCTCTTTTCTTCCAAGTTTCGATCATTCAAAAGAGGAGTGAAAATTCTGTAAGGGTTGTCTCCTAAGCCCGTCAAAAGGAGTGAAATTGTAAAAGGGTGGTTGGCCTTCGTCTATTGAAGGAAGGCCTCTAGTGGACGTCGGTGACCTCATCGGAGGAGGAAGCCAAAAGTGGATGTAGGTCAAGATTGACCGAACCACTCTAAAATTACGGTGCTCTCTGGTTTGCATTTATTCTTGCTGCTTACCTTACTGTAAACCTCCATATGTGCTTTACTTCCTCATTACTTTTGCTGCACTCCTTTATGAACTTGCTTTCAAGTTAAGTTTCCGAAAACGGTTTTACGTCAGAAATGATTTCATCGTACGAACGTCGTTTTAAATCGTCGAAAGTTTTTCGCTGCACTAATTCACCCCCCCCCCCCTCTCTTAGTGCTCTCGATCCTAACAACATCTACCCAGTTTAAGCAGCATCCGACATTTAGGAGAGTAGTGTATAGTAAGGATGGTATTTTCCTTCATCTGAAGAATCCGCAGGAACCAACAGGGATCAAGACAACTCAGCCAACCCCACACTAGAGTCAAGAGTCATTGGTGAGTTGAAGCACCATGGCGGATCAAAAGTTCAACTACTCAACAACAGCAGTAGAGAGCAACTAGGAGCTAAGAGGCGCATTGTAGTTGGAGCAGAAGATTGAAGATGCAACAAAGGCGAGGAGTTGCAATGTTAATAAAGGCTTCGACGAGCATGTCAAAGGAATAAGTGGGGGCGAATGTCATGGACAAAATTCTAAACAAGATGTTTGATGTAATGCTTATGTATATCTGTGTCTTTTGGTTTGTTCATGCTTTGCATAGCATGTAAAGGGACGGTCGAAGGCTTAACAGCCCCATTTTAGTTGGGTTTGATGGCCTTTTTAGGCTTCTAAATAAAGGTTGTGTCATGTGGACATTTGTGAGAGATATTTGGTCTATAGTGGACCATTTTGACCCTTTGTTGTGCAACCATTCAAAGCTTGTAAAGTATGTTTGTAATTTGCATTGGCTATGAAGTGTTTTCTGAAATGATTGCTTGTGGATCCCAAGTGAGGTGCTTTCTCTAACCCATTTTCTCTTTTTGTAGGTCCTAAGGGACCATGAGAGATTTCAGGGAGGTTGATTTTTATGAACGGACATGTGTTAGGACTCTAGCTTGGAGAGTCCTAATTGAGAGGGACATTCATGTAAAAATATTAGGACTCTAGCTAGGAGAGTCCTAATTGAGAGGAACATTATGTTAGGACTCTAGCTAGGAGAGTCCTAATTGAGAGGGGCATTCATGTAGGAGGTTTTTTCTTAGAGAAGAATGAGGAGTTGTAAGGGAATAGGAGTCTTGAGTAGGAGTCCTATTAGGAGTTGGTTAGAAGTAAGAGTCTTAAGTAGGAGTCCTATTAGGAGTTAGGGTTTAGAAGCCCTATAAATAGCCATGTATTCCTTCTCTTTTCATAAGCAATAGATGAATCTTTTCTGCAGCCTTTGAGCAGCAACTTGGAGGGAGGAACTCCTATAGAGTTCTAAGGAGGCCGATCCCCTAAAGAGATCAACCCCAAGTTTAGAATCTGCAAGGGTTCTAACACCTGGTATCAGAGCAGCGTTCTTGGTATCTCGCTGCCCTTCCACTGCCATCCATCAGCCCTCCACAACCGCCCAAAGCAATTCCCACAATTGCTTAAAAGATCGTCGCCGAATTCCGCCATCATCTCCACCACCGCGGATCATCCTTTGATCTCCCCGTGAATTGCAACAGGTTCTGGTTTCCTACCGTACTGCTGCTGCAATTTAGTTATCCTTATTTGAAAATCCAAAAAAAAAAAACTGTTCCTATATTGCTGCATAAACCTTTCGTCACAAAGTTTTCATCTCTACGACGAAAGATACATTGCAGAATTCCAGCCGCATAGTACCATCTGTTTGATCTTGCTACTATACTTTTTCTATCCAAATTTCTATGAAATTTTTATGACATCTTTGACACTTCCTAACAGCAGATTTCCCTTTGGCTTTTTCAAAAAATTCTCAATATAAACTATTGATCTTTTACGTCAAATCTGCTATACTTGAAAATCTGCACTGTAAAATTTCAACTGCATAGCACTATTTGTTTGATCTTGATACTACATTGTTTCTATCCAAATCTCTACGAAATTTTTATGATAGCTTTGACACTTCCTAACAGTGGATTTCCCTTTTGTTTCATCAAAAAATTCTCAATATAAACCACTGATCTTTTACGTCCAATCTGCTATACCTAAAAATCTGTGTTGCAGAAAATTTCAGCCGCATATTGTTACCTTAACCCATCTATTTGCAATCTTTTTTGAATGAAATTTCTTATACACTTCATAGATCATCTTGGCTTCCATCTAAGATTGACCTATTAAGAAATTCATCTCTAAAATTGATTTTATGTTGCTGTAAATTTTCGTCGTAACCCGCTGAAATTTTTCAATGAGAATTCTGCAATCGCAAATTGCACCAATTTCCTTGCTGTTATACTGCCAAAATTTTCTTGATTAAATTAGATATCCTTGCTGTTATATAAACTGTGATTTTACTATCAATTCCCTCCTCAATTCTCTCAAGTTTTTGGTGGAAATTACGTCAAGAAACCGTTGTTTCTTCGACGACAATTCTACTCTTACAAGACAACACATACTTGCTGCAACTTCCACTGATTTCTATCAAACCTTTGCTACCATCTACCACAGATCCAAAACATTTATCCATAGCCCTAAAACTCCACTAAACCACACCCTCAAACTGCACCTAAAACAGCCACAAAATAAGCCTAAATCGTAGCCTACATCCATCGATCCACCAATCCTTTCGACCATCACTTCTCTCAACTATACATGCCTTTAACCTGACAACAAAAGAGAGATATTAATATCATAGATTTGGAGGCATATACTATGGCATCTAAGGAGGCAATCAATGCTAAATTCGAAGCCTTGGAGGCGCGAATAGAGGATAAGATTCGGACGCTCTTTACCGAACTCAGATTGGGCCGACCACTAAGCCCGAAAAAATCATATCACAAAGAGAGCTTTGCCCAATCGCACCAGGCTCGAAGAGATGAGTTCCAAGGGAGGGGAGGCTCTATGACTGAACCTAACTATCCATGCATGAGAGTGGACTTCCCTAGATGGGAAGAAGGAGACCCGATTGGTTGGATCTCGCGCGCGGAGCGATATTTTCAGTACCACAAAACCGCGGATGCATCTATGGTGAAAATTGTAGCTATACATCTTGAAGGGGATGTTATACAGTGGTTTGACTAGTTTGAACATACTTATGGAGTCCTTTTATGGCAATAATTCAAAGAAGGACTGCTGATCCGCTTCAGACCAACCGATTACAAGAATATTGATGGACAACTAGCAAAGATCCGACAAACTTCCACCATTCAGGAGTACCAAACCAGGTTTGAAAGGTTATCTAATCAAACTCATGATTGGTCTAAAAAACAGCTATTGAGGACCTTCATTGAGGGCTTGAAGCCGGAGATCCAAGGAGAAGTTAAAGCGCGACAACCGTATATGCTGATGGCAGCCATCTCTTTCGCACGACATCAAGAGGAGCAATTGAACCATGAAGCTCGGAGGACTAGGGTCACTCCTCAACCATTAATATTGAAGCCCTCAGCCCCCCCTACTATCGACCAAGTCCCTACACCAAAGAGGTTAACAAGAGAAGAGCTTCGGGAGCGATATGCGAAGGGGTTATGTTGGCATTGTGACGAGCCGTGGAGCCGTGAGCATCGCTGTAGTAAAGGGAGACTTCTTATGATTGAACCAATAGAAGAAGAGGTCATTGAATATCTAGAAGAGAGCCTTCAACATGAAGAAGAAGATGCAGAAGAAGAGCCACAACCGACTGAAGTTACAGTACATGCACTAGCCGGCTACTCAAACCCGCAAACGATGAAAGTTGGAGGCCTTCTCAAACAACAATCGATCACTGTTCTCATCAACACGGGCAGTTCTAATACCTTTCTAAATAGTAAGGTTACTATCCAGATGGCCTTACCTATTGAGAATTGCAGCAGGTTTGACGTTAAGGTCGTCGACGGACGGATTTTGAATTGTGATCGTAGGCGCCCGCAGGAGAAACTATTGTTGCAGGACCAAGAGATAATTACAGATTTCTTCCTTCTCCCTCTTGATGATCATGAGGCCATGCTCATAATTAAATGGTTGACGACATTAGGTGATATTTCTTGGAATTTTATGCAACTAATTATGAAATTTTACAGTAAGGAGAAACAGGTGATACTGAATGGGAAACGTGAGGACGACATAACGACGATTTGCACTCAACAAATGAAGAAGGTTTTGCATAAAGCATGCAGCGGCCTTTTGGTACAACTTGAGCAGTAAACTAAGGGAGAGCCAATAGAATTTGAAGATCCAAACCTACTTCCTTTGCTTATTGAATTTTCAGATATATTTGACGAACCGCACAACCTATCTCTTACCAGTCGGCATGATCATTATATAACGATTCTTTCAGGCAAACCTCCAGCAAATACTTGGCCATATCAGTATCTACATCTCCAAAAGGATAAATTAGAAAGGATTGTAAAAGAGATGCTCGAAACAGGAGTTATTCGGCCAAGTTGCAACCTCTACTCTTCACCGGTGCTACTTGTACGCAAGAAGGACGGAACATGGCGAATATACATTGATTATCGAGCTCTCAATGGCATAACCATCAAGAACAAATACCTTATTCCAATAGCTGATGAATTGCTAGATGAAAGGGAGCACAAATCTTTGCAAATCCGGACCTTCGATCCGGGTATTATCAAATACGAGTGTATGAAGAAGTCATACCGAAAACCGCCTTTCGAACACACAACGGCCACTACGAATTTTAACTTTCTTCAACAAAAGGTGAAATATCTTGGGCATATCATATCAGAGGAAGGTGTGACGATGGACCCCTTCAAATTTGAAGCAATGCAAAACTGGCCTACCCCGAGGAACATAAAATTGCTACATGGCTTTTTGGGTTTAATAGGCTACTACCGTAAGTTCGAGAAAAACTATGGAAAGATCAGTGCACCACTTACTTCCTTACTGGAAAAAGATATCTTCCAATGGTCGGACAGAGCCTCCACTGCCTTCGACAAACTTAAGGCAGCCATAACGACGACGCCGGCGCTAACACTACCAGATTTTAACCAACCCTTCGTTATTGAGGCCGACGCATCTGGAGTCAGAATTGGAGTCATTCTCATGCAAGATGGTTGACCACTCGTATACACTAGCAAGGCATTATCTCCCTCCCATCAAAATAAGTCAACATATGATAAGGAGATGCTCACCATTGTGCGCGCAGCAACGAGGTGGAGACCCTACTTGATTGGTCGACGATTTCAAAGTAAAACCGACCATAAAAGCCTCAAGTACTTTTTGGAGCGAAAGATATTATCCCCTGAACAGCAAAAATCTTGTGCCTTGATTTCAAAGTAAAACCGACCATAAAAGCCTCAAGTACCATAAAAGCCTCAAGTACTTTTTGGGACGCATTGTGCTTGTGACAAATTCTACTTGCATCTTCAAGAGCAGATTTTGGACAAAGTTATTCCATATGCAGGGTACTAAATTGAAAAGGAGTACGACATATCACCCACAAACCAACAGCCAGCCGAAAGTTTTAAACAGGTGCTTGGAGACAGCCCAAAGCCACCCACCAAATATAACTACCCAAAGAGAACTCCAGACCCAGCCAAGTGCCATTATTGATCGACGGATCGTGACTCGATGACGATAACCCACTAATGAAGTACTAATACAGTGGGCGAACCTACCAATAGAAGATACCACTTGGGAGAACTATGACGACTTGAAGATCAAATTCCTAGAATTCACAAATCATCAGCCTCGAGGACAAGGCTGATTTGAAGAGGGCGGGTCTGTTAGGACTCTAGCTTGGAGAGTCCTAATTGAGAGGGACATTCATGTAAAAATGTTAGGACTCTAGCTAGGAGAGTCCTAATTGAGAGGAACATTATGTTAGGACTCTAGCTAGGAGAGTCCTAATTGAGAGGGGCATTCATGTAGGAGATTTTTTCTTAGAGAAGAATTAGGAGTTGTAAGGGAATAGGAGTCTTGAGTAGGAGTCCTATTAGGAGTTGGTTAGAAGTAAGAGTCTTAAGTAGGAGTCCTATTAGGAGTTAGGGTTTAGAAGCCCTATAAATAGTCATGTATTCCTTCTCTTTTCATAAGCAATAGATGAATCTTTTCTGTAGCCTTTGAGCAGCAACTTGGAAGGAGGAACCCCTATAGAGTTCCAAGGAGGCCGATCCCCTAAAGAGATCAACCCCAAGTTTAGAATCTGCAAGGGTTCTAACAACATGCAAGGGTGTTGCACGACTTAGACAAAACCAGCTAAGTTCGTGACATAGTCGAAGTTGCATAGTGGATCTAGAGAGATGGTTGGATGTTGCCACATGGTCGACAAATGAGGCAAAGGTCAATCGCCTTTACCTTAAGAATGCACTCTTGAAGTAGGATACGAAGGTGGCCACCCTCCACGTAGAAAACCTCAGCTTGCAAAAGGCTATGGAATGAGTGACTGAATGGCTCCAAGCAATGAAGGCATGGAGGCTAGAGTATGAGGCCGAGGGGTGGCCGAGTATAAGGCGTCTAAAGGTTTTGAGAAAGGATTGACCCGACTCTCCTTTAACGCTTGGTGCTTCGAGTATTAACTTGTGATATCTCGAATGTGCTACGACCACCTTAGCCTTGACCTACCAAAAAGCCTCAATAGAAAGCGATTGATTGATTGAGGGGTCATCTTCGTCAAATCTGACAGACTCGACAACTACAGTGAGTCTACCCCGCTTATAGAAGTAGAAGTTAGTCTGATGAGGAGGTCGAGGGGGAGCACTTGGAGGAAGATGCTGAGGCGATTGACTGAGGGCTTGTTGCTCTCATTCCTGAAGGAGCCGATAGGGCTACTGCCAACCCGCCAACCATCGACCCCATTAAGCCTGCCAACGCTACCACCAACCCTGAACTAGAGATTGAGGGGGTCGAAGCTATGATGACCCTTGGGATCCCTTTTATCCAACCCCTTCCAATCAACTTGCCTCCTCCTCCCTTAGATATAGATGATGAAGTAGTCGAGGTCGAGGTTGAGGTCGAGGTCAAGGTTGACTAAGTGTTACAATCGGCCTTAGTCTCCTTAGTCTTTTCTTACCTTTGTTTTTCTTTTCTTTTCTTATCAATGGGTCCTTTTGATGTATAGGCTTGTTGTGCATAATGTAAAAATCTTTTAATTAATGAAGGCTAACTTTTATTTCACCTATTGAGTATAAAAAATCTTTACATTTTGAAATTATACTTTACTTCTCATAGATAATACCTAATGTTGCATATTCTAAGTCTGAGATATGTCCGAGACCCCTAAAGTTTGTAACTAGTAGGCTTTGGATTAAACCTCCCCAGCAGCTTAGTAGGGATCTTCCTTCAATAGGTGAAGACCGAACACCTCTTTGCAACACTTTCTCCTTTTCCCGGGTTTAGGAGACAACCCTTACAAATCTCACTCCTCTTTCTTACATGGTTACAAGGATAAGAGATGAAGGAGGAGAACTCTAACTTTTATAATACTTTTATGACTCAAGAGTTCAAGATTAAGCCAATACTTTTGTACCCCTTTATGCAGAAAAGGGTGGGGTTTTTATAAGCCCCAATGACTTCAAAATTAGAACCAAAAAGTGTCACATCCTCGGAATCCGTGGTACTGACAGTATCACCGCCATTATTGGGTGGTACTACCGTTGCTGATCTGACACTAGGCAGTATCACCGTTGGCAGCATGACTGCCGACGGTACCACCGGCCATATTTTCAGGGGCTGAATTAGGTGCTCAATTCAGCCCAATTCAGCCCTGTTAAGGGCCCAGTTAGCCCCTAATTAAGTTAGTGAGATTACCTCCCAATCCTAACTTAATTTATGCTCTAACTATGATAACTAAGACATGATTACAGTGCTGCTTGTTTCGGTGCGGCAATTGCTCTTCCGACGAGCTTTCGGTATACTTTCGACGAACATCCGACGAACTCTCGACAATGTTCCGGCGGACTCTCAGTAAGCTCCGGGACTTTACGACGATCTTCTTGGCGAGTTCCGACGAGCTTCTTTGGCAAGCTCCTGGATTTCTCAGTTGGTTCCGGCAGAACTTCCGACGAACGTTCTGACTTCCGTCGAACTCTCGAACTCCCAATGAGATCTCGATCTTGACTCTGGCACAAACCCTGCTTTATGTCTCACTGCTATCATAGTTAATCCTACATACTTTTCTCAACATATAGATTAGATCAAACAATTTACAATTGACTTCATCATCAAAATTCGAGATTCAATAATCTCTCCCTTTTTGATGATGACAATCAATTGATGATGGAGTTAACCTTAACTCCCCCTATCTATATGCCATACTTGAGAAAATATATTCTTGAATTCAAGGCCTTTGAATTCATGAAACAAACCGATAAGATAAGTTAATTAAACTTATCAACATGCATATCATGATTCATATCATGATCTATCATTCTCAAATACGATGCCAAGTATTTATCAAAATGATGTCAAGGCATGACATCCATTTTCAAGTATGATATTTCAAATATGAAAGATGACAAAGATAGAAATTCATCATTCTATGGCAGGATATCAATTACAAAATAGCAAGTTAAGCTCTAGATATCTTATCATAATGAAAGAAATTTATCAAGCAAACATTTCAAGTATATATGATGAAATACATTGCATACATTTGTCATCAATTTACCACATTTTGGTATTATTTCTCCCCCTTTGTCATCAACAAAAATGTAGAATAATTCAACAATGCAAATGTGGTAAAAAAAATCAAGTAAGTTTCACGCTCAAAAGTTCTCATCATTAGATGTTATCAACATTAAAATGATAGATTTCAATGACTTCTATCCCTTTGTCATCACATTTTGCATAAAGAAGAGGAAAGAAGGTAAGGAGGGAATCCATTAAGAACTAAATTTGTGAAATGATTTGAATCAAGTCAAAATTGATAAATAAGTTTTCATTAAAATATGCTTTCATTTTGACAAAGAGAAGGGATTCATGAAAAGGATCGAGATATCCATATAAAATCAAATCCCTACAAAAATTATCACGCACATGCTTTCATTATCACACACGAAAATTCATCTTTCAAGGATTAATATATCCATTGGAATTCCTTCAATTATTCATGGGAGAGGAGTATCACATGAAGGAAAAATTCATGAATAAAACTTCATAGTGAGAAGAGCATTACATCAAATCCATTTCTCATTAAAAATTCATAAGAGTGAAATCCATAAAAGATGCATTTATCAATGACTTCCATGAACCAAACATCAAGATATGTATAAACACTTCATGCATTTATAAAATGTTTCATCATAGCCTTTCATCACTACTTGTATGAGGTAATATCATTAGTGCTTGTAGCACTCAAAAATTAAAAATCTGATATTGCATCATGTATGATTAAAACTTCTCAATATTTAATAGAGATCATAATCATCATAGAAATTTTATATATTAAAACTCAAAATTCCAACATCAAAGTAAACATCATTTTAAGTTTACAATATCAAGGTAAACAATTTTCAGCTTCATAAGAGGAGAAGATTTAAGTAAGTGATCCAAAGAATCAAGAAAGTCCGAAAACGAAATTTGACAAATTCATGCATTCGGACAAATTAACATTCCTAATTCTCTTCTAATAAAATCAAATTGTTCTTCACTTAAGGGCTTTGTAAAAATATCGGCTAATTGATGTTTTGTATCAATAAACTCTAAGATTACATCATGATTATTAACATGATCTCGTATAAAGTGATGCCTAATATCAATATGTTTAGTTCTAGAGTGTTGAATGAGATTTTTTGTTAAAAATATTACACTTGTGTTATCATATTTTATGGAATGTTTTTAAGATGAATCTTATAATCTTCTAAAGTGTTTTTTATCCACATAACTTGTGCACAACATGCACTAGCTGCAATTACTCGGCTTCGGTTGTAGATAATGCAATCAAAATTTATTTCTTGGAAGACCAAGAAATAAGTGCGTGCCCTAAAAATTGACATGTTCCGGATATGCTTTTTCTATCTAATCTACATCCAGCAAAATCCACATCAACATAAGCAATTAGCTCAAAGTTCTCAGATTTTGGATACCATAATCCTATATTTATGGTTCCTTTAAGATATTTAAGTATTCTCTTAACTGCTTTAAGATGAGATATCTTAGGATTAGATTGAAACCTAGTACAAAGTCTTATACTAAACATGATATTCAGTCTAGCTGCGGTGAGGTAAAGTAAACTTTCTATCATACCCCTATAAGCTTTTTGATCAGAGCTTTCTCCACTTTCATCAATGTCTAACTTAGTGGAGGTGCTCATAGGAGTGTTGATAGCCTTTGAGCTATCAATTTTAAATCTTTTTAGCAAATCTAAAGCATATTTTGTTTGACTATGAAAAATACCATTACTTAGTTGTTTGATTTGTAAACCTAAAAAGAAAGTTAATTCCCACATCAAATTCATTTCAAATTCAAGACTTATACTTTTAGCAAATGATTCACATAGAGATTCATTCATGGAACCGAAAATAATATCATCAACATAAATTTGAACAATAAGAAAATTATTTTTAAAATTTTTGATAAACAATGTAGTATCGACCATGCCATTAGAGAAATTATTTTCGATAAGAAATGAGCTAAGTCTCTCAAACCAAGCCCTAAGGGCTTATTTCAATCCATAGAGAGCTTCAGTCAATTTAAACATATGATTAGGGAGATTATCATTTTCAAATCCGGGAGGTTATTCAACATAAACTTCTTCGGAAATAAAGCTATTAAGAAAAGCACTTTTAACATCAATTTGAAATAACTTAAAATTGTTACTACTAGCATAGGCAAGGAGCATCTTATGACTTCTAATCATATCACAGGAGCGAATGTTTTTTCATAATCAATACCTTCTACTTGATTGAAACCCTTGGCCACTAATCTAGCCTTGTTTCGAATCACAATACCAAATTCATCTTGCTTATTTCTAAAGACCCATTGAGTATCGATAACTAAATGGTCATTTGGCCTAGGAATAAGCTTTCACACCTCATTTCTTTCAAATTGATTCAATTCCTCTTGCATTGCGATAACCCATGAATCATCTTTCAAGGCCTCTTCAATATATTTTGGTTCAATTTGGGAGAGAAAAGCGGCGCTGGCACAAAAATTCTTAAGGGAAGAATGAGTTTGAACCCCTTTAGATGTGTCTTCTATGATTAGCTCCTTGGGATGAGCATTTACATACTTCCATTCCTTAGGTAAGAAAGTTTCGGAAGAAGATGCATCCAAGTTGCTAGGTGGAGAAGGGGATTTATTTAAATTCAAAGTATCAAAATTAAGATCATCATCGAAATCATTTTTCTTAGCTTCGGAACTTCATTAAAAACCACATGAATTGATTCTTCTATAACTAAAGTTCTTTTGTTAAAGATACAAAAAGCTTTAGAAATGAAAAAATAACCAAGAAAAATTCCTTCATCGAATTTTGCATCAAACTTTCCTAAGGTATCTTTTTCATTTAATATAAAGCATTTACATCCAAAAACTTTAAAATATGAAACATTGAGTTTCTTGTTGTTCCATAACTCATAAGGAGTTTTGGAAAGTAATGGTCTTATTAGAACCCTATTCATGACATAGCATGCCGTATTTATGGCTTCAGCCCAAAAATATTTGGGTAGGCTATGTTCATTTAACATGGTTCTAGTCATTTCTTGTAAGTTTCTATTATTTCTTTCTACTACTCTATTTTGTTGAGGATTTCTTGGAGTAGAGAAGTTGTGGTTGTATCCATTAGATTCATAAAATTCTTGGAAATCACGGTTTTGTAATTCACCATCGTGATCACTTCGAATTGATAAAATCATAAATCCCTTTTTATTTTGAACTAGTTTACAAAACATAGAGAAATACCTAAAGTAATCACTTTTGTGTGCCAAAAAGTAAGTCATTGTGTATCTACTAAAATCATCCACAATGACGAATGCGTATTTGCTACCTCCTAGGATTGATGTAGCAATTGGTCCGAACAAATCCATATGAATCAATTGCAAAGGTCTAGAGGTGCTTATTTGGTTCTTAGGTTTGATTTGTTTTCCAAGTTTACATGCATCACACACATTATCTTTGACAAACTTGATATGAGGAATTCCTCTTACAAGTTCTTTAGATGAAATTTGAGAGATTAGTTTCATGCTAACATGACCTAATCTCCTATGCCAAAGCCAAGCATCGTCATTCAAAATCGAAAAGCACATTTCATTACATAGATCATTAATGTCGATAGTGTATATATTATTTTGTTTTAAGGCAATCATAGATATGTTTTTGTGTGGTTTTTCAATAATGCAAGCATTAGATTCAAATTTAATGATGTATCTTTTATCACACAATTGACTAATACTTAAGAGATTATGCTTTAAATCATCAACCAATAATACATCTTCAATAAAGAAGTTGAATTTGTTACCTATGGTTCCTTTGCCAATGATTTTACCCTTGTTGTTGTCTCCGAAGGTGACATATCCACTATCAAGGTACTATCTCTTGCTCCTAGCTTGTGATGGTACATTTTTCTACAAAAAAGGATGATTTTTATGTACCCATTTGACCTTGTGTGCCTCAAAAATCGATATACATAGCTTATCATGTTGCATTGAGTCATTTGAGGTTCTTTTAGGAACCCAAATCAATTTATGTGGACTACATTTCTTGAATGGACAATGATAAGCTATATGCCCAAATTTGTAACAAAAGTTGTGTTTCTTTCGGGGTGAAACATGCAATGTAGGGCCTTTAACAAAGGTGGTTGAATTATGGTGAGAGCTACTCACAAATCCGATTCTGCCTTTTCTATGAACGTGACCCTTATTGGCAAGGATCATGTTTAAGGATTTGCTACTAACCTCAAACTTTTCTAAGGTATTCTTAAGTAGTAAGTTTTCCTTTTGAAGTATTTCTAGTTCATCACATTTCATACATGGAGCTAAACTATCATTGTGCTCAACTTTTAATCTATCGAAATCACTAACAAGAGAAACATACTCCTTTTTTAATATTTTATATTTTTTACTAATCCATTTGTATTCATCAAATAAATCATGAAAAGCATTTAATAGTTCATCAAAGGATAAATTTGCATCAAATGAACTTGTTACCACATCCCCAATGGTCATTAGTACATAGTGAGCAACTTACTCGGTGATGGTAGGCTCCTCTTCTTCAAATGCACTTGAATCGTCCCATGTTGCTTTAAGAGCCGTTTTCTTTGGTTGTCTCTTCTTGGTTAGGGGACATTCGCTCTTGTAATGTCCCAGCTTCTTGCATTCATAGCATATTACTTGATCTTTCTTGGGTTCAAATTTATTTTTAGTGTCATTTTTAAATTTATTCCTTTTTATGAATTTTCTTGTTAAGAGTGTCAAATCTTCATCAAGGTCCTCATCACTTAAGTTTTCATTCAAGTGGTCTTCTTGTGTTCTCAGTGCTATATCCTTCCTGTTCTTTATAAGGGTGTCCTCAAGCTTTTCGTGAGCTTTACATGTCATTTCATAGGTCATTAGTGACCCAATTAGTTCTTCGAGAGGAAAATTATTTATTCTTTGGCCTCTTGAATGACCGTTACTTTAGGGTCTCAACTCTTTGGAATGGATCTTAAAATTTTATTAACAAGTTCAAAATCTGAGAAACCTTTACCAAGTCCGTTTAGACCATTGACGACATCCATAAATCGGGTGTACATGTCTCCAATGGTCTCACTCGGTTTCATTTGAAACAACTTATAAGAATGCACTAAAAGATTGATTTTTAACTCCTTCACTCTACTAGTGCCTTCATGAGTCATTTCGAGTGTGTGCCAAATATCAAAATCCGTTTCACAAATGGACACATGATTAAACTTGTTTTTATCTAATGCACAAAATAAGGCATTTATAGCCTTTGCATTTAAAGCGAAAGTCTTCTTCTCCAACTCATTCCAATCGTTCATTGGAAGAGAAGACTTTTGAAAGTCATTTTCTATAATATTTCATAATTCAAAATCTATTGAAATTAGGAAGATCCTCATTCTAGTCTTCCAATATATGTAATTCGTCCTATTGAACATGGGCGGATGTGTAATTGAATGGCCCTTTAGATTACCGGCAACTGTCATCTTTCTTGGGTTTAAAACCAAATGAGAGTCAACCTTGCTCTGATACCAATTGTTAGGATCAAGAGCAGCACTAAGAGAGAGGGTGAATTAGTGTAGCAGAAAACTTTCTTAATTTTAAAAAATTATTCATTTTGTTTAAAACTAATTTCGATGAAAATGGTTTCGATTCAATCTGTTTCATAGAGAAGTTGAACTTGAAAGCTTTCATAAAAGTGCAAGAGAGGATTAAGGAGATTTGCAGTAAAGTAAATTGCATAAATGAAAAGTAAACCGGAATTTAGAGTGGTTCGGTCAAGGTAACTACATCCACTTTCGGATTCCTCCTCCGACGAGATTACCGACGTCCACTAAAGGCCTTCTTTCAATAGGTGAAGACCGAACACCTCTTTATAGCACTTTCTCCTTTTCCTGGGTTTAGGAGATAACCCTTACAAGTCTCACTCCTATTTCTTGGATGGTTACAAGGCTAAGAGATGAAGGAGGAGAACTCTAACTTTTACAACACTTTTATGACTAAAGAATTCAAGATTAAGCCAATACTTTCATGCCCTTTTATGTAGAAAAGGGTGGGATTTTTATAAGCCCTAATGGCTTCAAAATTAGAGTCAAAAAGTGTCACATCCCCAGAATCCGAGGTACTGGCGGTACCACCGCCGTTACTGACTAGTACTACCGCCACTGATCTGACACTTGGTGGTACCACCACCGAACAAGGGCGGTACTACTGTTGGCTACATTACTATTGGCAATACCACCGCCCAGAAATCTAGGGACACTGCCTTCTAAGCAGTGCCACCGCCAGCCATGTTTTCAAGGGCTGAATTGGGTGCTCAATTCAGCCCAATTCAGCCTTGTTAAGGGCCCAGTTGGCCCCTAATTAAGTTAATGGGATTACCTCCCAATCCTAACTTAATTTATGCTCTAACTACGATAACTAAGACATGATTACAGTGATGCTTGTTCTGGTGCATCAATTGCTCTTCCAACGAGCTTCTAGTATACTTCCGACGAACATCCGACGAACTCTCGGTAATGTTCCGGGGGACTCCCGACTAGTTCCTGGACTTTACGATGATCTTCTTGGTGAGTTCCAACGAGCTTCTTTAGCAAGCTCATAGACTTCTCGGTTGGTTTCAGTATAACTTTCGATGAACGTTCGGACTTCTGTCGAACTCTCGAACTCCCAATGACATCTCGATCTTGACTCTGGCACAAACCCTACTTTATGTCTCATTGCTATCATAGTTAATCCTGCACACTTTTCTTAATATATCGATTAGATCAAATAATTTGCAATTGACTTCATCATCAAAATCCGAGATTCAACAAGTTTCTCCTAAGAGTGCAATTAATTAATTATTGACTTTAACTTTTCAAAAGACTAAGTCCCCGTTGCTAGGGCACCAAGGTCGAACCTTGTGATTGAAGATCTTTACCATAAACCTTTTTTAAGCCAAGTTACGGAGATGCACTCTAGCTCTTACTTTATCAAGCAAATCGAGGTTGGCCCAAAGACCCTCGTTTGAGGCTCTTTAGTTGAATTACTACATTTTGACAATCAACAATATGATTTCGGTAGGCACTATAGCTTCCATTCTGAATGCTAGACAAAAGGGGTTCACAGTTTGTCACGGACAAACTTCGTAATAGGATGTTTGATATAATGCTTATGTATGTCCGTGTCTTTTGGTATGTTTATGCTTTGCTTAGCATGTAGAGGGATAGCCGAAGGCTTAATAGTCTCATTTTAGTTGGGTTTAGTGGCCGTTTTAGGCTTGTAAATAAAGGTTGTATCATGTGGACACTTGTGAGAGATTTTTGGTCTGTAGTGGACTATTTTGACCCTTTGTTGTGCAACTGTTCAGAGCTTGTAAAGTTTGTTTATAATTTGCATTGTCTATGAAGTCTTTTCGGAAATGCTTACTTGTGGATCCCGAGTGAGGCGTTTTCTCTAACCCATTTTCTCTTTTATGGGTCTTAAGGGACCATGGGAGGCTTCGGGGAGGCTGACCTTTGCGGACGGACACGCAAGGGTGCCGCATGACTTAGGCAAAACCAGCTAAGTCCGTGACAGATGGTATCAGAGCGGGACAAGCACTCATAGAAACACTTAGCATACAAACGTGAGGGACCTAGCGGGGCTGCGTTGAGGGTAGTTAGCAAACGCGCGACCATTTAGGGGAAAACAAGTATGGAGATGTAGGGAAAAGGAGTCGCTCGGAGGTGCGGGCATCTGAGATTGGCATTCAAAGGAATGTCACAGAAAAGGCACCACGAGAACAGGCAAGCTTGGAAGAATGTGGAGCGCATAAAGGTTGGGGTGGCCGAGTTTGAGCTACGGCTCAACGTTGATAACTATACTTGATGGTACTCAAGGCAAGCGAGGAGCTTGGTATAGGATAAGACCATGCAAGGTGGAATGAGTTGCTCAGCAACCGAAAGAGTTGTGCAAAGCTCACAGAGGTGAGGGGAATTGCTAACTCGAAGAATTCGATACGCATGCATGAGCTTGTATACGGACGATGGAATGTTCGCGGACATCCCAAGGCGACCGAAACTCAGCGCCATGGAGCATTGGAACTTTCTCTACGGCATGTGAAGGATACGTCCATAAGAGGCTGAAGTGTGCAGCGAGTTTAGCATTTTGCTAGGCCTTGAGTGGTGCAGCGGGGGCTGTATTGGCATGGAGTCGTAATCTAGCAAGTGCGTTTGCAGGAGGAAAAACAATACACAGTTTGTTCAACAAATCGGAGTAGTCCAAAGGGGATGGTGGTCTCTGCAACGAAGAGAGATGTTGCTCCACCGGGATAGATATCCAGGAGGGATAAGTCTCGGCTCTCCAAAGGGAGAATCATGTGCAACAGACCGCACATGTTGAGGAGGAGTACCTCAACAAACAACAACCCCACGAAGTTCAATGGACCAAGCAAGCGGCAAGGAGTCGTCGCATGATCTCGCTTGAGAGAATGCATTGGTGGATGCATTGTGAGATCAAGTGGGGGAGCAACCCAAAACAATACAAATGAAGGCACACTTAGAGTTGATATGGAGATCGGATTCAAGGGGGGGCTGACCCATGGAATGGTGGGCGCGAGGGCCATCATCAACTCAATGCAAAAACGAGGAGCAAAGCAACTTGGGTATAACTTGGCGAAGTACCCAAGCCGCATGAAGGGAGCAAGCATAGAAGATGGAACATGGAGCGGAGGCACAGTACTTTCCTTGGATAGAGGTCAAGGACATGAACTCTTGCAGAGGCAAGAGCAAGATCATGTTGTTCCATGGGTCCTTCATTCTGACAGAGTGGACTCATCTTGCATGGTGCCAAAGATGAAGGGAGCTTCTAGGCACATGCACCTTATCTTGGAGAAGCATTTGATGGAGGAACTAAGGCGACTCAATTTGCAGAGGCGAAGTTGGGTTCAGAAGGCCTTGGCACGAGGAAAGAGGACGCGGAGGCGGATACTCTTGAAGAATATGTCATAGTGTTGTCAATCAAGTTGCTAGGCAGGAAGCGGTGCATAGCGGAGATTGTGCTGGTAGGGGTAGAGGCCCAGGATCTAGACAATGGTGCACCATTTTCAGCGAAGTCGGTGGACTTTGGAGCTACTAGGCGACGGACTATCCTAGAGCAGTGCTTCATCTAGGTGTGACCCAAGACTGGGTGGATGAAGGTCGATTGCCAAAGGAGCGAACAAAATCGAAGGTGGAAGAGACCCTACGATGTATTGGCAGAGGCCACACATGGAGGGATCACAATTCGAGTTCATCTCACAAGGATCTGAATGCAATAGAGATGTCACCAAGAGGCGACATGGTGCAGCGGATCATGGTGGAACAGTTCGTGGCAATACGATACACATGACATAGTCCCGTGAGGGACTAGATCATACGGAGGTATGATCGGGAGCTACTGGAAACTCCACTTCGGTGAACAACACGACGACAAGAAGGGCTATGGATTCAAGGAGTGAAGGCCATGGTACTGCAGAGGCGGGTCTTTCATGCGTGCATCGAATTTTGTATCGGATGAAAGCCTTGGTCATCAGCATATGGGGGCTGTGTTCCACGAAGGGAAAAGTTCGAATGTAAGTACCAGTGAGTCCCATGGGAGGGACTTCATCATGCAGAGGTATGATCGAAGCAGCTAGAGTGTTGGACTGCTCCAGAGCCCGTATTCGCTTAAGGGAGCCCGATAAGTCAGAGGACAAGGTCGAGTAAGCGAACGTTGCTACCAAAGAAGCTAAGGAGAACAAAATCGGTGCAAACCCTATAATGCGATGGCAGAGACCATGCATGGGAGTTGTAGCCTGTCTTTCCATCGACTAAAGGGAGCTGCTTGGAGAACACAAAGGTGTTGAAGCAGGGTGTCGAAAGGGGCGAGGAAGCGACGATGAGTCCAGAGGGACTTAGCTACCCAAAATAAAGCATCAGTTAGAATGGAGGTGGACTTGGAGGAGTGCCACAGAGAGATATCTACTGATCGTGAAGAAAAGGGATGCAGATATGAGGCGATGAATAGTAGGGCTATGGGCATGGTAACGCCATGGTACTATAGAGGCGAGACTTCCGTGAAAGTCATTGATCCCTTGCTCTCATGGAGGGAGAGTGCCTAGTCGTGAAAGAGGCCAAAGAGGTGGAGCATGCAGAGGCAAACTCCAAGTACTAAGACAAGGCTGAAGAGTAGAGGCCAAGGAACTTCGTAAGACCGTTGTCAATGAGCTTCTCATCAAGATAGCTGAAAGTGAAGGACTTCAGGTCATGCAAGAGTGCACGACTAAGGAATGAAGCAAGCAGTACGCGGTGCTGTACCTTTGCTACTAAGTGGAGTAGGAGGCAGGGTTGATAGAGAAGACGATACAATCCCAGAGGCGACCAAATCTATTAGAGAATTACTCCAAGTTGGGGTGAAAACTTTCTACATTCCAGAAGTTCAATGGTATTGAGAAGGTGAATCACAGTAACTAACTTAACACAAGGAGTGCAAACATTTCAAGTGCTTCAGAAGTGTGAGCAAAGAGTAGACGAAGGCCAGTAACCAGCTCGATGCATGGAGTACAACTTCAAGGAGGCGGGCGAAGTCAAGTAACCTTTACCTTCTCAACTCTTAAGAGAATGGGCGAAACCGAGTACTCCAATTCTCTTATCTATCCAGTAAAGGAGCTCTACACAGGTTCAAAGACCCTTCAAAGATAATAGAAGACAATAGTTGTCAAATCCTTACCAACGGTGATTAGTGCTACTAAGAGTAGATTGTCCGCTTCATTTCCCAACGAAATGCCAATCGAAAGCGGAAGTGATGCGAATCTACTTAGAAGTGACAACTAAGTGAAAGAAGAGTCAATGGGCAAATTTTGTGGAGGAAGGACCTAAAACTTCAGAAGTTTGCGAGGCGATGCTTATTAAAGCTCCAATAAGCATCCACCTAGTTCAAGCAGCATGAGGTATTTGAGAGACTAGCGCATACTAAGGATGGTCTTTTCCTTCATCTGGAGGATCCGCAGGAACTAACAGGGATCAACACAACTCAGCTAACTCCACACTGGAGTCAGAGTCATTGGTGAGTTGAAGCAGCATGGCGGATCAAAGGTTCAACTACTCAAAAACAGCAGCGGAGAGCAGCTAGGAGCCAAGAGACGCATTGCAGATGGAGTAGAAGATTGAAGACTTAGCAAAGGCGAAGAGTTGTAGTGTCGACAAAGGCTTCGACGAGGATGTCGAAGGAATAAGTGGGAGAGAATGTCACGGACAAACTTCTCAATATGATGTTTGATGTAATGCTTATGTATGTCTGTGTCTTTTGGTATGTTCATGCTTTGCCTAGCATGTAGAGGGATAGCTGAAGGCTTAATAATCTCATTTTAGTTGGGTTTGGTGGCCGCTTTTGTAATATCCCTCACTTTTGAAATTTATTAATAAGGACTTATTTGTAAATAGGAGGCCCTATATGTAAATATAGAAATTTCAAAGACTAAAATGTTAAGTTGCAAAAAAAAAAAAGAAAACCGAAGAAGAAGAGCAGAGCTGTGGGGCATGGGGAGAAGAGAGGAAAAGAAGAAGAAGAGGGAAAAGAAGAGAGGAGGAAGAAGAGGGAGAAGAGAAGAAAAGAAGAATAAGAAGAGAGGGAAGAGGGAGAGGAGAGAGAGGTAGCTGCAGCAGCTAGGGCTGTAGCACCTCTGTTTCCTATAGGAGGAAACAGATGAGTGCATGTGTGGGGCATCGGGGAGGAGAAGGGAAGAAGAGGAGAAGAACAGAAGAGGAAGAAGAAGAAGAAAAGAGGAGGGTGACTACGGCAAGGGCTGCAGCGAGGAGCTGTGGGGCGTTGGGGAGGAGAAAGGAAGAAGAGGAGAAGAAGAAAAGAAGAAGAAGAGAGAGGAGGGTGGCTGTGGCAAGGGTTGCAGCAAGGAGGTGTGGGGCATCAGGGAGGAGAAGGGAAGAAGAGGAGAATAAGAGAAGGAGAAGAAGAAGAAGAAGAAGAAGAGGAAGAGAAGAAAGAGAAGCGGGAGAAGAGGTTGTGACACCTCTGTTTCCTACAGGAGGAAAAGAGGAGAGGGTGTGTGTGGCGCCGGGGAGGAGAAGGGAAGGAGAGGAGAAGAAGAGAAGAAGAAGAGCAGGGGAGGAAGAAGAGGCTATGGCTGCGGCGGTGGCAGCTGCAGTTGGAAGAGAAGAACGAGAGGGAAGAAGAGGAAGAGGGGAAGGTGGCTGTGGCTGTAGCTGTGGTAGCAGCTGTGGCGGCGGCGGTAGCTGCGGCAGCGGTGGTGGCTGCAGCAGCTGCTTTTGGGAAAGAGAAAGAAAGGAAAGGGAAAAAAAAAGGGGATGCGGCCATGATTGTGGCTGCGGCGGCGGCGGCTGCGTTTGCAGCAGCTGTGTCTATGAAAGAAGAGGAGGAAGAAGGCAGTGCGATGGAAGGGGCTGCGACTGTGGCAACGGTAGCGGCGGTGGCTGCGACAGCTACGTTTGGGAAAGAAAAAAAAAGAAGGAATGAGAGTAAGGGAGAGCAGGTGAATGTGCTCCTATGTTCTGCACGAGCTGTAGTTGTGGAGGAAGAAAGAAGATTGGTGCAGAAAACAAAAACAGAAAGAGGAGACAGAGAAAAATAGAAGAAGGATTCGGGTGTACACCTTCTTCGGATCTTCGAATCAAAATCTTCGAAAGGCAAATGTCCCAATCTTTTCTCCTGCAAGTGTTATCTTTTCTATTGCAAGTGTTAGCTTTTTTATTGCGAGTGTTCCGATCCTTCATATTGCAAGCTTTCTAATCATTCCTATTGCAAGTGGTCCTAATCTTTCCTTACTGTAATTTTATCTCTACATTTGCTTTGAATATGAGGAACTTTGAATTGTTCTAGCCTTGCATGTGATATATCTCCTATTTAGACATAACGATTTAAATTTGTGAAACTTCCGAGATTCTGACCTTTCTACCTTGTTATGGTTATAACTTTATGCACTGACATCTGATTTGGACAAAACTTGTTTGATATGAATATAGACTCATAAACCATTCTTTCGATAGCTTAATTTGGAGTAAGTTTGCCTGTCCAAACTTCTGTTTCAAATGAGCTTACAAATTTTGCAAAACAGGGATCGTAATTTCTGACCTTTTGTTATTGAACTGCCTATAAGTCCCTATTGGAAACTTTGATTTATTCCAAACTTATTTCATTTTAAACTAGATTCGTAGATCTTTCGTTTGATACCTAGATTGAAAGATTTAGAGTCCAAATGCCTATCCAGTTTTCTATTGAAACCGACCTTGTGAATCTTGTAAAATTGAGAATTGTTCTTTGATCTTGGGTTACTAAATCTATTGTAACTCTTTGTTGGAAGCTTCGATTCATATGAAACTTATTTTATTTGAAAATAGATTGAAATATCTTTCATAATAGCTTTCTTTAGTATATTGGAGCACGATTGATAGTTTGAATCATTTGTTCAATGTGCCTCTCGAATTCTGTAAGAAATTGAGCTTTGGTCGATTTTACATATTCTGGTTTCATTCCTTTGGAAATTGATTTCATTTAGCTTTCTTGTTCAATTGAGCTTTATATTACTACTTTGAATTCTTGTATGCTCTTGTCCTTAAAATTATTTACATTCTTGAAAACTATTGTGTAACGTTTATGCTATATCGTATTGACTCATATAGGCACATGTATATCCCATTATTCCACATTTGCTTTCGATATGTGCCTATTCCAGTTTCATTCCTTTGGACATTGAATTCATCTAACCTTCTTATTTGAATTGAGTTATATGTGATTGCTTGGAATCCTTGAATGCTCTTGCTTTTATTTCCTTTCAAATCTGAATACATTTGTGAAAGATTATGCTTGCATCGTATTGACTCGTAAAAGCACATGTATGTTTTGTTGTTCCACGTGTGCTTTCGATATGTGCTATTTATTGTTTATACTGTCCTTTTATACTCTGGTGTTTGTGGGATACTGTGAACCTTTGCCAGAAATGATAAAGGGAGTTATGCATAGAGCCTGCGATGCTCTACCGGTCTCCTCTGACTTCACCTAGACGTGGGTGGATGGAGCTCCCAGACGTGGGAGACTTCTATCTGGTGATCATTCAGAAATGGATGAATCACATTCTGTCTATGGTCCCACTATACCTTCTGTATGTTTGATATGATATCTAGAGCTTCGGTTATGTATTTATGTATGCGCTTTAGATAAGAAAGATATAAATGCAACATCAAATATGATGTTTCAGCTTCTGTTTCATATTCATTCTTTGATATGCTCTGAAATGGTTCATATGCCGTTGAAATGCTCTGAAATATTTCCTACGCTATTGATATGTTCCGAAATGCTCCCTATGCCTCTGAAATGTTCCTACGCCATTGATATATTTTGAAATATTCCATATGCCATTGATATGTTTTGAAATATTTCATTTGTCATTTATATGCTTCGAAACATTTCATACGCCGTTGATAAGCTCCGAAATGTTTCATTCGTTATTGATATGCTCTGAAATGTTTCATCTGTTATTGGGATGCTCCGAAATATTCCATATGCCGTTGATATGCTCCGGAACATTTCCTACGCTATTGATATGCTCCAATTACTCTATGCTCCATTTGTTTTGGAACCAAATATGTTTCAATTGAAATGACACATATAATTTTATATCTAATGAGATGGTATCCTTGAGAATTCTTGTATTCTGTCTTGCATTATGATACCTTACTTGTTTGAAATCGTTCCTTTTGTTCTGAATATGCTTTATCACTTGCTGAGCTATTTTTAGCTCACTCCGTTGTTATATAAAACCTTTCAGGCTAGCTTGTCACTCTTTGAGATGTTTGAATTGGGTTGAGGCAGTGGAGAGCTATTCAGAATTATGGGCAAGTCTTGTTAGTTATTATGTTATTGTTGTATAAGCATATTTTTTATGTAATGAAATGTTGTCGATGAACCGAAATGGATATACCTCGTAAAAGTGTTAGAAGGTCTCTCTTATTTGGAATTTCGGAATGTTAAGTCTAGTTTACAATGATATGAACTTGTGGTAAATGGTTAGAGTTCTGATTGTATAAATTACTTAGCTTGTGGATTTATAAATGTTGTTCATGTTTGTTAAGTTAGCTTGGGTTGCCATAAATGTGAATTATCGAGTGATGTGATATATGATTATAAATTGCATAGGTTTTATATATGTGAATTTGATAAAATGTTTTTCAGTGTCCTCAAATGTTAGTTTCGATCCTGGATTGGTTTGTGATGAAAATTTTAAATATTATCGATATTTTTTTAATGACGTGATAGCTTTAGGCTTGTAAATAAAGGTTGTGTCATGTGGACACTTGTGAGAGATTTTCGATCTGTAGTGGATCATTTTGACCCTTTGTTGTGCAACTGTTCAGAGCTTGTAAAGTCTGTTTATAATTTGCATTATCCATGAAGTGTTTTCGGAAATGTTTGCTTGTGGATCCCGAGTGAGGCGTTTTCTCTAACTCGTTTTCTCTTTTGTAGGTCTTAAGGGACCATATGAGGCTTTGGGGAGGCCGACCTTTGTGGACGGACACGCAAGGGTGCCGCACGACTTAGGCAAAACCAGCTAAGTCCGTGATAGGTTGGCACCCTTGGTGTCATGGACAAAGTCGTAAATATGATATGTTTGATGTAATGCTCATGTATATATTTGTCTTTTAGTTTTGTTCATGTCTTACACAATATGTAGAGGGCTTACAGTAGGATGGGCAGTCCCATTTTAGTTGGCTTTTATGGATGTTTCAGGCTAGTAAATGTAAGTTATATGCAATCATCACGTAGAGACAAAATTGCCTAAAAATAGGCCATCCAAGCAGTCATTGTCACGCCCCCATGAATTATCGCATTCAAGAGGTGTGAACCTATCTTAAATATGAATATTATAGTTCATCAACAATCCAATCTAGGATCCAAACTAACATTTGATGATACTAAGAAACATTCAAGTCAAAATTTATATCCATAAAACCTGTACAATTTATAATCATACACCATATCACTCAAACATTTATGAAAATCTAAGACAACTTAACAAAATATTTACCATACTTATAAATCCACTTGTGTAAGAATCTATATAATCGTAAAACTAACCATTTACCATAAGTTCATATCATCGTAAACTAAATATAGCATTCCAAAATTCCAGATGTGAGAGGTCTTTTAAAGCTTTTACATGATACATCAATCCAAATTTAATCTCCCCTTTTTTGATGATGACAACCAATTGATGATGGAGTTAAACTTAACTCCTGGTGTTTAAACAAACTCCCCCTCTCAATATGTCATATTGATAGAACCTTGAATTCAAACTGAATTCAAGTCATTGCAATATTCATCATGAATACTTACAACACGTCATCATGAACTTATGCATAACATCATACTTCTCCCCCTTTGTCATCAACAAAAAGGAGAAGTCCAACTATTCTTGTGTTTGGAATATAGGTTCAACTCATTGCATGAAAAACACAGTATCAAATTTTATCATCATGCAATCAAGCAATTAAAGATATGCAAGTTTAGCATGTTTGCTTTTCATGAGATAGCAATTGTTTGCTTCTCTTTAGACTACAAGCTAGCAATTTTTATGATATGCAAGTTTTACTACATACAAGCTAGCAAAGATTTCGAAAGCTAATGCAAGATAGTTTTCTTGTGTAAGCTCATGATTCTTGCTTCCTTTGCAATGTTTGAGCTCGCAATTTTGCTTTCATTGCAAAGTGCAAGTTTAGCATGTTTAGTATCTTGAGATAGGCAAGATAGAACATTTTTGCATTTCTTGAGATTTCATGCTAGCAATTATCGGTGATGTTCAAGATAGCAATTTCTTCTCTTTTGAGAAGTGGAATTTTTGCTTTCGTCTTGAATTGTGCAAGCTAGCTAGTTTGCATCTTTTCATGATATCCACGCTAGAAATTCTTGCTCCCCCTTTGTCATTGTCAAAAAGAAGGAAAGACCCTTATATCAATTTTCAGATTATGACAAATGTGAGTAATCATTCTTATTTCAAAATTCAATAATTGAGATAAACCTTGAATTCAAATTAAGGCAATTTTAATCATGATTCACATCATATGCAATACATCACATACATCATAATAAAAGGCATAAGTATTGCATGCATCATTTTAGCAACAAATTATAGCATTTCATCACATGACAAGATATCAGCAAGTAAAATTACAATGCAAGTTCTTGATATCTTAACATGATGCAAACATGGCATATGGCAATCATAGCATTTCTATCATCAATTTATCATATATTTCGATGCAAACTTCTTTTGATATCTTAACATAATTCAAATTCAAATATGGCAATAATAGTATCAATTCATATATTTCTCCCCTTTTGTCATCAACAAAAAGGAGAATGATATAAGCAAATTTTAAACGTAAGTGCGATAATGATTCATGCCATAACTAGGTTTATATCATTTTTCAACAATGAGTGATAGGATATCAATTATACAAACATCTCAAGGAAAACATGACATAGGGATATCTTTCATTACTTCTTCCTCTTTATTTGTTATTATCTTTTTGCATGGAGGAAAGTCACTTGTGAGCTTACTCGAATGAAGTTAAAATTGATAAGATATTAAAGCACACCATTTTTACAAGGATCAAGATATATGTGTGAATCAAATCCTTGCACGTAAAACTATTTCTCTAAAGATATAAGAAGGAATCATCAAATCCATTTCTCGAAAGATATTTTTCACATGATAAGTCTATGAGAGATGCATTTGCTAGTTGATTCCATATGTCAAAAATCAATTATATGAAACAAACTTGATATGACATATGCTTATGAAAGCTACATTAAGTCCGAAAGAGAAATACTAAATTATGTTAGGATCAAGAAAATCCGAAAATAAAATTTAACACTTTCATGCATTCGGACATGGTTTTGCTATAGATTTTCAAACACAATCATGAAGATAAAACATGCTCATCATCATGGAAATTTTTGTATCCAAAATATATAATTTCCAACATGTTATTAAGGCATGTAATAGTGTAAAATTCTCATTATAGTAATTATATCCTACCATGCATGATCAAAATTTCTCCCCATTTTATCATTATAAACAAGAAAGAAGAGGAGAAGAACAAAATAGTGTAAAATATTTTAATCATTTCAAGGCATACAAGTCATAAATACAATCACATCATATCATGAAAGATAAAATCTCAAGGATCATGTAAATACCAAAAGACATTATTCATTTAAATAATTTCTTTAATAAAACACAAGAAGTCATGGTGAACGATCTTGATTTACATAAAGTTTCAAAACATAATTATCAAGATCATGGTTAGTTTTATAGATCTTCTCTTTAGGAAATGGTAAAAGGAAACGTAGGAGATATAAGATTTTGATTCATAAAGAAGATCTCAAGTAATTTCAATAAACCAAGATCATGATTTGGATAAAAATTCATTCAAATTCAAATCGTCAAATCAAAATCATTTTCAATAGATTCATAAAAAGATGATCAAATAGATTCATCAAAGTCAATAAGATAGAGAAAAAGAATTTTCAAGAAACATGCTTTTCTCTTTTTAGCCATTTCAATTTATGTGATTTATTTCATAGAAGCATGCCTTTTTCATTTATGAAAATATGCATCAACATTTAGGATTGAAAAATGAATTTCATCATAAAAACCATCAAGATCAATAAACCACAAAAATCATCATGTATAACTTTAAAATCTCATGCACAAAATCATCAATCAAAATATTTAATATTACATCATTATGCATTTCTTCAAATCAAACATGATTTTATTTAATCAAAATTGAGAAATAACAATGGAAATCAACATGATACACATTATTACTTCTTAACCACATATAGCATGATATTAAACTTCTTAATATTTTCATTAAGACATCAAGCATGGTTTTAATCAAAATCGGAAATAATCAAGAGACACATTTTTTCTTCTTAAGGAAAACATACATATGATCATTAGATTTAAATCTAACATTTTATTCCATTAGCATAAAACATGTAATTTTTATTATTATTTTCAAAATTACGAGCATGATCATATTCTTGCATTTTTAATTTTTTTTAATATGTAATTTTCAAGAAAAATAATTATTCTAAAAAAAAATGCATCATGAAAAACATCAAGTAATTTCAAAATAAATTAAGAGGGTTTCGATTACCTCATTGTTGAATGTTGTTAAGGCGTAGTTTGCCACCTCGCCTTTCTTGATTTTCTCCTCGTCTTCGGAGGAGCTCGATTCATCCCACTTTATGTTCTTCTTACATTCAAAGCAAGTAGGTTTATTCTTTTTAAGATTATTTTTGTTCTTCAATTCTTGTTTCATTAATTTTTTAAATTTCTAAGTGAGTAGCTCTTGTTCACCATCACTTGAGCTTATGCTCGAGTGGTCTTCAAATATTCTATGTGTTAGGATCAAGAGCACTAAGAGGGCGGGGGGGGGGGGGGGGGGGGGTTGAATTAGTGCAGCGGAAATCTTTCAATGATAAAACAAAATGTTCGAACGATAAAAACGATTTCGGTGTGAAAGCCGATTCTAAGATTACTTTAACTTAAGATCAAGCGAGATGACGTTAAAGTCAATCTATGAAGGCAGTTTGCAGTTATGATAAAAACCAGAATACCAGAATATAAGCGCAAACTGAAATACGACGTTCGTACGAAGAAACTGATTTGCGTCTAAATGCTGATTCGTAAATCACTTGATTAGGCGAGATGCAGTTTAAGCAAGGATATAAAGGCAGTTTGCAGTTATGATAGAAATCAAAACGTAAACGCAAACTGAAATATGATGATCGTACGAAAAAACAGATTTACATCTAAACGCTGATTCGGAAAGTGCAAAGCTTGAAACCCAATCGTATATGCGCAGAAAGCAGTAAGCTTTAGAGGAGGTTTGTAGTAAAGATAATATGTTCAAAGTAAATGCAAACCAAGATTTAGAGTGGTTCGGTCAATCTTGACCTACTCCACTTTTGGCTTCCTCCACCGACGAGGTCACCGACGTCAACTAGAGGCCTTCCTTCAATAGGCGAAGGCCAACCACCCTTTTACAGTTTCACTCCTTTTGACGGGCTTAGGAGACAACCCTTACAGAATTTTCTCTCCTCTCTTTACAGCTCAGAACTTAGAAGAAAAGAGGGAGAAGAACTTTTGGCCTTTACAACAATTTTGAGCTCTAAAAATCACAGAACAAGATCAAGATTTCGGTGTATGTTCTTGCTCTTTCAGTGCTGAATGGGTGGGGTATTTATAGACCCCAACCCAGTTCAAATTTGGAGCTCAAAACTGTCAATTCCCAGAATTCCGGGATCAGGCGGTTGCACCTCCTGACTAGAGCGGTTGCACCGCCTAGCAGAGCTCGAAGACTGAGCCTCTGGGTGGTGCTACCTCCTGTCAAGGGCGGTTGCACCTCCTGCCAGAGCTCGAAGACCGAGCTCAGGCGGTGCAACCTCCTGACTGAGGCGGTTGCACCGCTCAACCAGTGCTCGGAGACCGAGCCCAGGCGGTGCCACCTCTTGTCAAGGGAGGTTGCACCGCCCAGTCTCGCTCGGAGACTAAGCCCAGGCAATGCCACCTCCTGGCTAGGGCGGTTGCACCGCCCAGTCTCGCTCGAAGACTTAGCCCAGGCGGTGCTACCTCCTGGCTTGGGCGGTTGCACCTCCCGCCAAAAATCAGGGTCCGAATGGGTTGATCCATTCGGCCCAATTTGGGTTTTTCAGGGGCCCAATTGCCCCAAGATTAAGTTAATGGGATCACCTCCCATTTCCAACTTAATCATTGTGCTAACTATGATTTTTCCTAAGACATTTACTGCAACTTGCTCCGGTGCGTCAATCGCTTCTTCCGGCGAGCTTCCGGCGAACTTCCGTCGATCATTCGTTGAACCCTCGATGATGCTCCTGCGGACTTTCGGCAAACTCCTGGACTTGCGACGATCCACTTGGCGAGTTCCGACGAGCTTCTTTGGCAAGCTCATGGACTTCTCGGATTTGTTCCCGCAGAACCTCCGACGACTATCCGAACTTCCGTCGAACTCTCGAACTCCCAACGTGATCATTGTCTTAACTCTGGCACAACTCCTGCTGCATGTCTTTCTTCCATCGTAGTTAATCATGCATGCTTAAAACAAAACTTCAATCGAGACAATTAATCCTAAGCAATTAACCAAGTTGTCCAGCATGTCATTGGTCCCTCGACGCTTCGTCCGATTCTTCGGCGCATCGTCCTCTCCTGCAGCCTATTGCCCAATCGACCAGTTGACTCCACAACTCCGATAACCTTGGCACAATACCCGCTTTTTTTGGCCCGATGCCCAAGTCCACGGCCCGAAGCCTTCTGTCGATACGTCGACCGATCCACCGGCCCGACGTCCAATCTTCTGACATGTTCCTTTGGCACAACATGATTTTCCTGCTTTAATTGTCTCATCCTGATCGAAGCATCCTACGTCACTCAAAACGTAGATTAAATCATAAACATATATCAAGTGGTTTTATCATCAAAATACGAGATTCAACACTATGTCCCAAATCCTTCATATTCTTTGGAAGGTGATTTTGGTCATCATGTTCATCATGTGCATTGTGCACCATTTCATATATCATCAATGAATCGATAAGTTCTTCAAGTGGGAAAATATTTAAATCTTTTGTTTCTTGTATTTCCGTTACTTTTGATTCCCAAGCTTTAGAAAGTGATCGTAAAACTTTACTAACAAGTTCAAAATTCAAAAAACATTTGCCAAGAGCTTTTAAACCATTGACGACATCCGTGAAACGGGTATACATGTCAACAATGGTTTTGCTCGGCTTCATTCGTAAAAGCTCGAAATCATGCATCAAAAAATTTACTTTAGAATCTTTTACACTACTTGTGCCTTCGTATGTGATTTCAAGAGTGCGCCAAATATCGAAAGTCATTTCACACATAGAAACCCGATTAAACTCGTTTTTGTCTAAGGCACAAAATAGAGCATTCATAGCTCTAGCATTTAAAGAAAACATCTTCTTCTCCAAATCATTCCAATGGTTCATTAGAAGAGAAGACATTCGAAAACCATTCTCGATAATATTCCATAAATTTAAATTCAACGAAAGCAAGAAAACTCTCATTTGAGTTTTCCAATAAGTGTAGTCCATCCCATTGAAAAAGGGAGGACGAATGAGAGATTGACTCTCTTGAAAGCCAAAATGAGCCATTTCTATTTGGGTGTTAAACCAAATTAGAAAACCGTGGCTTTGATACCAATTGTTAAGATCAAGAGCACTAAGAGAGGGAGGGTGAATTAGTGCAGCGGAAAACTTTCGACAATTAAAACTGCGTTCATACGTTGAAATATGATTCCGACGTAAAAGTCATTTCGTGTAGATAATAACTTTGAAAGCTTACGGAAATGTATTTGAAGTAAAGTAAGGAAGGTAGTTTGCAGTTAAGATAAATAGCACAAAGGAAATGCAAACTAGATTTTAGAGTGGTTTGGTCAAACGTGACCTACATCCACTTTCGGCTTCCTCCTCCGACGAGGTCACTGGCATCTACTAGAGGTCTTCCTTCAATAGGTGAAGACCAACCACCCTTTTACAGTTTCACTCCTTTTGACGGGCTTAGGAGACAACCTTTACAGAATTTCTCTCCTCTCTTGAAAGATCAAAACTTGGAAGAAAAGAGGGAGGAGAACTTCTAGCCTTTACAACACTTTTGATCTCTAAAAATCACAGAGTAAGATCAAGCTTTCGGTGCACTTTCATACAGGAAAGGGTGGGATATATATAGGCCCCAAACTGGTTTGAATTTGGAGCTCAAAACTGTCATTTCTCGGATTTCCGGGGTCCTGGTGGTACTACCTCCTGACTAGGGCGGTACAACCGCCTAGTAGCTCAGAGACTGAGCCTCTGGGCAGTGCCACCACCTGTTAGGGGCGATTGTACCGCCTAGTCTCGCTCAGAGACTGAGCCCAGGCGGTGCCACCGCCTGACTAGGGCGGTTGCATCGCCTAGTCTCGCTCGGAGACTTAGCCCAAGCGGTGCCACCACTTGACTTGGGTGGTTTCACCGCCCAGCTTTCCTTGGAGACCATCTCCTGGGTGGTGCCACCGCCTGGCAAGAATTTTGGTCCGAATGGGTTGATCCATTCGGACCAATTTGGGTCTATCAAGGGCCCAATTGCCCCTATATTAAGTTAATGGGATCACCTCCCATTTCTAACTTAATCTACATGCTAACTATAATATTTCTTAAGACATTTACTGCAACTTGCTCAGGTGTGTCAATCGCTTCTTCCGACGAACTTCCGACGAACATCCGACGAACCTTCGGCGATGCTCCGGCAGACTTCCGGCAAACTCCTGGACTTGCGATGATCCACTTGGCGAGTTATGATGAGCTTCTTTGGCAAGCTCCTGGACTTCTCGGATTTGTTCTCGCAGAACCTCCGACGACCATCTGGACTTCCGTCGAACTCTCGAACTCCCAACGTGATTATAGTCTTGACTCTAGTGCAACTCCTACTGCATGTCTTACTTCCATTGTAGTTAATCCTGCACATATAAAATAAAACTTCGATCGAGACAATTAATCCTAAGCAATTAACCAAGTTGTCCGGCATGTCATTGGTCCCTCGACACTTCGTCCGATTCTTCGACGCATCGTCCAATTCTTCGACACATCGTCCTCTCCTGTGGCCTATTGCCCAATCGGCCAGTTGACTGTGCAACTCCGATATCCTTGGCGCAATACTCGCTCTTCTTGGCCCGATGCCCGAATCCATGGCCCGAAGCCTTCTGTCGATACGTCGATCAATCCATCGGCCCGACGTCCAGTCTTCTGACATGTTCCTCCAGCCCAACATGATTTTTCCTGCTTTAATTGTCTCATCCTGATCGAAGCATCCTATGTCACTCAAAGCGCAGATTAAAACATAAACACAATTATCAATTGGTTTCATCATCAAAATACGAGATTCAACACATAGGCTAGAGCTTCTCTTGGTTGTCATCTCTTATTCTCCTCTCCCCTTCTTCTTCTCAGATAGCAGGCCTAGAGATTTGAGGAGCATCATCGTAGCCCTATTGTGTGGCTCACCGCTAGAGAGGAGGGCACTTGACTTCCTTCATCCTCTCTTATAAGATCTGCAGGGATTCAAGGATATATGATCTCTCTAAGTAAAACACAAACTTTCATATACATAATTTTTTATTTTACGAATTTTGTGCATCAATCTTCGCACGATGACAAACACAATTTATGGGAAATTTAAAGATTTATGTTTAATGTTCTTCCGTAGCACATGTGATGTCGCCCCTAGATTTTCCTACCGTGGTATCAGAGTCAGGTTGTTCGTGCAAAAGATTGATTTTGAACTGTGTGTGTTGTGTTTTAGGAGACTTTTGTCATCATAATTGTTGGCATAAAAGGTGAGAGAGGGCTCGTTGATTGGCCAATGGCTGCTTGCTGCCTTGGCCGAGGCCTGGCCACCTAAGTGCAGGTGGTCGACGGGTAGCGGCTGGTCGCCTGTGGCAAGCAGCATGCGGGTCGCATGCAGGCAACGGGGCCTGCAAGTGCTACGGCCATGAGCAAAGGCAGTTGTGGGGGCAACGACGCATGCGGGCGCTGCGCCCGTGAGCACAACCAGCCGCGAGGGAAGCGGTGCTTGCAGGCACTACGCCCATAGGCAACGGCGCTTGCAACTGCTGTGCCTATGAGCAGGGGAGGTCGCGGGGGCGGCAATGCTCGTAGGGGCACTCGCCCACGGGGGTGCCCACTTGTAGGGGCGGTGCTGCCCGCGGGCACACTACCCGCGAGCAAGGGCGAGGTCCCCTCCCCCTGGCACCATGGCCGCTACCGGCAAGGTGGTGGTAGCCACAACTCTGCAATAGGGATGGGGTTTCAGAAAATTTTCTGTATGTCTGTAATTTTAGAAAAATATTAGTTAAATAGTTTAATTAACTATTATGTATGATGTGGATGGATGATCATAGAACGTGTGATGTGTGTATATGTAATGTGATTATTATTATTATTGGGGCCTACGAGCCACCACTTTATTTCTCATTTATTGTTAGGCCTACGTGCCTATGATTAAGTTATAATCACACGAAGAGGTGCAGCGGGAGTGTGGAAGCAATAGCGGGACCCACGAGACCAAGACGGACGATCACACATGGAGATGCGTAGAGATGCCGACGGAACCAACGAGGATAAGATGGACAATCACAAGGCATAGAGATATACCACTGCACATATAGATCTTGATGTGAGTGACTATGCCCACTAGCTTAGGCCTGATCACATTATGCTATGGTCCATGATCATCTGGTATAATTACTCATTTGATGTGTGATTGCTTATACACCTACCAGATATGTATATATATTTGCATGTGATGTAGATATATATTAAATATGTATGTGTATGACATGTCATGTTAGGAGACTAAATCAAAATCCCCTCTCTTGATAATATTAAGTCAGTAAACATAAGGCAATTAGATTGATCCACTATTACGGACTTAGCTGGTTTTGCTTAAGTCGTGCGGTACCCTTGCGTGTCCGTCTGCAAAGATCAGCCTCCCCGAAGCCTCTCCCATGGTCCCTTAGCACCTACAAAAGAGGAAACGGGTTAGTGAGAATGTCTCACTCTGGATCCACAAGCAAACATTCCAGGAAACACTTCATAGACAATGCAAATTACTAACAGACTTTACAAGCTCTGAACAGTTGCACAACAAAGGGTCAAAATGATCCACTACAGACCGAAAATCTCTCACAAGTGTCTACATGACATAACCTTTATTTACAAGCCTAAGGCGGCCACCAACCCAACTAAAATGGGACTATTAAGCCTTCGGTTGTCCCTCTATATGCTGTACATAGCATGAATATACCAAAAGACACGGATATACATAAGCATTACATCAAACATCCTGTTTAGAAGTTTGTCCGTGACATTCTCCCCCACTTATTCCTTCGACGTCCTCGTCGAAGCCTTTGTCGACACTGCAACTCCTTGCCTTTGCTGAGTCTTCAATCTTCTGCTCCAGCTGCAATGCGCCTCCTGGCTCCCAACTACACTCCGCTGCTATTTTTTAGTAGTCGAACCTTTGATCCACCATGCTGCTTCAACTCGCCAATGACTCTGACTCTAGTGTGGGATTGGGTGAGTTGTGTTGATCTCTGTTGGTTCCTGCAGATCCTCCAGATGAAGGAAAAGATCATCCTTACTATACGTCAGTCTCTCAAATGCCTCATGCTGCTTGAATTGGGTGGATGCTTGTTGGAGCTTTAACGAGCATCACCTCGTAAACTTCTAAAGTTTTGGGTCCTTCCTCCATAAAATTTTCCTATTGGCTCTTCTTTCACTTAATTGTCACTTCCAAGTATATTCGCATCACGTTTGCTTTTGATTGGCATTTCGTTAGGAAATGAAGTGGACAATCTACTCTTAGCAGCATTGATCACCGTTAATGAGGATTTGACAACTATTATCTTCTATTATCTTCGAAGGGTCTTTGAACTTGTGCAGAGCTTCTCTACTGGATAGATAAGAGAATTGGGGTACTCAGTTTCGCCCATTCTCTTAAGAGTTGAGAAGGCAAAGGTTACTTGACTTCGCCCGCCTCCTCGAGGTTATACTCCATGCATCGAGCTGGCTACTGGCCTTCGCCTGCTCTTTGCTCACACTTCTGAAGCACTTGAAGTGTTTGCACTCCTTGCATTGAGTTAGTTACTGTGATTCACCTTCTCAATACCATCGAACTTTTGGAATGCAGGAAGTTTTCACCCCAACTTGGAGTAATTCTCTAATAGATTTGGTCGCCTCTAAGATTGTACCGACTTCTCCATCAACCCTACCGCCTACTCCATTGAGCAGCAAAGGTACAGCACTGCGTACTGCCTGCTTCGTTCCTTGGTTGTGTACTCTTGCATGAACCGAAGTCCTTTACTTTCGACTATCTTGATGAGAAGCTTGTTGACACTGGTCTTACGAAGTTCCTTGGCCTCTGCCCTTCAACCTTATCTCGATACTTGGAGTTTACCTTTGCATGCTCCATCTGCTAGTCATAGGTGTCCAGCAAGCAAATCATGTGAGTGATGGCACGTGTGACTTGATACAGAATCTTTTTGCTTATTATATTTTGGCATCTTTTTGTTTATTATATTTTGGCGTATATCACTTTATAACTATTGCATATATATATATATATATATATATATATATATATATATATATATATATATATATATATATATATATATATATATATATATATATATATATATATATATATATATATATATATATTGTGATGTCCTTGGATTTGTGCAATGGGAATCGGATCGTGATGAGATCACGATAATGAGATCGATTCACCTTTAAACACATATCCTAAATAATCCCGGTCATAGGTTACTCGAGAGGGACATCGTGATAACCGGACAGACTGGTGTGCTGTATACCTGTCCATATGATGGATGCAGCTGGTCTTATAGCTGCTCGTGTAGGGATACTAGGGATACAGTACAGGTGCTCATTGGAGAATGAGTTCACTGATTGATTCGCTTACGGAATGCTGGATGGTTGATGATGCCTTATTGTCAGATAGCGATTCCGTAGTCCTAGTGGTATATCTGATCCTTAGACTTGAGACACCAAGGATGTCCTGTATGAGTGCTCCACTCTTTGATACCAGACTTATAGATTTGGTTGTCCTAGATCTAGTACAGTTGGTCATTGGGAGTGGTAGTCGACCTTACGAGGGCTATTGAGTGTCGATAGAGGATCATCCACTCTCGGCGTCATGAGAGGAATATCCCATGTGTTCTTACTCAGAAAAATCCCTAGCCAGGGTCATTCGGGTTTAGAGAGAAAGAGTTCTCCGAGAGAATCTATTAGAGTGAGACTCGAGTAGAAACCGTATAGGTCTGACAGCACTATGCTTGATATACGGTCTCAGGGATATTAGATGGATGAGGAACTATAGGTACACGGTAAACTAAGGACAGACAGGTCCAATGGATTGGATTCCCCTGTATCGTTTGGGGACTACGGCGTAGTGGCCTAGTACGTCCGTAGTCGATGAGTCAAGTGAATTATTACAGAGATAATAATTCACTGAGTTAGAAGGAGTTCTAACAGGTATGACTCACGGCCAGCTCGATATTGGGCCTAGAGGGTCACACATATGGTAAACATTACGATGAGTAGAGGTTCGGATATGAGATATCCGATGGAGCCCTTATCTTATTGGATGCAGATCCAATGCCCACTAGGGGAGGACCCATTAGGGTTTGACAGGTGACCTCTATAAATAGGAGGGATTCAGAGCCTCAGAGGCTAGAGCCTTTGCTTGCCTCTCCTATTCTCCTCCCCCTCTCCACCTCAGAGTAGGCCTGGAGTTTTGAGGAGCGTCGTCGCAGCCCTGTTGTGTGGATCACCGCTAGAGAGGAGGACGCTTGACCTCCTTCACCCTCTCCTAAAGATCTGTGAGGAAACAGGGATATATGATCTCCCTAGGTAATACAATCTACTCTATACGCATTTTTAAGTTTCGCGGATTTTGTGCACCAATCTTCGCACGACGATGAACATCTCTTTGGGAATCGGGGATTTTGTTTTCTTGTTCTTCTGCTGCGCATGTGATGTCGCCCCTAAGATTTTCCCAATAGTGGTATTAGAGCCAGGTTGTTCGTGCGAATGATTAGTTTTGAACTGCTTGTGTTGTGTTTAGGAAGAATTTTGACATCAAAATCGTTGACGCAAAAACAAGGAAGGGCAGAAAAGTTACTGCCCTCGATCTGCGTGTGTGCAACGCAGCCGAAGGCAGGTAGAGAAGGGGCTGTGCCTACAGTTGCCGGCCGGCGGCCTGCTTGCAGCAGGCTTGCAACTGATGGGGCTGGCAGCCCGCGGGTGCCCCACCCGCGGTCGTTGCCACATGGCGTTGGCAGGCAGGGCTACAAGCAAGGCGGCCACCTACGTGCGGGCACTATGCCCGCGCTTAAGGGCGACGCCTGCGGGTGCTGGACCCGCTGGCAAAGGCACCGCGGGGCGAGGCGCTTGCGGCCGCAGCGCCCGCGAGCTGAGGCGCCACAGGGCAACGGTGCTTGCGACCGCTGCTCCTGCGGGCAAACCCCCCCGCAAGGGTGGCCGCCCGGCGGGGCACTGCACCCGCGGGCACAACGCTCGCGGGGGCAGCGTCACCCGCAGGGGCGCAAACCCACGGTGGCGCCCACCTACAGGGGCAACACCCCCGCCCCGCCGCATAAGCCGCCGCCAGCAGGGTGGCGGTGGCGGCAGCAGCAAAGGGGAGTAGGGCATTAGGGTTTTCTGGGCAAAAGATAGTTTTGCCCCTCAAAATTTGAGAAATTCCAGTTTCTATCTTTTGTCCAAATTACAAAAATACCCCCATGAATTTAGAAATTTCCCTATATGTCCCTGATTTCATAAAATACTAATTAATTAAAAGGTTTAATTGATTATTATATTTTATGATTATCTAGTAGTCCTACATGATGATGATTATTTATACATGTGATGTATGATGTGTGGACGGATGATCATGGACCGTGTGATGTGTGTACTTGTGATTATTATTATTGAGGTCTGCGAGCCTCCATTATATTTTTATTTATTATCAGGCCTGCGTGCCTATGATTAAGTTGTAATCACATGAGGAGGCTCAGCGGGAGCGTGGATGTGATAGCGGGACCCACGAGACGAATGATCGCGATGCATGAAGATGCATCAAGATGTCGACGGAACCAACGACGACGAGATGGACGATCACAGGGCATGGAGATGCATCGTTTTACACATAGATCTTGATGTGAGTGATTAGGCCTACTGGCTCGTGCCTAATCACATTAGGTTGTGGTCCATGATCATCTGATGTGATTGCTTATACACATACTAGATATATTTATATATTTGCATGCGATGTAGATATATATTAAATATGTATAAGTGTGACATGTCATATTAGGAGACCAAATCATGGAAACATCTCTCTCGATAATATTAAGTCAGTAAACGTGAGGCAATTAGATTGACTCATGTGGCCTTCCATCGTTATAAGTAGGAACCGATTCCTGGTGTAGGTTGAGTTGGTCGAGTCCCTCGAGACTCACCTAGTGATTCGCTATCTTGCTTATGACATAGAGATGTCACCGGTGACCTGAGGGCATGGTATGCTTGGTCGAGTCCCTCGAGGGTATATCATCAAATTAGACTCATCTTATAACGAAGGTGTTGACTTAACCGAGCATCATGGTTGATCGAGTCCCTCGAGGCCATGATGATTCGGAGGCCGAACAGGACAGGAATCATAAGGAGTTGTGATCGGCAAGAGTTGCCTACCTTTTAGGCTCAGTGTGATTGGTCTAGTCCCTCGAGGTTACACTAAGACGCTGATTGGATCCTGATCCCCACTAGAAGTCTGCTGGAGACTTCCGTTTCATGTGCTGAGGGTGTCGCGTGACTCGTTTGTAAAATAGTGGGAGCATATTAAGATAGAAGTCCATATCTTGATAGTTTATTTCCTGTAAAATCTGCATGTTATTCATTTCTGCTGCATCTTTATTTTTAGAAAACGTCATTTTTAAATCCCTTACATGGCATACTTGATGTCAACCGCCTCACTAGTCCAAATTATACGGATTGGCTCCGTAACTTGAGAATTATTCTCACGGTAGAGAAAATCGTGTACGTCCTTGATATAGTGATGCCTACGCCCGAAGAAGGGGCAAGCGAGGATGAGATCACTCGCTACGTGAAGTACATTGATGACTCCACTCTTGCTTAATGCTATATGTTGGGCCCTATGACTCCTGAGTTACCAAGATAACATGAAAAGATGGATGCCAGATCCATTCTCCTATATGTCCGCAAATTATTTGAGGAATAGGGAAGGATTCAGCGATATGAGATATCCAAGAGCCTCTTCCATGCTAGGATGATTGAGAGGACACCGGTTCATAACCATGTCCTAAAGACGATTGAGTGGATAGAGATACTCATAGGTCTAGGAATGGTCCTAGATGATAACTTGTATGTGGACAATGTGCTTCAGTCCCTACCAGATTCTTTTTCACAGTTCATAATGAATTTTAATATGAACAAGCTTGAGGTGACTCTCCCAGAGCTCCTCAATATGTTGAGGGAGGCATAGAGTACTATTAAAAAAGAGAAGCCAATTCTTTACACTTGTGAGACCAGAAAGAAAAGAAAAGTAGAAAGGTCCCTTAAGAAGGGAAAGGGCAAGGGCAGACCAGGTAAAGCAAAGGTTGTTAAGAAAGACCCAACAAAGGACAAAGGCCAGTGCTTCCACTGTGGCAAAGATGGGCATTAGAAGAGGAACTACAAAGAGTACCTTGCAGAGAGGGTGAAATAGTCGCTTAGAGAAGCTTCAGGTACATTCATGATCAATCTCCAATTGTTAGATTTTTGTGATAGTGCATTGGTATTGGATACCAGTATTGCTTATCACATCTATAATTTATTGTAAATTCTAGTAAAGCCGAGGGGAGATTGGCGAGAGGAATATTGCATAAAGGTTTGTTTATGCTATACACTACTCCACATATCATGAATGTAAGTGTCTAAGAGGAAACGAGATGAGGCGAACAGTGCATACCTATGGCATTATAGGCTAGTTCACATCCATGAGGGAATGATTTAAAAGTTGCTAAATGATGAATATCTAGATTCATTCGACTATGTGTCATATGCAACTTGCGAGCCTTGCCTTCGTGGAAAACTGACCAACTCTTCATTTAGTGAAACTGGAGAGAGAGCCACTGAGCTGTTGGAACTCATACATAGTGATGTATGTGGACCCATGTTAACTTATGCCACTGGTGGTTACTCCTACTTCATTACCTTTACTGATGATTTCTCAAGATATGGATATGTGTACTTAATGAAGTACAAGTCCGAGGCTTTTGAGAAATTCAGAGAGTATAAGAATGAGGTGGAGAACCAGACTAGAAAGAGTATCAAAACTCTTCAATCAGATCGAGGAGGTGAGTACTTAAGTACAGAGTTTACTTAGTTCCTCAAGGACCATGAGATATTATCCCAATGGACACCTCCTTATACACCTCAGCTCAATGGTGTCTCTGAAAGGAGGAATCGTACGCTATTATATATGGTACGGTCCATGATGAGTTTCGCTGACCTACCCATCTTATTCTAGAGATATGCCCTAGAGATCGCAGCTTACCTTCTGAACAGAGTTCCAACTAAGTCGATAATGTCTACACCATATGAGATATGGAAAGGGAAGAAGCTTGATCTTAAGGTTGTTAAGATTTGGGGCTGCCCTGCCCACGTTAAAAGACACAACCCCGATAAGTTAGAATTAAGAACAGAGCGATGCAAATTTGTGGGATACCCCAAAGAAACTTGTGGGTATTATTTCTATCATCTCGAGGACCAAAAGGTCTTTGTAGCTAAGAGAGCAATGTTCCTTGAGAAGGAACATTCTTGGCGGAGATAGTGAGAGAATAATAGAGTTGAGCGAGGTTGGAGAACCAAGCTCAAGCACCACTCTATAGCTCGAGTCTGTTCAGGTACCTAATACACAAGTTTCAACTTTATGTAGGTCTGATAGAGTATCTCATCCTTCTGAGAGATATGTGGGACATATTAGAGGAGAGGATATTAAGGATATTGATCCTCAGACCTACGAGGAGGCTATTATGAGTATAGACTCCGGGAAGTGGCAAGAAGCCATGAATTCTGAGATAGATTCTATGTACTCCAACAAGGTTTGGAACCTAGTTAATGCGCCTGAATGTATTGTACCCATCGGTTACAAGTGGATCTTTAAGAAAAAGATCATAGTAGATGGAAAGGTAGAGACCTATAAAGCAAGGCTAGTGGCTAAGGGGTATCGTCAAAGGCAAGGTATTGACTACGACGAAACCTTCTCACCCGTAGCAATGCTAAAATCCATCAGAATTCTATTGGCTATTGCAGCACACTATGATTATGAGATCTGGCAGATGGATGTGAAAACTGCATTCCTCAATGGGAACCTCGAGGAGGAGGTGTATATGATGCAACCTGAGGGGTTCGTGTCCAAGAACTGCCCAGATAAGGTGTGTAGGTTACTTAGATCCATTTATGGACTAAAGCAAGCTTCCCGAAGTTGGAATATAAGATTTGATGAGGCAATCAGATCTTATGACTTCGTTAAGAACGAAGATGAGTCTTGTGTGTACAGGAAGGTAAGTGGGAGTGCTATCACCTTTTTGGTGTTATATGTGGATGACATCCTGATCATTGGGAATGACGTAGGAATGCTATCCACAGTAAAGGCTTGGTTATCTAGACACTTCTCCATGAAGGACTTAGGGGAAGCATCCTATATCTTGGGGATTAAAATCTATAGAGATAGATCCAAGAGGATGCTTGGCTTGTCCCAATCCAGGTACATAGAAACCATTCTCAAAAGGTTTGGCATGGAAAATTCCAAGAGAGGTCTCATACCGATGAGACATGGGATATCGCTTTCTACAAGTATGTCCCAAAAGACTCCAGAAGAAAGGGCGAACATAGATATAATACCTTATGCCTCAGCAATAGGGTCTATCATGTATGTCATGCTATGTACTAGGCCTGATATAGCGCATGTTCTAAGTGTCACGAGTGTTAGGATCGAGAGCACTAAGAGGGGGGGGTGAATTAGTGCAGCGGAAATCTTTCAGCAAAACGAAAGCTGCGTTCGTTCGATAAAAACTATTTTGATGCAAAAGCCGATTCTAAGATTACTTATGATTAAGTGCAGTTTACGTCTAAACACAGTTTGCGTCTAAGCACAGTTTACGCAGTTTGCGTCTAAATGCGGTTTGCGTCTAAATGCAGTTTGCGTCTAAATGCAGATTGCGTCTAAGCGCAGTTTGCATCTAAGCGCAGTTTGTGTCTAAGCGCAGATTGCATCTAAGTGTAGTTTGCGTCTAAACACAGTTTGCGACTAAGCGCAGTTTACGTCTAAGCTCATATTCGGAAAGATCTGAACTTAGACACTCGTTCGTAAAAGCGCAGAAGGCAGTTTGCAGTTATAAATGGAATCAAAACATAAACGTAAACTGCAAAGAAACTCATTCGTAAAAGCGTAGAAGACAGTTTGCAGTTATAAATAGAATCAAAACGTAAATGTAAACTGCAATGTAAAGATCGTACGAAAGCACCGATTTACGTCTGAATGCAGATTCGGAAAGATCAGAACTTAGAAACTTGTTCGTAAAAGCGCAAAGAGCAGTAGCTATGTAGGAGGTTTGCAGTAATGATAAAGTGCTCAAAATAAAAGCAAACCAGAGATTTAGAGTGGTTCGGTCAGTCTTGACCTACTCCACTTTTGGCTTCCTCCACTAACGAGGTCACCGACATCAACTAGAGGCCTTCCTTCAATAGGCGAAGGCCAACTGCCCTTTTACAGTTTCACTCCTTTTGACGGGCTCAGGAGACAACCCTTACAGAACCTTTCTCTCCTCTCTTTACAACTCAAGACTTGAAGAACAGAAAGAGGAGAACTTTTGGACTTAACACAAATTTGAGCTCTTAGAATCACAGAAAAGATCAAGAATTCGGTGTAGTTCTGTATCTTTTCAGTGCTGAATGGGTGGGGTATTTATAGGCCCTAACCCAGTTCAAATTTGGAGCTCAAAACAATCAAATCCCGGAATTCCGGGATCAGGCGGTTGCACCTCCTGATTGGAGAGGTTGCACCGCCTGGTAGAGCTCGAAGACTGAGCCTCTGGGCGGTGCTACCTCTGTCAGGGGCGGTTGCACCTCTCTGCCAGAGCTCGAAGACCGAGCTCAGGCGGTTGCACCGCCTGACTAGAGAGGTTGCACCGCCTGGCAGAGCTCGAAACTTGAGCTCTTGCGGTGCTACCTCATGACAGAGGAGGTTGCACCACCCAGTCTCACTCGAAGACTGAGCCCTGGGCGGTTGCACCGCCCAGTCTCGCTGGGAGACATAGCTTGGGCGGTGCTACCTCCCTGCCTGGGCGGTTGCACCTCCCACAACAACCTGGGTCCGAATGGGTTGAACCATTCGACCCAATTTGAGTTCTTCAGGGGCCCAATTGCCCCAAGATTAAGCTAATGGGATCACCTCCCATTTCTAACTTAATCAAAGTGCTAACTACGATTATTTCCTAAGACATATTCTGCAGCTTGCTTCGGTGCGTCACTCGCTTCTTCCGGCGAACTTCCGTCGATCATCCGATGAACCCTCGGTGATTCTCCTGCGGACTTCCGGCAAACTCGTGGACTGCGACGATCCACTTGGCAAGTTCCGACGAGCTCCTTTGGCAAGCTTCTGGACTTCTCGGATTTGTTCCCGCAGAACCTCCGACGACTGTCCGAACTTCCGTCGAGCTCTCGAACTCCCAACGTGATCATTGTCATAACTCCCGCGCAACTCCTGCTGCATGTTTTACTTTCATCGTAGTTAATCCTGCACACTCAAAACAAAAACTTCGATCGAGACAATTAATCCTAAGCAATTAACCAAGTTGTCCGGCATGTCATTGGTCCCTCGACGCTTCGTCTGATTCTTCGGCGTATCGTCCTTTCCTGCAGCCTATTGCCCAATCGGCCTGTTGACTCCGCAACTCCGATATCCTTGGCACAATACCCGCTCTTCTTAGCCCGATGCCCGAGTCCACGACCCGAAGCCTTCTGTCGATACGTCGACCGATCCACCGGCCCGACGTCCAATCTTCTGACATGTTCCTCCAGCACAACATGATTTTCCTGCTTTAATTGTCTTATCCAGATCGAAGCATCCTACGTCACTCAAAACGCAGATTAAATCATAAACATATATCAAGTAGTTTCATCATCAAAATACAAGATTCAACAACGAGCAGGTATCAGGCGGATCCAGACTTGGAGCACTGGAAAGAAGTAAAGTGTATCCTTAAGTACTTGAGAAGGACTAAGGATCTTTTACTAGTATATGGAGGTAGTAGCCTTAAGGTTGAAGGCTACACAGACTCAAGTTTTCAGTCTGATGTCGATAATAGCAAGTCGAATTTGGGGTACGTGTACACCTTGAATGGAGGAGCAGTGTGCTGGAAGAGTTCCAAGCAAGATACTACTGCTGACTCGATCACAGAGGCGAAGTACATTGTTGCATCAGATGCAGCAAAGGAGGGAGTCTGGGTGAAGAAGTTCATCATAGATTTGGGAGTCGTGCCGGATAACGAGAAGCCGATTTCCTTATATTGTGACAACTAGGGGGCGATTACTCAAATAAGGGAACCCGGGTCTCATCATAAGTGCTCTAAGGAGGTTCCAACTTATCAGAGAGATCGTAACCCGAGGAGATGTAGCAGTGGAAAGAGTTCCATCCGAAGATAACATTGCAGATCCATTGACAAAGTCGTTGTCTCAGATTGTCTTTGAGCATCATAGGGGTCTAATGGGGATCAGACATATAGGTGATTGGCTTTAGGTCAAGTGGGAGATTACTAGTCATAGGTGCCCAACAAGCCAATCACGTGAGTGATGGCACATGTGACTTGATACAGAATCTTTTTGCTTATTATATTTTGGCGTATATCACTTTATAACTATTGCATATATGCATATATATATATTGTGATGTCCTTGGATTTGTGCAATGAGAATCGGATCGTGATGAGATCACGATAATGAGATCGATTCACCTCTAAACATATATCCTAAATAATCTCAGTCATAGGTTACTCGAGAGGGACATCGTGATAACCGGACAGACTAGTGTGCTGTATACCCGTCCATATGATGAATGCAGCTGGTCTCATAGCTACTCATGTAGGGACACTAGGGATACAGTACAGGTGCTTATTGGAGAATGAGTTCACTGATTGATCCGCTTACGGAATGCTGGATGGTTAATGATGCCTTATTGTCAGACAGCGATTCTATAGTCCTAGTGGTATATCTGGTCCTTAGACTTTAGACACCAAGGATGTCCTATATGAGTGCTCCACTCTTTGATACCAGACTTATAGGTTTGGCTATCCCAGATCTAGTATAGCTGGTCATTGGGAGTGGTAGTCGACCTTACGAGGGCTATTGAGTGTCGATAGAGGATCATCCACTCTCGGTGACATGAGAGGAATATCCCATGTGTTCTTGCTCAGAAAAATCCCTGGCTAGGGTCATTTGGGTTGAGAGAGAAAGAGTTCTCTGAGGGAATCCATTAGAGCGAGACTCGAGTAGAAACCGTATGGGTCTGACAGCACCATGCTCGATATATGGTCTCAGGGATATTAGATGAATAAGGGACTATAGGTACACGGTAACTGAGGACAGACAGGTCAAATGGATTGGATTCCCCTGTATCGTCTGGGGACTACGGCGTAGTGGCCTAGTAGGTCCGTAGTCGATGAGTCAAGTGAATTATTACAAAGATAATAATTCATTGAGTTAGAAGGAGTGCTGACAGATATGACTCACGGCCAGCTCGATATTGGACCTAGAGGGTCACACACATATGGTAGGCATTGCGATGAGTAGAGGTTCGGATATGAGATATCCAATGGAGCCCTTGTCTTATTGGATGTAGATCCAATACCCACTAGGGGAGGACCCATTAGGGTTTGACAGGTGACCTCTATAAATAGGAGAGATTCAGAGCCTCATAGGCTTAGAGCGTTTGCTTGCCTCTCCTATTCTCCTCCCCCTCTCCACCTCAGAGTAGGCCTGGAGTTTTAAGGAGCGTCGTCGTAGCCCTGTTGTGTGGATCACCACTAGAGAGGAGGACGCTTGACCTCCTTCACCCTCTCCTAAAGATCTGCGAGGAAACAGGGATATACGATCTCCCTAGGTAACGCAATTGTTAGGACTCTAGCTTGGAGAGTCCTAATTGAGAGGGACATTCATGTAAAACTGTTAGGACTTTAGCTAGGAGAGTCCTAATTGAGAGGGACATTCTGTTAGAACTCTAGCTAGGAGAGTCCTAATTGAGAGGGGCATTCATGTAGGAGGTTTTTTTCTTAGAGAAGAATTAGGAGTTGTAAGGGAATAGGAGTCTTGAGTAGGAGTCCTATTAGGAGTTGGTTAGAAGTAAGAGTTTTAAGTAGGAGTCCTATTAGGAGTTAGGGTTTAGAAGCCCTATAAATAGCCATGTATTCCTTCTCTTTTCTGAAGCAATAGATGAATCTTTTCTGCAGCCTTTGAGCAGCAACTTGGAGGGAGGAACCCCTATAGAGTTCCAAGGAGGCCGATCCCCTAAAGAGATCAACCCCAAGTTTAGAATCTGCAAGGGTTCTAACACCTGGTATTAGAGCAGTGTTCTTGGTGTCTCGCTGCCCTTACACAGCCATCCATTAACCCTCCACAACCTTCCAAAGCAATTCCCACAATTGCTTAAAAGATCGTCGTCGAATTCCGCCATCATCTCCACCATCGTGGATCATCCTTTGATCTCCCCGTGAATTGCAACAGGTTCTGGTTTCCTACCTTACTGCTGCTGTAATTTAGTTATCCTTATTCAAAAATCCAAAAAAAAAAAAAAATTGTTCCTATATTGCTGCATAAACCTTTCGTCACAAAGTTTTCATCTCTACGACGAAAGATACATTGCAGAATTCCAGCTGCATAGCACCATCTGTTTGATCTTGCTACTATGCTTTTTCTATCCAAATTTCTATGAAATTTTTATGATATCTTTGACACTTCCTAACAGCAGATTTCCCTTTGGTTTTCTCAAAAAATTCTCAATATAAACCATTGATTTTTTACATCTATTCTGCTATACTTGAAAATCTGCACTATAAAATTTCAGCCGAATAACACTATTTGTTTGATCTTGATACTATATTATTTCTATCCAAATCTCTACAAAATCTTTATGATAGCTTTGACACTTCCTAACAGTGGATTTCCCTTTGGTTTCATCAAAAAATTCTCAATATAAACCACTGATCTTTTACGTCCAATCTGCTATATCTAAAAATCTGTGCTGCAAAAAATTTCAGCCGCATATTGTTGCCTTAACCCATCTATTTGCAATCTTTTTTGAATGAAATTTCTTATACACTTCATAGATCATCTTGGCTTCCATCTAAGATTGATCTTTTAAGAAAATTCATCTCTAAAAATGATTTTATGTTGCTGCAAATTTTCATCGTAACCCACTAAAATTTTTCGATGATAATTTTGCAATTGCAACTTGCACCAATTTCCTTGCTGTTATACTGCCAAAATTTTCTTGATTAAATTATATATCCTTGCTGTCATATAAACTGTGATTTTGCTATCAATTCCCTCCTCAATTCTCTCAAGTTTCTGGTGGAAATTACGTCAAGAAACCATTGTTTCTTCGACGACAATTCTACTCTTACAAGACAGCACATACTTGCTGCAACTTCCATGGATTTCTGTCAAACCTTTGCTACCATCTACCACAGATCCAAAACTTTCATCCATAACCCTAAAACTTTGCCAAACCACACCCTCAAACTGCACCCAAAACAGCCACAAAACAAGCCTAAACCGCAGCCTACATCCACCAATCCACCAACCCTTTCAACCATCACTTCTCTCAACCTATATATGCCTTTAACCCAACAACAAAAGAGAGATCTTAACATCATAGATTTGGGGGCATAGACTATGGCATCTAAGGAGGCAATCAATGCTAAATTCGAAGCCTTGGAGGTGCGAATGGAGGATAAGATTCGGATGCTCTTTACCGAACTCAGATTGGGCCGACCACTAAGCCCGAAGAAATCATATCAAGGAGAGAGCTTTGCCCAATCACACCAAGCCCGAAGAGATGACTTCCAAGAGAGGAGAGGCTATATGACTGACCCCAACTATCCATGCATGAGAGTGGACTTCCCTAGATGGGAAGAAGGAGACCCGATTGGTTGGATCTCGCGCGAGGAGCGATATTTTCGGTACCACAAAACCGCGGATGTATCTATGGTGAAATTTGCAGCTATACATCTTGAAGGGGATGCTATACAGTGGTTTGACTGGTTTGAACATACTTATGGAGTCCTTTCATGGCGACAATTCAAAGAAGGACTGCTGATTCGCTTCAGACCAACTGATTACGAGAATATTGATGAACAACTAGCAAAGATCCGACAAACCTCCACCATTTAGGAGTACCAAACCATGTTTGAAAGGTTATCTAATCAAACTCATGATTGGTCTCAAAAACAGCTATTGAGGACCTTCATTGAGGGCTTGAAGCCGGAGATCCGAGGAGAAGTTAAAGCGCGACAACCGTATACGCTTATGGCAGCCATCTCTTTCGCACGACATCAAGAGGAGCAATTGAACCATGAAGCTCGGAGGACTAGGGTTGCTCCTCAACCAGTAATATTGAAGCCCTCAGCCCCCCCTACTGTTGACCAAGTCCCTACACCAACGAGGTTAACAAGAGAAGAGTTTCGGGAGCGATATGCGAAGGGGTTATGTTGGCATTGTGACGAGCCGTGGAGCCGTAAGCATTGCTGTAGTAAAGGGGGACTTCTTATGATTGAACCGATAGAAGAAGAGGTCATTGAACATCCAAAAGAGAGCCTTGAACATGAAGAAGAAGATGCAGAAGAAGAGCCACAACCGACCGAAGTTACGGTACATACACTAGCTGGCTACTCAAACCCGCAAACGATGAAAGTTGGAGGCCTTCTCAAACAACAACTGAGCACTGTTCTCATCGACACGGGCAGTACTACTAACTTCCTAAATAGTAAGCTTGCTGTTTGGATAGCATTACCTATCGAGAATCACTGCAGGTTTGATGTTAAGGTCACCGACGGACAGATTTTGAATTGTGATCGTAGGCGCCCGCAGGAGAAACTATTACTGCAGGACCAAGAAATAATTACATATTTCTTCCTTCTCCCTCTTAACAATCATGAGGCCATGCTCAGAATTAAATGGTTGATGATATTAGGTGATATTTCCTGGAATTTTATGAAACTAATTATGAAATTTTACAGTAAGGAGAAACAGGTGACATTACACGGGAAACGTGGGGGCGACATAACAACGATTTGCACACAACAAATGGAGAAGGTTTTGCATAAAGCATGCAACGGCTTTTTGGTACAACTTGAGCAGCAAACTAAGGGAGAGCCAACAAAATTTGAAGATCCAAATCTACTTCCTTTGCTTGCTGAATTTTCAGATATATTTGATAAACCGTGCAACCTACCTTTTACCCGTCGGCATGATCACTATATAACGATTCTTCCAGGCAAATCTGCAGCAAATGCTCAGCCATATCAGTATCCACATCTCCAGAAGGATGAAATAGAAAGGATTGTAAAAGAGATGCTCAAAACAAGAGTTATTCGGCCATGTTGCAGCCCCTACTCATCACTGGTGCACCTCATACGAAAGAAGGATGGAATATGGCGATTATGTGTTGATTACCGAGCTCTCAATGGCATAACCATCAAGGATAAATACCTTATTCCAGTAGTAGATGAGTTGCTAAGGGAGCACAAATCTTCACAAAGCTGGACCTTCGATCCGGGTATCATCAAATACGAGTATGCGAAGAAGACATACCGAAAACCACCTTTTGAACACACAACAACCACTATGAAATTTTGCTTTCTTCAAAAGAAGGTGGAATATCTTAGGCATATCATATCAGAGTAAGGTGTGGCAGTAGACCCCTTCAAAATTGGAGCAATGCAAAACTGGCTGACCCCGAGGAACATAAAATTGCTACATGGCTTTCTGGGTTTAACAGGCTACTACTGCAAGTTCATGAAAAACTATGGAGAGATTAGTGCACCAGTTACTTCCTTACTGAAAAAAGATGTCTTCCAATGGTCGGACAGAGCCTCTGCTTCCTTCGACAAACTTAAGGCAGCCATGACGACGACGCCGGTGCTAACACTACCAGATTTCAACCGACCCTTCATTATTGAGGCCGACGCATCTGGAGTCAGAATTGGAGTCATTCTCATGCAAGATGGTCAACCACTCATATACACTAGCAAGGCATTATCTCCCTCCCATCAAAATAAGTCAACATATGATAAGGAGATGCTTGCCATTGTGCGCGCAGCAACGAGGTGGAGACCCTACTTGATTGTTCGACGATTTTAAATTAAAACCGACCATAAAAGCCTCAAGTACTTCTTGGAGCAAAAGATATCATCCCCTGAGCAGCAAAAATGGGTAACAAAACTTCTTGGATTTGATTATGAAATAACTTACAAAAAGGGGAAAGAGAATGTTCTTGCAGATGCGCTTTCGCAGCTACCTGAGCAAGCTGAATTTTTGGTCGTTTTACTTTCAGCCAGCGACTTCCTTGAGGATACTAAGTTGGAATGGCAGGAAGATTCGGTGACCAGTAAGATAAAAAAAAAAATTAGAGGAAGCACCAAGCTCCGTGGCTCATTACAATTGAGACTCAAAAGAATTATGCTATAAGGGACACATTATGCTTGTGACAAATTCTACTTGCATCTTCAAGAGCAGATTTTGGACAAAATTATTCCATATGCATAGTACTAAATTGAAAAGGAGTACGACATATCACCCATAAACCAACAGCCAGACGAAAGTTGTAAATAGGTGCTTGGAGATAGCCCAAAGCCACCCACCAAATATGACTACCCAAAGAGAACTCCAGACCCAGCCAAGTGCCATTATTGATCGACGGATCGTGACTCGACGACGATGACCCACTAATGAAGTGCTAATACAGTGGGCAAACCTACCAATAGAAGATGCCACTTGGGAGAACTATGACGATTTGAAGATCAAATTCCCAGAATTCATGAATCATCAGCCTCGAGGACAAGGCTGATTTGAAGAGGGCGGGTCTGTTAGGACTCTAGCTTGGAGAGTCCTAATTGAGAGGGACATTCATGTAAAACTGTTAGGACTTTAGCTAGGAGAGTCCTAATTGAGAGGGACATTCTATTAGAACTCTAGCTAGGAGAGTCCTAATTGAGAGGGGCATTCATGTAGGAGGTTTTTTTCTTAGAGAAGAATTAGGAGTTGTAAGGGAATAGGAGTCTTGAGTAGGAGTCCTATTAGGAGTTGATTAGAAGTAAGAGTCTTAAGTAGGAGTCCTATTAGGAGTTAGGGTTTAGAAGCCCTATAAATAGCCATGTATTCCTTCTCTTTTCTTAAGCAATAGATGAATCTTTTCTGTAGCCTTTGAGCAGCAACTTGGAGGGAGGAACCCCTATAGAGTTCCAAGGAGGCCGATCCCCTAAAGAGATCAACCCCAAGTTTAGAATCTGCAAGGGTTCTAACAACAATCTACTCTATACGCAGTTTAAAGTTTCATAGATTTTACGCACCAATCTTCGCAAGATGATGAACATCTCTTTGGGAATCAGGGATTTTGTTTTCTTGTTCTTCTACTGTGCATGTGATGTCACCCCCAAGATTTTCCCAACACCACCTCCTCGACCCCTTTCATGACCAATCGCTCTCCCTTCATGAGAGCAAAGGATCAATGACTTTCATGGAAGTCTCACCTCTGCGGTACCATAGCGCTGCCATGCCCATGGCCCTACTATCCGTCGCCTCGCATCTGCATCCCTTTTCTTCATGATCAGTAAATATGCCTCTGTGGCACTCTTCTGAGTCTACCTCCATTCTAACTGATGCTTGATTTGGGTAGCTAAGCCCCTTTGGACTCGTCGTTGCTTCCTCGCCCCTTTCGACCCCTACTTCAACACCTCTGTGTTCTCCAAGCAGCTCCCTTTGGTCGATGGAAAGACAGACTACAACTCCCATGCATGGCCTCTGCAATCACGTTTTAGGATTTGCATCGATTCTGTTCTCTTTAGCTTCCTTGGTAGCAACATTCGCTTACTCGACCTTGTCCTCTGACTTGTCGGGCTCCCTTAAGCGAATATGGGCTCTGGAGTAGTCCAACTCTCCAGTTGCTTTGATCATACCTCTGCATGATCAAATCCCTCCCATGGGATTCATAGGTACTTGCATTCAATCTTTTTCCTTGGTGGAACACAGCCCCCATTGTTAGGATCAAGAGCACTAAGAGGGGGGGGAGGGGTGAATTAGTGCAGCGGAAAACTTTCGATGATTTAAAACGATGTTCGTACGATAAAAATGATTTCGGTAAGAAAGCCGATTCAGAAATCACTTTAACTTGTAATCAAGCGAGATGCAGTTAAAGTAAAGATATAGAGACAGTTTGCAGTTAAGATAGAGAACAGAATGTAATTGCAAACGGAAATATGACGTTTGTATGATAAAAGTGATTTCAGTATGAAAGCCGATTCAAAAGTTGCTTTAACTTAGATTAGGCAAAGTGCAGTTAAAGTAAAGCTATGGAGGCAGTTTGCAGTTAAGATAGAGAACAGAAAGTAAATACAAACCGAGATTTAAAGTGGTTTGGTCAATCTTGACCTACATCCACTTTTGGCTTCCTCTTCCGACGAGGTCACTGACGTCTACTAGAGGCCTTCCTTCAATAGGCGAATGCCAACCATCCTTTTACAGTTTCACTCCTTTTGACAGGCTTAGGAGACAACCCTTATAGAATTTTCTCTCCTCTCTTGAAAGATCAAAACTTGGAAGAAAAGAGGGAGGAGAACTTCTAGCCTTTACAATACTTTTGAGCTCTAAAATCACATAGTAAGATCAAGCTTTCGGTGCCCTTTCACGCAGGAAAGGGTAGGGTATATATAGGCCTCAAACTGGTTTAAATTTAGAGCTCAAATATGTCTTTTCCCAGATTTTTGGGTTATTGGCGGTACTACCTCCTGATCGGGGCGGTACAACCGCCTGGCAACTCGGAGACTGAGCCTTTGGGTGGTGCCACCGTCTGATAGGGGCGGTTGCACCGCCCAGTCTCGCTCGGAGACTGAGCCCACTGGGATGGTTGCATTGCCCAGATTTCCTGGGAGACTAAGCTCCTAGGCGGTGCCACCATCGGCTAGGAAATCTAGGTCCGAATGGGCTGCTCCATTCGACCCAATTTGGGTCTATCAAGGGCCCAATTGCCCCCAGATTAAGTTAATGGGATCACCTCTCATTCCTAGATTAATCTGCATGCTAACTATGATATTTCTTAAGACATTTAATGCAACTTGCTTTGGTGCGTCAATCGCTTCTTCCGGCGAGCTTCCGGCGAACATCTGACGAACCTTCGGCGATGCTCCGATGGACTTTTGGCCAACTCCTGGACTTACGACGATCTACTTGGCGAGTTCCGATGAGCTTCTTTAGCAAGCTCTTGGACGTCTCGGATTTGTTCCCGTAGAACCTCCGATGACCGTCCGGACTTCCGTCGAACTCTCGAACCCCCAACGTGATCATGGTCTTGACTCCGGTGCAACTCCTGCTGCATGTCTTTCTTCCATCGTAGTTAATCCTGCACACTTATCTCAACATATGGATTAGATAACAAATGATAATTGACTTCATCATTAAAATTTGAGATTCAACAATCTCCCCCTTTTTGATGATGATAATCAATTGATAACGGAGTTAACCTTAACTCCCCCTATCTATATGCCATACTTGAGATAAATTATTCTTGAATTCAAAGCTTTTGAATTCAAGAGACATATTGATAAGTTAAGATCGTTTAACCTTATCAATGCTCCCATCATGATTCCTATTATGATGTATTTCTCTTAAAATGATGTCAAGGCTTGACATCCATTTTCAGGTTTTACATTTCAAATGTGAAAGATAGCAATCATAGCAATTCATCATATGGTAAGATATCAACATGTAAGAGTGCAATGTAAGTTCTTGATATCTTAACATATTACAAATGTTTCAAGTGTTTAGCAATCATAGCATTTCATCACATATCAATTTGTAGAATTGCGATGTATGCTCTAGATATCTTAACATAGTGCAAATATGGCAATAACATAGTGCAAATATGGCATAGTGCAACTATGGCAATCATAGCAATTCTATCACCAATTTATCATATATTTTGATGCAAGATTTTGATGCCTTAACATAATTCAAATTCAAATATGGCATTCATAGCATCAATTTATATAGCATTAAATTCAAATATAGCACTCATAGCATCAACTCATATATTTCTCATTCAAATATGGCACTCATTCAAATATGGCACTCATAGCATCAATTCATATATTTCTCCCCCTTTGTCATCAACAAAAAGGAGAACGATATTAGCAAATTTTAACTAGGTTTATGTCATTTTTCAATAATGAGTGATAGGATACCAATTATACAAACATCTCAAGAAAAACATGACATGGAGATGATTTTCATTACTTCTTCCTCTTTATTTGTTATTATCTTTTTGCATGAAGGAAAGTCACTTGTGAACTTACTCAAATGAAGTTAAAATTGATAAGATATCAAAGCACACTTCATTTTTACAAGAATCAAGATATGTGTGTGAATCAAATCCTTGCACGTAAAACTATTTCTCAAAAGATATAAGAAGGAATCATCAAATCCATTTTTCGAAAGATATTTTTCACATGATAAGTCTATGAGAGATGCATTTGTTAGTTGATTCCATATGTCAAAAATCAATGATGTGAATCCAAAACTCGATATGACATATATTTATTAAGTCCGGAAGAGAATAATGTATTGAGAAAATCCGATTGTTAGGATCAAGAAGATCCGAAAATGAAATTTAACACTTTCATGCATTCGGACGAGGTTTTGCTATAGATTTTCAAATTCAATCATGAAGATAAAACATGCTTATTATCATGGAAATTTTTTGTATCCAAAACACATAATTTCCAACATGTAATTAATGCATGTAATTATGTAAAATCATCATGGCAATTAAGTGATTTGATAATTAAATAAAAAAAATTTAAAAAATAATTTTAACAAGTTCATACATTCGGACACAATTTTGTAGTGCTCAAGGATTAAGAATTCGATGTATGAATCTTCTCAAATCACAATGAGAGTAGAACATGCTCATCATGGAAATCAAGGCACAAGATTTTCAACTTATAAAGTAAGCATGTTATAGAAGCATTCAATCTCAACGTGAAACTTAAGTGATCAAGAAAATTTTGAAAACGAGTAGCGTAAAGAGATTCAAGGAAAATCCGAAAACGATGTTCAATCTACATTAATACTCCTAACTCTGCATATGCTCACCAAATAATACATTAAGTAAACCATATCAAGGATTAGAAGTTATCAAGGCAAGGGGCATTGTGATCAAGGTGAGTAGCATAAAGAGTTTACAACAATATAATTATTATAACAAGACAAGAAGAAATTGTGACCACATTTACATATACAAGCTCATTCAGGAGGTGAAAAATTAAAATACCTAAATAAAGATTCAAATTATCGATGAATTTGCTGTAGCTCAGATAGGATTTGATATTGTCAATGTTCAAGCCAATCTTGTCTTTGTTCAAATCGGTCCATCCGAATCCCTATGTCTTCGATAGATGATGTAGGAGCTTGCTCAAATGGATGTATTTCCTCAAAGGGATAGATCGGAGGAGATTGAGTACCCCTAAAGACTAATGTTTCTAGTTCAGGTTTAGGTTGAGGGGGATCGGTTCTTCTAGGCATTCTAACCCAATTACCGTTTCTATAAAGACATCTGAATCGGTGAAGTAGATTTTTATTTATTATGCTAAACCTATCTACTTTTATTACCTCTTCGTCGGGTGGTATTGGAATATCGTAGGCTTTAAGTATTCTAGTGATTATACCACCATATGGAAGCATCATATCTTTCTTAGATATTTCTATCAGATAAGGTAACCAAAACAAATGTTATGTCCTTTAATGATCTAATACATGGTTCCTAATTCCATTTGACTCACTTCATCATGATGGTATTGTTTAGGGAGAACGATGCTAGTTATAATATGATGAAGTGCTTTAGTGTTTAGTGGTAGTAGATGCTCATAGCTTTTAAGAACTATCACTAAGTTGGGATTACCGAAAATTGTTCCTAAAGCTTTGACGTAGGTTGTCCCAACTGTTTCATCATCCCACAATCCTCTAAAATAAAGACCTTTATCTTTTACGGGAATGTCTATCATGTCGCAAATGAATCTATTCGAATGGAAATGTGTTGTCTGAAGAGATAGGTAGACACTCTTTCTTCATCATCTACTTGTAGATTGTTGTAAAACAACCTAACAAATTTTAGGTAGATGGGTTCACTAATTTGTAGTATTGGGAGTAGATCTAAATTTATAAACCATTGAATTGTCTCTAAATTACTTAGTTCATTTAGATCTGTTGAATCTCGTATTTTGATGATGAAACTACTTGATATATGTTTATGATTTAATCTGCGTTTTGAGTGACGCAGGATGCTTTGATCAGGATGAGACAATTAAAGCAGGAAAATCATGTTGTGCCGGAGGAACATGTCAGAAGATTGGACGTCGGGCCGATGGATCGGTCGACGTATCGACAGAAGGCTTCGGGCCGTGGACTTGGGCATCGGGCCAAGAAGAGCGGGTATTGTGCCAAGGATATCGGAGTTGCGGAGTCAACTGGCCGATTGGGCAATAGGCCGCAGGAGAGGACGATGCGCCGAAGAATCAGACGAAGCGTCGAGGGACCAATGACATGCCGGACAACTTGGTTAATTGCTAAGGATTAATTGTCTCGATCGAAGTTTTGTTTTAATTGTGCAGGATTAACTATGATAACGATGAAGACATAAAGCGAAACAAAGTGTCGGAGTCAAGCGCGAAGGATTTGTTGCGAGTTCGAGAGTTCGACGGAAGTTCGAAGATTCGTTGGGAGTTCGCGGAGCTCGCCGAGAAAGATCGGAGCTTGCCGAAGAAGCTCGTTGGAACTCGCTAAGAACAAATCGTGAAGTCTAGGAGCTTGCCGGGAGTCCGCAGAATGGTTTCCGAGAGTTCATCGGAAGACCGCCGGAAGTTTGCCGGAAGCTCGCCAAAAGAAGTCTTGACTTGCGGACTTTGTAAAAGCTTAGAAAATGTCTTTAAATTCATAGTTAGCACGTTAATTAGGGTTAGGATTAGGTGTTAATCCTATAACCCAAGTAGGGGCCAATTAGGCCCAAGTTCGGACTGGTTTGGACCAAGTTTGGAGCCAAACCAAGTGAGCTGGAATAGTGAAAGAGGTGCCACCGCCAGGGTTGGAGGTAGCACCGCCCAGGCTATGTCTTCCAGCGAGGTTGGGAGGTGCAACCGCCCCAGCCAGGAGGTGCAACCGCCAGGGCTGCGAGGCTGGGAGGTGCAACCGCCCCAGCCGAGAGGTGCAACCGCCCAGAGCTCAGTCTTCGAGCTAGACTGGGCGGTGCAACCTCCTCTGCCAAGAGGTAGCACCGCCAGAGCTCAAGTTTCGAGCTCTGCCAGGCGATGCAACCACCGAGCTCAGTCTTCGAGCTCTGGTAGAGAGGTGCATCAGCCTGAGCTCAGTCTCGAGCTCTGCCAGGTGATGCAATCACCGAGCTCAGTCTTCGAGCTCTGGCAGAAAGGTGCATCAGCCTGAGCTCAGTTTCGAGCTCTGCCAGGTGATGCAACCACCGAGCTCAGTTTCGAGCTCTGCCAGGTGATGCAATCACCAAGCTCAGTCTTCGAGCTCTGCCAGGTGATGCAACCATCGAACTCAGTCTTCGAGCTCTGGCAGAGAGAAGCAATCGCCCGAGCTCAGTCTTCGAGCTCTGCCAGGCGGTGCCACCTCTCCAGTCAAGAGGTGCAACCGCCTGATCCCAGAATTCTGGGATTTGATCGATTTGATCGTTTTGAGCTCCAAATTTGAACTGGGTTGGGGCCTATAAATACCCCACCCATTCAGCACTGAAAAGATACAGATCCACACCGAATTCTTGATCTTTTCAGTGATTCTAAGAGCTCAAATTTGTGTAAAGTCCTAAAGTTCTCCTCCTTCTGTTCTTCAAGTCTTGAGTTGTAAAGAGAGGAGAGAAAGGATCTGTAAAGGTTGTCTCCTGAGCCTGTCAAAAGGAGAGAAACTGTAAAAGGGCAGTTAGCCTTCGCCCATTGAAGGAAGGCAGCTAGTTGACGTCGGTGACCTCGTCGGAGGAGGAAGCCAAAAGTGGAGTAGGTCAAGACTGACCGAACCACTCTAAATCTCTGGTTTGCTTTTACCTTGAGCACTTTATCATTACTGCAAACCTCCTACATTGCTACTGCCCTCAGCGCCTTTACGAACGAGTTTTTAAGCTCTGATCTTTCAGAATCTGCATTCAAACGTAAATCGTGTTTTCGTACGATCTTCACACTGCAGTTGACGCTTACATTCGGATTCCATTTATAACTGCAAATTGCTTTCTACGTAAAACGCTTTTCAAGGTTCAAAACTGCTTTTAGACGCAAAACTACATTTAGACGTAAAACTGCGTTTAGACGCAAAACTGCGTTTAGACGTAAAACTGCGTTTAGACGTAAAACTGCGTTTAGACGCAAAACTGCGTTTAGACGTAAAACTGCGTTTAGACGTAAAACTGCGTTTTGACGTAAAACTGCGTTTGGACGCAAACTGAGTTTAGACGCAAACTGCGCTTAGACGCAAACTGCGCTTAGACGCAAACTGTGTTTAGACGCAAACTGCGCTTAGACGCAAAACTGCGCTTAGACGCAAACTGCACTGTGATTCTGCTTTTATATCGAAATCATTTTTTATCGGACGAACGCAGCTTTAGCTTTTAAATTGCTGTAAGATTTCCGCTGCACTAATTCACCCCCCCCCTCTTAGTGCTCTCGATCCTAACAATTGGTATCAGAGCAGGGTATTTCTCATTTCGGATTTACACCCGAGAGAAATGGCTCTTCAAGAGGGCTATTCGGTCTTTCGTCCACCGTTCTTTAACGGATTGGACTACACTTACTGGAAAACTCGAATGAGAGTTTTCTTGATTTCTCTAAATCTGGATTTATGGAATATCATTGAAAACGGTTTTCAACTTCCCTCTAAACCAACAAACGAATGGTCGGATTTGGAGAAGAAGTATTTTTCTTTAAACGCAAAGGCTATGAATGCCTTATTTTGCGCTTTGGACAAAAATGAGTTCAATCGGATTTCTACGTGCGAAACGGCTTTTGACATTTGGCGAACACTTGAAATCACGCACGAGGGAACTAGTAGAGTCAAAGACTCGAAAGTTCACTTTTTATTGCATGATTTTGAGCTTTTTCGAATGCAACCAAGCGAGACTATAGGCGACATGTACACCCGTTTCACGGATGTCGTCAATAGTTTAAGAGCTCTTGGAAAATGTTTTTCGGATTTTGAACTCGTAAACAAGATTTTGCGTTCTCTTTCTAAGAAGTGGAATTCAAAAGTAACTGCAATACAAGAAGCTAAAAACCTAAACAACTTACCACTTGAAGAACTAATTGGTTCGTTGATAACATACGAAATGGTGCACAATGAACATGATGAACATGTTGAACACAATCACCTTCCAAAGAACAGGAAGGATTTGGAACTCCGGACAAATGAATGCCACTTGAGCGATGACTCAAGTGATGAGGACAATGATGAACAAAACAACCTTCCAAAGAACAGGAAGGATTTGGGACATAGAACATTTGAAGACCACTCGAGCATAAGCTCAAGTGATGGTGAACTTAAACTACAAATGAAACGAAAATTAAAAAGCAAAAAGAATGGAACTACTTGCTTTAAACGCAAGAAGAAGAACAAAAGTTGGGATGAATCGAGCTCCTCCAAAGACGAAGAAAAAATCAACAAAAGCGAGGTGGCAAACTACGCCTTAACAGCCTACGACGTTGAGGTAATTAGAATGCCTTTGATTTATTTTGAAATTACTTGACGCTTTCATGATGTATTTTCTTTTTAGTTTAGAATTAATTTTCTTGAAAATTACATGATCATGCTAGTAATTTCGAAAATGATAATATTGCATATGCTATAATAAATAAATAAAATGATCTTGATTGAAAATATGAAATCATGGTTAAGAAGTAAAAATGTGTATTACGTTGATTTCCATTGATATTTCTCGACTTTAATTAAAGATCATGTTTGATTTGAAGAAATGCATAATGATGAAATTAAATATTTTGATTAACAATTTTATGCATGAGGTTTTAAGCCAATGATAAGCATGTGTTATTCTCATGAGTATATTTGAAAAACTATGGCAAAAATGTGCTCGAATGCATGAACGTGTTAAGATTATTTTTCGGACATTCTTGATTCAATGTTCAAATCACTTAATTGCCATGATGATTTTACACTATAACATGTTGGAAATTATATGTTTTGGATACATAAATTTTTATGATCATGAGCATGTTTTATCTTCATAATTGAACTTGAAAATCTATAGCAAAATCTTATCCGAATGCATGAAAGTACTAATTTCATTTTCGGATTCACTTAACAATTGGTATCCTAACAATCGGGTTTTCTCATACACTTATGAAAAATATTTTTCTAAAATGGATTTGATGAAATGATTCCTGCTTATAAATTCCATCTTGAAATATGAATGATAGTGTCTTTGCTTGCAAAGATTTGTTTCACATACATATCTCCTATGATTCATGTGCAGAAAAAGAATTTATAAATCATAATACAATGAGAATTCTAATGCAAAAATAAAGTGCTTTTGTGATTCTTTGCTAAAGAGAATAATTATTAAAATCATGATCTTGATAATTATAACATGAAGCTCTTTATAAATCAAGATCGTTCATTATGCTCCCTAGATTTATCAAAAAGGAGTTCTTCAAATGAAATGCAACTTGTCTTTTGATTTCATGATATTTTGTGAATCTCGAAATTAATTTTAATGACTTGATTATGAATTGATTTGAATAAGTTTTATTTAAATCATAATATTGATCTTGCAAAATTGAAGTCACAAATAATATCTTGTGGTATTCATGAATTGATACTCACAATATGAAAGCATTGATATTCATGACTTGGATTGGATTGAAACATTGTGTGCTTAAATTAATCATTCTCCTATGTTTCAAAAATTCCTTAAATGCCTTATGTGATGATTGAAAACTAACTTGATTTATGATGAATCATGAATCATGACTTGATCTATGATGTAAATGCCTTGAAATAATTGAAATATTTAACACTTTTATGCTCTTACCCCTACCTTCTTCTTGTTTTCAATGATAAAATGGGGAGAAGTTTTGATCATGCATGGTAGGATATAATTTGACAAAATTGATACCATCATGATATGAAACATTTATGATGTGCAATTATGCATGCAATACTTGCTTTCTAATTATGATGTGATGTATTGCATATGATGTAAATCATGATCTAAAATGCTATGAGTGCCAAGTTACACATTTTGAGAAGAAATTGCTATACTGAAACATTAATGTAATTATGAATGGTGATATGATATCATGCATGTAATACTTTAACTTATGATAATGATGCATGCAATGATAAAATATTCATGATGAAAAATTGTCTTGACATTCATAACTTGATTATTCATCCTTTGTCATGATTTTGAAATCGTTGTAAAAGGAAAAAAGAAGTACAAAACTGTATTCTCTCTTCCTTTTTTACAATGACAAAGGGGGAGATAGCTAGCTTGTACAAGTCAAGAAGATGCAAAAACTTGACTGCTTGCTTGCCTATCTTAAGCAGCAAAGATTGCTAACTTGCTCATTTCAAGAAGAAAAATTGTCTTCTTGAACATCACTATCTTGAATATCTTAGTTGAAGCAAAACTTGCAATTTGCACATTGCAATAGGAAGCAAGAATCATGAGCTTACACAAGAAAGCTATCTTGTATTTGCTTTCGAAATTTTTGCTAGCTTATATATTGTGAAACTTGTATATCGTAAAAATTGCTAGCTTGTTGGTCTAAAGAGAAGCAAAAAGTTGCTATCTCAAAAGAGGCAAAAATGCTAACTTGCGCATCTAGCAAAGTGAGCAAAATTTTCAAGAAGCAAGAGTTGCCTTCTTGAACATCTCTAATTTGCTAGCTTACATGATGTAGAACTTGCTATCTCATATGCTATAAAACTTGCATATCTAAAACTTGATAGCATGAATGTTCTAAGCATGATGAAATACTTGCTAAATCTTCTAGCTCCAAAGATTGCATTATGATAAAACTTGATACTATGTTTTTCATGCAATGAATTGAACCAATATCACAAACACTTGATTGTGGTACTTCTCCTTTTTGTTGATGACAAAGGGGGAGAAGTATGTTGATGACATGACATGTGATGCATAAGTTTATGCATATGTTCATGTTGATGTGTTGCAAGTATTCATGATGAATATTGCAATGACTTGAATTCAGGTTGAATTCAAGGTTCTATCAATATGGCATATTGATAGGGGGAGTTTGTTTAAACTCCGGGAGTTAAGTTTAACTCCGTCATCAAGTGGTTGTCATCATCAAAAAGGGGGAGATTGTTGAATCTCGTATTTTGATGATGAAACTACTTGATATATGTTTATGATTTAATCTGCGTTTTGAGTGACGCAGGATGCTTTGATCAGGATGAGACAATTAAAGCAGGAAAATCATGTTGTGCCGGAGGAACATGTCAGAAGATTGGACGTCGGGCCGGTGGATCGGTCGACGTATCGACAGAAGGCTTCGGGCCGTGGACTCGGGCATCGGGCCAAGAAGAGCGGGTATTGTGCCAAGGATATCGGAGTTGCGGAGTCAACTGGCCGATTGGGCAATAGGCCGCAGGAGAGGACGATGCGCCGAAGAATCAGACGAAGCGTCGAGGGACCAATGACATGCCGGACAACTTGGTTAATTGCTAAGGATTAATTGTCTCGATCGAAGTTTTGTTTTAATTGTGCAGGATTAACTATGATAACGATGAAGACATAAAGCGAAACAAAGTGTCGGAGTCAAGCGCGAAGGATTTGTTGCGAGTTCGAGAGTTCGACGGAAGTTCGAAGATTCGTTGGGAGTTCGCGGAGCTCGCCGAGAAAGATCGGAGCTTGCCGAAGAAGCTCGTTGGAACTCGCTAAGAACAAATCGTGAAGTCTAGGAGCTTGCCGGGAGTCCGCAGAATGGTTTCCGAGAGTTCATCGGAAGACCGCCGGAAGTTTGCCGGAAGCTCGCCAAAAGAAGTCTTGACTTGCGGACTTTGTAAAAGCTTAGAAAATGTCTTTAAATTCATAGTTAGCACGTTAATTAGGGTTAGGATTAGGTGTTAATCCTATAACCCAAGTAGGGGCCAATTAGGCCCAAGTTCGGACTGGTTTGGACCAAGTTTGGAGCCAAACCAAGTGAGCTGGAATAGTGAAAGAGGTGCCACCGCCAGGGTTGGAGGTAGCACCGCCCAGGCTATGTCTTCCAGCGAGGTTGGGAGGTGCAACCGCCCCAGCCAGGAGGTGCAACCGCCAGGGCTGCGAGGCTGGGAGGTGCAACCGCCCCAGCCGAGAGGTGCAACCGCCCAGAGCTCAGTCTTCGAGCTAGACTGGGCGGTGCAACCTCCTCTGCCAAGAGGTAGCACCGCCAGAGCTCAAGTTTCGAGCTCTGCCAGGCGATGCAACCACCGAGCTCAGTCTTCGAGCTCTGGCAGAGAGGTGCATCAGCCTGAGCTCAGTCTCGAGCTCTGCCAGGTGATGCAATCACCGAGCTCAGTCTTCGAGCTCTGGCAGAAAGGTGCATCAGCCTGAGCTCAATTTCGAGCTCTGCCAGGTGATGCAACCACCGAGCTCAGTTTCGAGCTCTGCCAGGTGATGCAATCACCAAGCTCAGTCTTCGAGCTCTGCCAGGTGATGCAACCATCGAACTCAGTCTTCGAGCTCTGGCAGAGAGAAGCAATCGCCCGAGCTCAGTCTTCGAGCTCTGCCAGGCGGTGCCACCTCTCCAGTCAAGAGGTGCAACCGCCTGATCCCAGAATTCTGGGATTTGATCGATTTGATCGTTTTGAGCTCCAAATTTGAACTGGGTTGGGGCCTATAAATACCCCACCCATTCAGCACTGAAAAGATACAGATCCACACCGAATTCTTGATCTTTTCAGTGATTCTAAGAGCTCAAATTTGTGTAAAGTCCTAAAGTTCTCCTCCTTCTGTTCTTCAAGTCTTGAGTTGTAAAGAGAGGAGAGAAAGGATCTGTAAAGGTTGTCTCCTGAGCCTGTCAAAAGGAGAGAAACTGTAAAAGGGCAGTTAGCCTTCGCCCATTGAAGGAAGGCAGCTAGTTGACGTCGGTGACCTCGTCGGAGGAGGAAGCCAAAAGTGGAGTAGGTCAAGACTGACCGAACCACTCTAAATCTCTGGTTTGCTTTTACCTTGAGCACTTTATCATTACTGCAAACCTCCTACATTGCTACTGCCCTCAGCGCCTTTACGAACGAGTTTTTAAGCTCTGATCTTTCAGAATCTGCATTCAAACGTAAATCGTGTTTTCGTACGATCTTCACACTGCAGTTGACGCTTACATTCGGATTCCATTTATAACTGCAAATTGCTTTCTACGTAAAACGCTTTTCAAGGTTCAAAACTGCTTTTAGACGCAAAACTACATTTAGACGTAAAACTGCGTTTAGACGCAAAACTGCGTTTAGACGTAAAACTGCGTTTAGACGCAAAACTGCGTTTAGACGTAAAACTGCGTTTAGACGTAAAACTGCGTTTTGACGTAAAACTGCGTTTGGACGTAAAACTGAGTTTAGACGCAAACTGCGCTTAGACGCAAACTGTGCTTAGACGCAAACTGCGCTTAGACGCAAACTGTGTTTAGACGCAAACTGCGCTTAGACGCAAAACTGCGCTTAGACGCAAACTGCACTGTGATTCTGCTTTTATATCGAAATCATTTTTTATCGGACGAACGCAGCTTTAGCTTTTAAATTGCTGTAAGATTTCCGCTGCACTAATTCACCCCCCCCCTCTTAGTGCTCTCGATCCTAACAAGATCAACATACTTTCCCTTATGGACATTTCTAAACTCTATGGAAGCAAATTTTTGGGCATGAGGTTTTGAATCGAAAAGGGTGGAATCAAAGTCTTCTTCTATCTCCTCTTCCCTTTGTCCCTAGAGGATCTTCTAGAGCCCATAACTATTGCCATTTAAGAAGATAGTAATGAGCAAGAGTAAACAGAAATCAAAAGCTTCTTAGAGAATACCTTAAGTGAGATCTTCAAGAGAATGAGAGATTGTTGATCTTTGCTTTGAAATGGGCAGTATTTGGGCAGCTAAAGGGAAGAAATGGAGGTGGAGAATTGTTAGAGCTGCTAGAAGGAGAGGGGAGTGAGTTGGGGTCGGTTCCATCGCCGGCCCTAGCTCGGTTTAAAAGGGGGCAAAGTTGCGGGCGGTGGCACCACTGGCTGGGCGATGCAACCGTTTGCAACCCGTGACAGCCGGCGGTGCTACCGCCAGCCGGGCGGTGCCACCGCCTACAGGCGGTGAGCACTTGTTTGGGGGCTATATGGGCTGATTTGGATGTTTTCGACTTGAGGAGAGTTTTCATTCGTGGAGCAATCAACTTTACTTTCGTAATTACGTAAGAATTTCCATTTCAAGATGAGAAATTTTGTACGTTCAAGATAGATCTTGTGACGCGCATATTCTACTTTAAATGTCGAACACAATTTTAGACATGTTCGTGACTTATTATCCAAGTTGTTAAGCTTCATAAGTTTATGACAAACTTTGTTGCAAGACGTAAGTTCATGATATAGTTGGATCCGAAGGTAAAGAAGAAATCAATTCGATAAGTTTAGAAATCTGGAGGTTATGTGAAGGGATAATTATGAGTTTCAAAATTTGAGGGATCAAATAGGATTGTATTAGTATCACTCTATAATATTAATTTTCTAATCCTCTTTTTACTATTTAGGCTAGAGAGCATTACGTGTTCTTTTGGATCTCGAGTCATGAATATTGAGTACCTAAAAAGCAGGATATTATCTCTTGCTCCTAGCTTTTGATGGTGTACGTTTCTACAAGAAGTTCGAAAGAATGTATCAAAAGATTGATTTTTTACTCTTTCACTCTACTTGTGCCTTCGTGAGTCACTTCGAGTGTATGCCAAATATCAAACGCGGTTTCACAAACCGAAACACGATTGAACTCATTTTTATCAAGCGCACAAAATAAGGCATTCATAGCCTTTGCATTAAGAGCGAAAGTCTTCTTCTCCAATTCATTCCAATCGATCATTGGAAAAGAAGACTTCGAAAACCGTTCTCGATAATATTTCATAAATTTAAATTCAACGAAAGCAAGAAAACTCTCATTTAAGTTTTCCAATAAGTGTAGTCCGTCCCATTGAAAAAGGGAGGACGAATGAGAGATTGACCCTCTTGAAAGCCGAATGAGCCATTTCTATTTGGGTGTTAAACCAAATTAGAAAACCGTGGCTCTGATACTAATTGTTAAAAAGAAGGGAAGACCCTTATATCAATTTTCAGATTATGACAAAGGTAAGTATCAATCTTATTTGTGCATCATTATATATTAAAATTAAAACATACACAATTTCAAAAACCTTATTTATCATGCACGATACCAAAAAAAAAAATCAATCATCATTAATGGGCATATCATACATGATACTCAAACATTAAAATTTTTAAGCATTTATTAACATGTTGATCATGATACCAAACATTCATCATTTAAAGCATTCATGATACACATCATATGCAATAGATCATGTACATCATTATCATAAGTATTGCATGCATCATTTTAAATTCATGAATATTTCATCATTGTATGCATCATACCAAATCATAAAATATAAAATCATCATTAATGTATGATTCCAAATCATCATTTATTTCACATCATGATGGTACCAATTTTGTCAAATTACATCCTACCATGCATGATCAAAACTTCTTATTTGTATACATCAAATCAAATTAATGAATATTTCATGTATTCATATCATCACATAAGGAATATCAAGAAGAATTATTAGGTGATGAGATGTATTTCATACATTCAAAGAATTTCACATAACAAAATTCAAGTCATAAGCCTTAAAAGATGTCATGAGAGAACATATAAACAATCTTGATTTATAAAATGAATACTCAAGTTATAATTTCAAAAAATCAAGAGAAACCATGATTCATTTTAACAAATCTCCTCTTAAATAAATATCAAGTAGAATCGTAGGAGATCGATTAATGAGAAATTTTGATTCATAATAAAATCTCATGTATCGAATGTCGAGAAATCAAATGACGATTCAAAAAAAATCACAAGTTTGTAAATTTTGCTAGATATTCAAGTTCAGCATGTTTGTTTTGCAATGTTCAAGCTAGTAAGAATTTCTAGCATGGACATCATGAAAAGAGGCAAACTAGCTAGCTTGCACAATTCAAGACGAAAGCAAAAATTCCACTTCTCAAAATAGAAGAAATTGCTATCTTGAACATCACCAATAATTGCTAGCTTAAAATCTCAAGAAAATACAAAAATGTTCTATCTTGTCTATCTCAAGATGCTAAACATGCTAAACTTGCATTTTGCAATGAAAGCAAAATTACGAGCTCAAACAATGCAAAGGAAGCAAAAATTTGCTAGCTTGCAACTTGCATATTTTGAGAAGAAAGTTGCACCACCCACTCTCGCTCAGTCTCGCTCGAAGACTGAGCCCAGGCGATGCCACCACCTGACTGGGGAGGTTGCACCGCCTAGATTTCCTGGGAGACTAAGCTCCTGGGTGGTGCCACCGCTTGACTAGGGTGGTACCACCGCCGGCCAGGAAATCTTGGTCCGCCAATGAAAGCAAAAAGTTGCACTGCCTAGTCTAGCTCGGAGACTGAGCCCAGGCGGTGCCACCACCTGACTGGGGCGGTTGCACCGCCCAGATTTCCTGGGAGACTAAGCTCTTGGGCGGTGCCACTACCGGCCAGGAAATCTGGGTTCGAATGTCACCTCCTGGTGACATCTCTATTGCATTCTGATCCTTGTGGGATGAACTCGAATTGTGATCCCTCCATGTATGGCTTTTGCCAATACATCACAGGGTCTCTTCCACCTTTGATTTTATTCGCTCCTTTGGCAATCGACCTTCATCCACCCACTCTTGGGTCACACCTAGATGAAACATCGCTCTAGGACTATCCATCTTCTAGTAGCTCCTGAAGTCCACCGACTTCGCTGAAAATGGTGCACCATTGTCTGGATCCTGGGCCTCTGCCCTTACCAGCACAATCTCCGCTGCGCATCGCTTCCTGCCTAGCAACTTGACTGGCAACACTGTGACATATTCTTCAAGAGTACCCGCCTCCGCGTCCTCTTGCCCCATGCCAAGGCCTTCTAAACCCAACTTCGCCTCCATAAGTTGAGTCACCTTAGTTTCTCAATCAAATGCTTCTTCGGGATAAGGTGCATGTGCCCAGAAGCTCCCTTCGTCTTTGGCACCATGCAAGATGAGTCTGCTCCGTCAGAATGAAGGACGCATGGAACAATATGATCTTGCTCTTGCCTCTACAAGAGTTCATGTCCTTGACCTTTGTCCAAGGAAAGCACTGTGCCTCTGCTCCATGTTCCATCTTCTATGTTGGCTCCCTTTATGCGGCTTGGGTACTTCACTAAGTTACACCCAAGTTACTCTGCTCCTCATTTTTGCATTGAGTTGATGGTGGCCCTCGCGCCTACCATTCCACGGGTCAGCCCTCCCTTAAGTCTGATCTCCATATTGATTCCAAGTGTGCCTTCATTTGTGCTGCTTTGGGTTGCTACCCTACTTGATCTCGCAATGCATCCACCAATGCATTCTCTCAAGCGAGATCATGTGACGACTCCTTGCCGCTTGCTCGGTCCATTGAGCTTCATGGGGTTGTTTGTTGAGGTACTCCTCCTCAACATGTGCGGTCTGTTGCATATGATTCTCCCTCTTAGAGAGCCGGGACTTATCCTTCTTGGATATCTATCCCATTGGAGCAATATCTCTCTTCGTTTTGGAGACCACCATCCCCTTTGGACTACTCTGATTTGCTGAACAAACTGCACATTGTTCTGCCTCCTACAAATGCACTTACTAGATTGCGACTCCACGTCAATATAGCCCCCACTACACCACTCAAGGCCTAGCAACATACTGAACTCACTGTATACTTTAGCCTCCTACAGACGTATCCTTCACATGCTGAAGAGAAAGTTTCAATGCTCTATGGTGCCGAGTTTCGGTCACCTTAGGATGGCCGCGAACATTCCATCATCCGCATACAAGCCCATGCATGAGTATCGAATTCTTCAAGTTAGCAATTCCCCTCACCTCTGTGAGCTTTGCACAACTCTTTCGATCGCTGAGCAACTCATTCCACCTTGCATGGTCTCATCCTTTACCAAGCGCCTCGCTTACCTTGAGCACCATCAAGTATAGTTGTCAACGTTGAGTCGTAGCTCAAACTCAACCACCCCAACCTTTGTGCGCTCCACATTCTTCCAAGCTTGCTTATTCTCATGGTGCCTCTTGCACGAAGGGTTGGCCATTCCTTTGAATGCCAATCTCAGATGCCCGCTCCTCCGAGCGACTCCTTTTTCCTACATCTCCATGCCTGTTTTCCCCCAAACGGTCACGCATGTGCTGACTGCCCTCAACGCAACCCCGCTAGGTCCCCCACGTTTACATGCTAAGTGTTTCTATGAGTGCTTGTCCCCTCTGATACCATCTATCATAGACTTAGCTAGTTTTGTCTAAGTCATGCGGCACCCTTGCATGTCTATCTGCAAAGGTCAGCCTCCCCGAAGCCTCTCCCATGGTCCCTTAGGACCTACAAAAGAGAAAACGAGTTAGAGAGAATGCCTTACTCGGGGTCCACAAGCAAACATTCTAGGAAACACTTCATAGATGATGCAAATTATAAACAGATTTTACAAGCTCTAAACAGTTGTACAACAAAGGGTCAAAATTATCCACTACAGATCAAAAATCTCTCACAAGTGTCCACATGACACAACCTTTATTTACAAGCCTAAAGCAGCCACCAACCCAACTAAAATAGGACTATTAAGCCTTCGATCGTCCCTCTACATGTTGTGCAAAGTATGAACATACCAAAAGACACGGACATACATAAGCATTACATCAAACATCCTGTTTAGAAGTTTATCCGTGACACCATGTGACCTTCCATTGTTATAAGTAGGGACCGATTTTCAACATAGGTTGAGTTGGTTGAGTCCCTTGAGGCTCACCTATATCATGAATCACTATCTTGCCAATGACATAGAGAAGTCACCGGTGACTTGAGGATATGGTATGCTTGGTCGAGTCCCTAGAAGGTATATCATCAAATCAGACTCATCTTGTAACGATCATATTGACTTAGTCGAACATCATGGTTGGCCGAGTCCCTTGAGACCATGGTGGTTCGAAGGCCAAAAAGGATGAGAATCACAAGGAGTTATGATTGTCAAGAGTTGCCTACCTTTTTGGCTTAGTGTGATTTGGAGTCCCTCGAGGTTACACTAAGATACTGATTGGATCTCGATCCTCACTAGAAGTCTGTCGGAGACTTCCATTTCACGTGCTGAGGGTGTCGCATGACTCGCCAGAAAAATAGTTTGAGTAGATTAAGATAGAAGTTCATATCTTATTTATTTTTTTACGAAATCTGCATGTTATTTATTTCTGTTGTATCTTTATTTTCAGAAAATATTGCTTTCAAATCCCTTACGTGGCATACTTAATATCAACTGCCTCACTAGTCTGAATTATATACGTTAGCTCCATAACTTGAGAATTGTTCTCACGACAAAGAAAATCACGTACGTTCTTAAAATAGTAATGCCTACGCCCGAGGAAGGGGCAAGCGAGGATAGATCGCTCACTATATGAAGTACATAGATGACTCCACTCTTGCTCAGTGTTATATATTGGGCTCTATGACTCCTGAGTTACAAAGGTAGTATAAAAAGATGGATGTCAGATCCCTTCTCCTACATGTGCACACACTGTTTGAGGAACAAGAAAGGACTCAACAATATGAGATATCCAAGAGCCTCTTCCGTGCTAGGATAACTAAGAGGACATCGATTCAGAACCATATCCTAAATATGGTTGAGTAGATAGAGAAACTCACAAGTCTAGGAATAGTCCTAAAGGATAACCTATGTGTGGATCTTATGCTTCAGTCCCTACCAGATTCCTTTTCACAGTTCATAATGAATTTTAATATGAACAAGCTTGAGGGGACTCTCCTTGAGCTCCCCAATATGTTGAGGGAGACAGAGAGCACTATCAAGAAAGAGAAGCCAGTTCTCTATACTTATGAGACCAGAAAGAAAAGGAAGGTAGAAAAATCCCTTAAGAAGGGCAAGGGCAAGGGCAGACCGGGTAAAGCAAAGATTGCTAAAAAGGACCATGTAAAGGACAAAGGTCAGTACTTCCACTATGACAAAGATAGGAATTGAAAGAGGAATTGCAAAGAGTACCATGTAGAAAGGGCGAAACAAAAGCTTGGAGAAGCTTCAAGTACATTCATGATCAATCTTCATTTGTTAGACTCTTATGATAACACATGGGTATTGGATACTAGTAGTTCTTATCATATTTGTAATTTGTTATAGGTTATGGTAAGTCCAAAGAGATTAGAGAGAGGCAAGATGGACCTCAAGATGGACAATGGAGCAAAAGTTGTTGTAGTACCTATTGGCGATGTCACCCTACATCTGCTTGATGAAGCTATTATTGCATTGGATGCATATTATTTTATTCTTTCTATTATCAAAAATATTATTTTCATTTTGTATTTGATAGTTAGTGAATATAAATTAGTGTTTAAGAATAATGATTATTTAATATTATTAGATGATGAGATCATCACGAGAGGAACATTGCATAATAGTTTGTTCATGCTAGACACTGCTCCACACATCATGAATGTAAGTATGTCCAAGAGGAAATGAGATGAGGTAACGGTGCATATCTGTGGCATTGTAGGGTAAGTCATATCCATGAGGGAATGATTCAAAAGTTGCTAATGTATAGATATCTAGATCCATTCGACTATGAGTCATATACAACTTGTGAGCCTTGCCTTCGTGGAAAACTAACCAACTCTCCTTTTAGTGGAATTGGAGAGAGAGCCACTAAGCTACTAGAATTCATACATAGTGATGTATGTGAACCCATGTCAACTCATGCCATAGGTGGTTGCTCCTACTTTATTACTGTTACTGATGATTTCTCAAGGTATGGATATGTGTACTTAATAAACTACAAGTTTGAGGCCTTTGAGAAATTCAGAGAGTATAAGAATGAAGTAGAGAACTAGACTGGAAAGAGTATCAAGACTCTTCGATCAGATCGGGGAGGTGAGTACTTGAGTACAAAGTTCACTCGATTCCTTAAGGACCATAAGATTCTCTCCCAACGGATACCTTCTTATACACCTCAGCTCAATGGTGTATTTGAAAGGAGGAATCATACACTATTAGACATGATGCGGTCCATGATGAGCTTCGCCGACCTACCCATCTCATTCCGGGGATACGCCCTAGAGACCACAGCTTACCTTCTGAACAGAGTTCCAACTAAGTCGGTAGTGTCTACACCATTTGAGATATGAAAAGGAGATGGGTATCATTAACTATCTAGCATTCTATGAGTGGATCAATCAGTGAACTCATTCTCTAGTGAGCACTTGCACTATAGCCCTAGTGTCCATACATGAGCAGTTATGAGACCACCCGCCTCCATCATATGTATGGGTATACAGTACACCAATCTGTTTAGTTATCTCGATGTCCCTTTCGAGTAACCTATGACCGGGATTGTTTAGGATATGTGTTTAAAGGTGAATCGATCTCATTATCGTGATCTTATCGTGATTTGATTCACAGTGCATAGATTCATGGATATCACAATACATTTATGCATCAAGTAATATAAAGTGAGAAAATATCATAATAATAATTAGTAAAACGAATGTGTATTATGTCACATGTGTCATCACTCACCTGATTAGCTTGCAAGGCACCTATGACTAGTAGGTTTGTTTACCTTTGGGTGAGCAACATAAGGGGTCAGTTATCACATATCCATTTATTGTATAGAGAGCGTTGCTCTCCTCGGGAGGGTGACGAACATGAGGTAGCACTAATGGGACTCTCATGTGTCACTCTTGAGTTTGCATACTCTAGATTTAGTTGGGTATTTTAATGTCATGTAATAAGTTGAGATGAAGGCATGGAGTCGGTTGAGGATTTGGCAATCGATGATGACATTATAAGCCGATAGGACATCAATAGCTAAGAACTTGGTCTTCCCTATCTTTAAACAATTTCTTTCCTTGAGGTGACGTAGCGGTCCATCATCCCCAAGGGAGTGATTAAATCTCTGGTGAAATCAGTGAGAGTAGATGAGTTGGGTTGCAAGTCTTTTCTACTTAGTCTAATCTCTTGGAAGGTGTCATAATAGAGGATGTTGGCTGAGCTCCCCATATCAACCAAGATCTTCGATAAGGCATTGACAATTCTAAGCGAGATGATCAAGGCATCGTTAGGGTCAGGGTCCAAGTGCTTAACCTCTTCTTCTCTAAACACAATTAGGGTATCTCCCATTAGGCTAAACCTTTTAGCATGGGACTCTTGCACATAACTTTTGTGGGAAGATAAGTTGTTTTCACCCAAATCGAGTCCCCCAACTATCATGTCCACAACTGTTCGATGGGTCGTCTTGGTCTTAGAGATGTCCCTTGAACCCGGTGGAGGTAGCAGTTAAGGTGCCCCCTTTAAATAGAAATGGTGTGGACATTTCTTGTTTAGCAATGTCATAATAATCCTCCATCTATTGTTTCATATCATAATAATCCTCGGTGTTATGCTCATGGTCTTAGTAGAAATGGTAGAACTTGAAATAATTTTGCTTGTTTAGCAAAGTTTAAAAAAGAGGATGCAGTGTGTGGAGCAAACCTTTCTCCCTTATCTGCGCAACATCTTAGAATGAGATAAGTTTAATGGGTGAATTCCTAATGAGGAAGAGTTTGGTCCCCTTGGTGCATGTCATTGTGAGGTCGATTTGAGTTATTTGGCCGTGAGCTTTTCTCCTATTTGATAGCCTTCTTGAGCTCTAAGTTTCTCTTCCTAGTGATTATCGTTTCTGCCACTATATGCTGATTCGCCTCTTGCAACTAAGTTTCTGCAACTATGTGTTGATTGGCCCCTTGCTAGAGGAAAGTGGTTGGTGGCCGGGTGATGATTGAGTAGAAAAACTTTGAGGGCTGGAGGCAACCAATATAGGCATTAATCAAGACCGATGAGCTTAGATCTACCATTAGCCTAACCTTATTGTTGAAGCGTTTGATATAGTTAGCAAGAGACTCCTTGTCCATCTGTCATATGTCCAACAAGGAAGAGGTAGACTACATCGGTAATTTGTAACTGATAAAATTAGACTCAAACTCCTTCACTAGTTTCCCAAATGATGAGATCGATTTGGGATGGAGTTTGGAGAACCATTCACTTGCCGCCACCCTAAGAGTTGTTGAGGAAGTGTGGCACATAAGTGAGTCCACCATCCTAAACAACGTCATTTGGGCTTCATGGGTTAGAACTCACTTCATAGATCTCTAAGGTTGGTATTCTAGACCATTGCAGAATTGGTTCTTCCATGATGCTTTTAACAAAAGGAGACTTGAGGTAAGGATTGGCCTCAGGTTGCTTTCCCTGTCTTATTTCCCTTTTAATGTCCTTTAACCATTTATCTATCTCAAAGAGTGATCCTACACATTAGGAGGGGGTTCGGCTGACTGGGCAATTGAACTTCTTGGTCCGTCCACTTCCTAAAGAAGATGATTAAGTGGAGCTAATGGGGGGGTGATTTGGAGAGTTGTCTTCTTAGTGTGGCTTGGTCTCAAGTGGGCACAATTCTGCCATTATATTGGGAGTAGGGGCTGATGGTGGTACTAGAGTAGGAAAGTCCGGGGGTGTGAGGAGTGGGATGTACCTCTTGTTGTGCTAACTTGGTCAGCTAAGGAGATAAGGGGCTATAGATTGGAATACTCCTGTCAATAATTGGACTTCCTGAGCAAGGTTATGAAAGGCTTCAGCGGGTATGGTTATGGTCTGTGCTAGTGGAGCTGTTGATTGGATGGGTGGTGGGTTAGTCTCCAAGTCTCCAAACAATCGACCAAAGATCTGATGATTGAGTGATTGGAAAGTGGGGTAAGCAGGTCCGGCTAAGGGTCTAGGCTGGATTGGTCCTCAAAGAATCAATATTAGAGGATTCGAGAAGGTGCGTTTGGTGGAGTCGGGCTCAGACCCCCCTATCCATTCGGCCTACTTGAACCATTTAGGCTATTGGGCTCCTTGGGGTTTGGCTTTGATGGTCTTGTAAAATTTTCTTTAAATATTTTGGAGGCCCTCCTTCTAGCACTAATATGTTAGTATAGATTATAATTGTTCAAGTTGGAGTGAGATGCGGATCCAATCGAAACTGGTTCCAAGCCTATCTCAATTCCCGATGGTAGTTCTTCGAAGTGCTGATTTTGTAAAAACTAGGTCGAGGATATTCTCGACAAATGCTCCTCCGACAATCAACTTAATTCACAAGTTTAGATTACTCGAACTAATAAATTGGTGTTGAAAGAGAAGTCGTGTGTAAGTACATACTTGAAGTTTCCTTTTATAAGTGATTCAAGAGCAGTTATATCCGAGATTGTTAGCAGCAAGAGAACATACGATATTTTGGGCAAAGATATAGTGTGATGTTCATTATTCTTGAGGCCCATATTATCTGTCGAAGTCAATTACGAGGTTCGAATAGTTAAACATTCAACCATGTATGACTTGAGATGACCACGCATCATCAAATCCAATCGTCATGTATAAGCCACGTTTGATCGATAGAATCTTCGGACCATCAACCTCTAGGCCATGTGTCACTATGTGGTAGTTACGGTCTCCCTTAACTAACCTAGCTAGCATAACAAGAGGCATATCCCACTCCTCACACCTCAACTTTCCTACTCTATTATCACCATCGGCCCTTGCTCCCAATATAATTAGACTTGTTGAGCAAGGTTATGAAAGGCTTTAGCGGGTATGGTTTGTTGGGCTGACAGCCCATATTCAACACATGTGGGCTTTATCAGCCCACAGCCCACACCCCCTCTTGACCTAACTCTAGATCAATATAAGGGGGGTGTGGTGGCTGCGTTTTGACAAGGAGGTGGCTGTGTTTTTTGGGTAGAAAAGGGCAGCAACATGGTGATCTTCGCAACAGCAAAGAGGAGAAGAAAAAGGCAAAAAAACAAGAGAAAGAAAGAAAAGAAAATAAGGACAACGCAAAGAGACTATTCTCATCTCAAGTTAGATCAAATCTACAGTAGACTCTTGTTATGATTACTTGGGGAGGTTTTAGATATCGTGGACAGTGACATGATCCTTATATCCCAATTATTCTCTTGTGATTGTTGCTAGGGTTTAGGGCAAGAGATTGAGATTTGTATATTCATTATTCTCATAGTGGATTATCTCTAGTTTGCCTCGTGGTTTTTACCCTTCACATTGGAGGGGTTTTCCACATATATCTTGATGTTCTATTTGATTATGGTTTTTACCCTTCACATTGCAGGGGTATTCCGCTGCATATCATGGCCTGCTAGTATTTATTCATATATAAAGGTTATTCCGTTTTATATCCCCATCAACTGGTATTAGAGCAAGGGTTTTGGTGATTTAATTTTTGTATTTGAACATGGAGGCCAGTAATGTTTCTCGCATGATTAGTTTAAATGGAAACAATTGGATGATATGAAAACCAAGAATGGAAGATCTCTTGTATTGCAAAGATTTGTATGGACCTTTACAGGGGGATAGTGTAAAACCCACAACTATGACAGATGATGAGTGGAAGAGGTTAGATCGAAAAACAATTGGGTTTATTCGATAGTGGCTTGATGATAGTATCTGTCACTATGTTTCTACTGAAATTTCTGCATATTCTCTTTGGAAAAAGTTGGAAAGTCGATATGAAAGAAAAACAACTGGCAACAAAGCTTTTTTGATCAGAAAACTTATGAATCTAAAATATAGAGAGGGTGCTTCTATTGTTGAGCATTTGAATGAAATGCAAAGTATTACTAACCAGTTATCCTTTATGAAAATGTCTCTTAATAATGAGTTGCAGGCATTGTTACTTCTTAGTTCATTACCAGAAAATTGTGAGACACTGGTGGTTTCCCTCAGTAATTCTGCGCCAGATGGTGTTGTCACTATGAGTCAAGTAACAAGCAGTTTGTTGAATAAGGAGTTGAGAAGAAAGAGTTTACCAACATCTCAGAATGATTCACAAGCACTTATCTTAGAGAACAGAGGAAGGTCAAAGTCTAGAAACAGTTCACGCATGAGTAGGAGCAAGTCAAGATCAAGAAAAGATATTGTTTGCTATAACTATGGTGAGAAAGGACATTACAAGAACTAATGTAAGGAACATAAGAAGAGCAAGAAAAAGGGAAAAGAAATGGAGTCTACAGAGTCAAAAGATAATATCACAACTACAGTATAAGGTGGTGATTATTTGATTTTATCTCCTTCTAATGATATTTTTTCTTGTGTGTGTCAGGATCTTCAATGGGTGATTGACACAGATGCTTCTTATCATGCTACACCACGGAGAGAGTTTTTTGCTATATACAGGTCTGGAAATTTTGGTGTTGTCAAGATGGGCAACTATGGCACAACAGACATCCTAGACATGGGTGATATCCATTTAAAGACCAACCTTGACTGTAAGTTGGTGCTTAAGGATGTGAGACATGTGGTTGACTTGAGGCTGAATTTAATTTCAGTTGGAAGGCTAGATGATGAAGACTATGATAGCAGATTTCATAGAGGGCAATGAAAGCTCAGTAAGGGTTCTCTTGTTATAGCTAATGGAAAGAAATGTCATACTTTGTATAGGTTATAGGCTAAAGCTTATGGTGAGCAGTTAAATGCTATAGAAAAAGACTTCAACATGGAGTTGTGGCATAGGTGACTAGGACACATGAGTGAGAAGGGGCTGCAAGCTCTTTCCAAGAGAGAGGTATTGTCAAACCTCAGAGATATACATCTGAACCCTTGTATTGATTATTTGGCTAGTAAACAACATAGAGTTTCATTTGCTAGTCCTGCTTTGTCTAGAAAAATGCATGCCTTATACCGTATTTATACAGATGTATGTGGTCCTTTGAGGACAAAAACTCCTGATGGATCTGTTGATGTTTTTGGTATAAGTGGTGCACTTTATTTTGTCACTTTTATAGATGATTTTTTCAGAAAAGTTTGGATCTATGCTTTGAAGACCAAAGATTAAGTTATTAATGTCTTCAAAGAGTTTTATGCTAGGGTTGAAAGGGAGACAGAAAGGCAATTGAAATGCATAAGATCAGATAATGGTGGTGAGTATACAGGATTATTTAATGATTATTGCAGGTCACATGGGATCCAACATGAGATGATAGTTCCTGGTACACCTCAGCATAATGCTATTGTAGAGAGGATGAACCTCACCATCATGGAAAAGATCAGATGTATGCTTTCATAGGCCAAGCTACCCAAAAGGTTTTGGGATGAGGCTTTGAGGACTGCAATTGATGTGATCAACTTATCACCATGTACAACCCTAGATGGTGATGTTGCAGAGCATGTATGGTCAGGGAAAGATGTTTCCTACAGGCATTTGAGAGTGTTTGGTTGTCGTGCATTTGCACATATTCCAGACAATAAGAGGTCCAAGCTTAATGGTAAGTCTAAAGAATGTATTTTTCTTGGCTACTCACATGATTATTTTGGTTACAGGCTTTGGGATCCAGAAAAGCAGAAGGTGTTTAGAAGTAGAGACGTAGTCTTCTTTGATGATCAAACTTTTGAAGATTTGAAGAAGAATGCACCAGCCAATACTTCTGTAGAAGGATTAGCAGATTGTGACTCAATTACTCCTCTAGTATATCAAGGTGATGGGAGAGATGTGCAGGAAGATAGTGTAGAGCCTGATGTTGATCTACCTGCAAGACATGTTGAGCAAGAAGAAGTTGGAGAGCAACTTCCCACAGAACCTTAGTTGAGAAGATCTTCTAGACAACGTCAACCTTCCAGAAGGTACTCTACAAATGAGTATATGATGCTTACTGATGTAGGTGAACCAGAGAGTTACCAGGAAGCAATTGTAAGTGAGCAGAAAGAGATGTGGTTAGTTGCTATGCAGGAAGAGATGGATGCTCTTCAGAAGAACCACACTTATGATTTGGTGCTACTACCAAATGGAATGAAGGCCTTGAAGAACAAGTGGGTTTTCAGGTTGAAGACTCAAGAATATTGTTCTCAACCAAAGTACAAAGCTAGATTGGTTATGAAAGGCTTTGGTCAAAAGAAATGTATTGACTTTGAAGAGATTTTTTTTCCTATTGTTAAAATGTCTTCTATTCATGTTGCTCTTGGTATTGCTACTAGCCAGGACTTGGAGGTTGAATAGTTAGATGTGAAGACAGCTTTTCTTCATGGGGATTTAGAGGAGGAAATGTTGAATCTCGGATTTTGATGATATAATCAATTGGTGGGTTAATTGATCTAATCCATAGTATTGAGTTAAGTGTGCAGGATTAACTACGATAACCAGAAAACATAAAGCAAGGATACCGGAGTCGAGCTCGATGGACGTTTAAGAGACCGAAGAATCATCGGAGATGCTGCCGGAACCAACCGAGAAGAAATCGGGAACGTATCGGAAGTTCGTCGAAGAAATCGTCGGAGGCTCGCGGAGATCACCGAGAAGGCTCAGCTACTCGTTAAAGTCATCACAAAGATTGGGAGCTTGCAGGGAGTCCGTCGAAAGAAGTTCGTCGGAAAGCTCGACGGAACAAGACTCGACGTTCGCGGTTAAAAAACTTGCTTAGGATGTTTTTTTTTGTGTTATGTAGTTCACCTGTAATTAGGATTAGGATTAAGAGATAATCATATATCCTGGTTAGGGGCCAACTAGGCCCAAAGTCAGATTTGGTTTGGACTAAAATTAAGCCAAACAAATGAATTGGAGAGCCAGGCGGTGGCACCGCCTGGCTGGGCGGTGACACCTCCTTGGCTGGGTGGTTGCACCGTCCAGCACCCGAGCGCTGGGCGGTGGCACCGCCTGGCTGGGCGGTGGCACCTCCAGCACCGGGAACCCTAAGAGAATTCAAATTTTGGAGCCCAAAATTTGAATCCTCTTGAGGCCTATAAATACCCCTCAAATCTCAGCTGAGGTTACAACTTTTGAGAAGCATTTTGATTGAGAGAAAAGTCTTAGAAAGTCTTAGCAAGTCTTGTTTTCAATTTGCTAGAGAGTTCTCCTCCTTCTTTCTTATTGAAAATTTGTAAGAGGTTGAGCTGCTTGTAAAAGGTTATAAGAGGGGTGTTTACCCTTCCATTTCAAGAGACTTGCTAGTGGAAGGTGGGAGCCTCATCGAAGAGGGGCCTCGCAAGTGGAGTAGGTCATTTGACCGAACCACTCTAAAAATCAGTGTAATATCTGGTTTGCATTTTATTATTGTCATTTACATTACTGCAAATCTTCTTACTGCTTTAGTTCCTTATTACCCTTGCTACGCAACTTTAAGAATACGCTTTCAAGTTAAACTTTTCAAGTTCCGTTCTTATCGTACGAAAGATTTTGTTAAAATCGAAGTTTTAATCCGCTGCACTAATTCACCCCCCCCTCTTAGTGCCGCTCCGATCCTAACAAGTGGTATCAGAGCGAGGTTATCTCTCATATTTGGTTTAATACCCAAGAGAGATGGCTTACTCCGGCATGCAAGAGGGCCACTCTATTGCACGACCACCTTTGTTTAATGGGTCGGATTACACATATTGGAAGACTCGCATGAGGATCTTCCTCATTTCTATGGACTTTGAGCTTTGGTCTATTGTTGAGAATGGATTTCAAAAATCTTCTCTTCCGATGAGCGAATGGAATGAATCGGAGAAGAAGGTTTTTGCTTTAAATGCAAAGGCTATGAATGCCTTGTTTTGTGCATTAGACAAAAACGAATTTAATCGTGTTTCAATGTGTGATTCGGCTTTTGATATTTGGAGAACTCTTGAGGTCACTCATGAAGGCACTAGCCGAGTGAAAGAGTCCAAAATCAACATCCTTGTGCACTCTTACGAACTTTTCCGAATGAAACCAAGTGAGTCCATCGGAGACATGTACACCCGGTTTACGGATGTCATCAATGGACTCAAAGCTCTTGGTAAAGATTTTACTAACTTTGAACTAGTAACTAAAATCTTAAGATCCCTCCCTAAAAGTTGGGATCCAAAAGTTACGGCCATTCAAGAGGCCAAAGACCTTAAAGCATTCCCTCTTGAAGAACTCATTGGGTCTCTAATGACCTACAAAATGACATGTCAAGCTCATGACGAGCTCGAGAACCCCCTTCCAAAGAACAGGAAGGATATGGCACTCAAATCACAAGAAGACCACTTGAAAGGAACATCAAGTGATGAGGACAGTGACAATGACATTGCACTTTTGACTCAAAAATTTAAAAAATATTTAAGAAAGAACAAACTTAAAAATAATATAAAAAATAAATTTGAACAAAAGAAGGACTAAGTGATTTGCTATGAATGCAAAAAACCGGGACACTACAAGAACGATTGTCCTTAAGCCAAAAAGAGGACATCAAAGAAGAAGGCGCTCAAGGCAACATGGGATGATTCAAGCGCGTCCGAAGAAGAGGAGTCCAACACTGAGCAAGTTGCTCATTACGCGCTAATGGCTTTAGAAGAAGAGGTATGTGATTTATTTAATAAAGATTTATCTTTTGAAGAACTCTCTATCGCTTTTCATGAATTATTTGATGAATGTAAAACTGTTAGCAAGAAGTTAAGTATCTTAAAGAAAGAGCATGCTTTGCTACAAGATAATTTTGATAGTCTTCAAACTCCTCTATGCTCTAAGTGTGAGCATTTAGAAGCAATAAAAAATGAAAATTTGCTTCTTAAGGAAACCTTAAACAAGTTTAAGGTTGGTAGCAAAGGATTAGATATGATCCTTGCACACAAGGGTCACATCGCAAATAGAAATGGAATTGGATTTGTAAAAGGATTACATCAAAATCCTACCACTTTCATAAAAGGACCTACATTACATGTTTCCTCTTATATGAAATGTAACTTCTGTTACAAATCCGGACATATTGCCTACAAATGTCCATTTAGGAAAATTAGTTCACAAAAATTAATATGGGTTCCTAAAAGAACTATAAAGGATTCAAAAATAAATAACAAGGTTAGTGGGTCAATTTTTGAGGCACCCAAAATCAAATGGGTACCTAAAAATCATCCTCTTTTGTAGACAAACCCACAAGCTAGGAGCAAGAGATGGTATCTCGATAGTGGATGCTCAAGACATATATGACTGGAGATCCATCTCATTTCTCTATGCTCACTAGCAAAGAAGAAGGGTACGTCACCTTCGGAGATAACAACAAAGGCAAAATCATTGGCAAGGGAACTATTGGTAATAAATTTAGTTTTTCCATTGATGATGTTTTACTAGTTGATGGATTGAAACACAATCTCTTAAGTATTAGTCAACTATGCGATAAAGGTTATATCGTTAGATTTGAATCAAATATGTGCAATATTGAAAAACAAAATCATAACATGACTATGATTGCTTTAAAACAAAATAATGTCTATACCATCAATCTTGATGAACTAGGTAATGAAATGTGTTTCTCCGTCGTAAATGATGATGCTTGGCTTTGGCATAGGAGATTAGGTCATGCAAGCATGAAAACAATATCTAAAATCTCATCTCAAGAATTAGTACGAGGGATTCCGAATATGAAGTTTATTAAGGATAAGGTATGCGATGCATGTCAACTAGGCAAACAAATTAAAACAAGCTTCAAACCAAAAAATCAAATTAGCACCACTAGACCATTACAATTGATCCATTTGGACTTATTTGGACCAATTGATACAACAAGTCTAGGTGGAAGCAAATATGCTTTTGTGATTATGGATGACTACTCTAGATACACTTGGACCTATTTCTTAGCTCACAAAAGTGATTGCTTCAAGTGTTTCTCTAAGTTTTGTAAACTCACTCAAAACGAAAAAGGCTTCATGATTTCATCAATTCGGAGTGATCACGGTGGTGAATTCCAAAACCGTGACTTTCAAAATTTTTGCGAAGTTAATGGGTACAATCATAACTTCTCAACTCCAAGAAATCCTCAACAAAATGGAGTAGTTGAAAGGAAAAATAGAAGCCTACAAGAAATGGCAAGAACTATGTTAAATGAACATAGTTTACCCAAATATTTTTGGGCCGAAGCCGTAAATACGGCTTGTTACATCATGAATAGGGTCCTAATAAGACCATCTCTATCAAAAACTCCCTATGAATTATGGAATAACAAAAAACCAAATATTTCTTATTTTAAAGTTTTTGGTTGTAAATGCTTCATTTTAAATGAAAAGGATGCTCTAGGTAAATTTGATGCTAAATCCGATGAAGGCATTTTTCTTGGTTACTCCTCCGTTTCTAAGGCCTTTCGTGTCTTTAACAAAAGGACTTTAGTAATAGAAGAGTCTATTCATGTAGTTTTTAATGAAATTTCTGATTTAAAGAAAAATGATTTTGATGATGATCTTGATTTCGATAATTTGAATTTAAACGAACCCCCTCCTCAAAATAGCCATTTGAATGCATCTTCTTCCAAAATTTCTTTACCCAAAGAATGGAAGTATGTAGATGCTCATCCAAAGGAGCTAATTATAGGAGATACAACAAAAGGGGTTCAAACTCGTTCTTCTTTCAAGAATTTTTGTGCTAACGCCGCTTTCCTTTCTCAAATTGAACCTAAATGCATTGACGAAGCCTTAAAAGATGATTTTTGGGTCATTGCAATGCAAGAAGAATTGAACCAATTTGAGAGGAATGAGGTATGGAAGCTTGTTCCTAGACCAAGTGACCACTTAGTCATAGGTACTAAGTGGGTCTTTAGAAACAAGCAAGACAAAAATGGTATCGTGGTTAGAAACAACGCTAGATTAGTGGCCAAAGGTTTCAACCAAGAAGAAGGTATCGATTACAAAGAAACCTTCGCTCCCGTGGCTCGATTAGAAGCCATAAGGATGCTCCTTGCCTATGCTAGTAGTAATAATTTTAAACTATTTCAAATGGATGTCAAAAGTGCTTTCTTGAATGGTTTTATTTCCGAAGAAATATATGTCGAACAACCTCCCGGATTTGAAAATTCTCTTCTTCCTAATCATGTATTCAAATTGACTAAAGCTCTCTATGGCTTAAAACAAGCTCCTAGAGCTTGGTATGAAAGGCTTAGTTCCTTTCTTATTTTAAATAATTTTACCAAAGGCAAGGTTGATACTACATTGTTTATTAAACATTTTGAAAATAATTTTCTTATTGTGCAAATTTATGTTGACGATATTATTTTTGGCTCTTCGGATGAATCACTATGTGAATCATTTGCCAAATGTATGAGTCATGAATTTGAAATGAGTTTAATGGATGAATTAACTTTCTTTTTAGGATTACAAATCAAACAACTTAGTGATAGTATATTTCTTAACCAATCCAAATATACATTAGAATTGTTAAAACGATTTAACATGGATAATTCAAAAGCAATAAACACCCCTATGAGTACTGCGACTAAGTTAGATATGGATGAAAATAGTGAAAATTTCGATCAAAAAACATATAGAGGAATGATAGGTAATCTACTCTACCTCACCGCGACTAGACCAGATATTATGTTTAGTGTAGGACTTTGCGCTAGGTTTCAATCTAATCCTAAATTATCTCATCTAAAGAGTGTTAAAAGAATATTTAGGTATCTTAAAGGAACTCCAAATTTAGGATTGTGGTATCCAAAATCTGAAAAATTCGATCTAATAGCTTATGCAGATGCCGATTTTGGCGGATGCAGGATAGATAGAAAAAGTACATCCGGAACATGCCAATTTTTAGGACATGCACTTGTTTCTTGGACTTCCAATAAACAAAATTCAGTTGCACTATCTACGGCGGAAGCTGAATACATTGCTGCAAGTGCATGTTGTGCACAAGTCATTTGGATGAAAAATACATTAGAAGACTATGGAATTCACTTTAAAAATATTCCCATAAAATGTGATAATATTAGTGCCATATGTCTTACTAAAAATCCAATTCAGCACTCTAGAACTAAGCACATCGACGTTAGGCATCATTTCATACGCGATCATGTCCTTAACAATGATGTTGTTCTAGAATTCATTGACACAAAGCATCAATTAGCAGATATATTTACAAAAGCTTTGAATGAAGACCAATTTGAATTCATTAGAAGGGAATTAGGTATGTTAAATTGTCCCTAAGAATAAACTTGTTTGAATGGATTTTCCATAAAGTTTTTCATTCTCTCTCCGTTCCTCGGTGACTTGTTAAATTATCTTATCCTATCTTAAGTCAAACACCGCTTCCATCTGATCAAGATTAATGATTTTATGATATTTTGAATCTCGAAATTGATTCTGATGGCTTGATTATGAGTTTCAAGTTGACGAATTGAATTTGAATGGATTTGTATTCGAATTATGATCTTGACTTATTGGAGTTACTACTTAAAATTTTTTTTCTTATCCCAATCTCTTCTTTGTACATCTACAATTTTTGTTATTTATAAAAAGAAGAGATTTGATAATATGGATGAATGCTGAATTTTCCTTTAAGATGAACTCTGCGTAAATATTTTAGCATACTTAATTTTGAATGATAAAATCTCTGTATGATCAATGATAATATAGATGAGTGATGTATGATTAATGATAAAATCTTTGTATGATAAATTATGTGCTTCAAGTCTCATTCCCTTTTTGTTGATGACAAAGGGGGAGAAAAGTGATGACTTGTATCATTTTAATAGCATGACTTATATGAATTGCAAAAACTTGTGTGATATGAATGTCTTATATGACTTGCAAATCCTTAAAAATATCACAAGATTGATATCATGAAATTTATATTGAAAATCTTTATCTTCTGTCGTAGCAAAATTCGTCCCTTATCACAAGATTGATATCATAACTTATATGAATTGCAAAAACTTGTGTGATATGAATGTCTTATATGACTTGCAAATCCTTGAAAATATCACAAGATTGATATCATGAAATTTATATTGAAAATCTTTATCTTCTGTCGTAGCAAAATTCGTCCCTTATCATTTAACTTATGATTTTCATCGAAGTTTCGTACTTACTATTGTTTAATGAGGATAACGATAAGTTCTACGATTAGAACTTATCGGGTTATGCTTGAATCCAATGGGATGGAATTCAAGTGTTTTTTTATCTTCTCATAATATGGCATATAGATAGGGGGAGTTATGTTTAACTCCGTCATCAATTGATTGTCATCATCAAAAAGGGGGAGATTGTTGAATCTCGGATTTTGATGATATAATCAATTGGTGGGTTAATTGATCTAATCCATATTATTGAGTTAAGTGTGCAGGATTAACTACGATAACCAGAAAACATAAAGCAAGGATACCGGAGTCGAGCTCGATGGACGTTTAAGAGACCGAAGAATCATCGGAGATGCTGCCGGAACCAACCGAGAAGAAATCGGGAACGTATCGGAAGTTCGCCGAAGAAATCGTCAGAGGCTCGCGGAGATCACCGAGAAGGCTCGGCTACTCGTTAAAGTCATCACAAAGATTGGGAGCTTGCAGGGAGTCCGTCGGAAGAAGTTCGTCGGAAAGCTCGCCGGAACAAGACTCGACGTTCGCGGTTAAAAAACTTGATTAGGATGTTTTTTTTTTTGTGTTATGTACTTCACATGTAATTAGGATTAGGATTAAGAGATAATCCTATATCCTGGTTAGGGGCCAACTGGGCCCAAAGTCAGATTTGGTTTGGGCTAAAATTAAGCCAAACAAATGAATTGGAGAGCCAGGCGGTGGCACCGCCTGGCTGGGCGGTGACACCTCCTTGGCTGGGCGGTTGCACCGTCTAGCACCCGAGCGCTGGGCGGTGGCACCGCCTGGCTGGGCGGTGGCACCTCCAGCACCGGGAACCCTAAGAGAATTCAAATTTTGGAGCCCAAAATTGGAATCCTCTTGAGGCCTATAAATATCCCTCAAATCTCAGCTGAGGTTACAACTTTTGAGAAGCATTTTGATTGAGAGAAAAGTCTTAGAAAGTCTTAGCAAGTCTTGTTTTCAATTTGCTAGAGAGTTCTCCTCCTTCTTTCTTATTGAAAATTTGTAAGAGGTTGAGCTGCTTGTAAAAGGTTGTAAGAGGGGTGTTTACCCTTCCATTTCAAGAGACTTGCTAGTGGAAGGTGGGAGCCTCATCGAAGAGGGGCCTCGCAAGTGGAGTAGGTCATTTGACCGAACCACTCTAAAAATCGGCATAATCTCTGGTTTGCATTTTATTATTGTCATTTACATTACTGCAAATCTTCTTACTGCTTTAGTTCCTTATTACCCTTGCTGCGCAACTTTAAGAATACGCTTTCAAGTTAAACTTTTCAAGTTCCATTCTTATCGTACGAAAGATTTTGTTAAAATCGAAGTTTTAATCCGCTGCACTAATTCACCCCCCCCCCTCTTAGTGCCGCTCCGATCCTAACAAGAAATTTATATGGAGCAACCAGAAGGCTTCAAAGTCAAAGGTAAAGAGAACTTTATCTGTAAATTGAAGAAGAACTTGTATGGGCTAAAGCAAGCTCCAAGACAGTGGTACAGAAAGTTTGATTCATTTATGATAGAAAATAAATACAAAAGAACGGCTTCAGATCATTGTGTATACATCAAATGGTTTGTTGAGGATTTTATTATTCTCTTACTTTATGTTGATGACATGCTTATTCTTGGGAAAGATATGTCTAAAATTAATAGATTGAAGAAGAAGCTGAGTGAGTCTTTTGCAATGAAGGACATGGGGCTAGCAAAGCAAATACTAGGTGTACAGATTTTTCGTAACAGGAAAAATAAGAAGATTTGGTTGTCACAGGAGAAATACATCGAGAATGTATTGGAAAGATTCAGTATGAGCAATGCAAAACCAGTTGGTTCTCCTCTTGCAGGTCACTTCAAGTTGTGCTCAGAATAGAGTCCATCAAGTGATAAGGAGAAGGAGAAAATGCAAAAGGTTCCTTATGCTTCAGTAGTTGGAAGTTTAATGTATGCAATGGTATGTACGAGGCCAGACATCGCATATGCAGTTGGTGTTACTAGTAGATTTCTTGCAAATCTAGGCAAAGAGCATTGGGCAGTAGTGAAGTAGATTTTTAGATATCTTAGAGGGAGCTCTAAGGTTTGTTTAAGCTTTGGAGGTGGACTACATGTGTTGACAGGTTACACAGATGCAGATATAGCAAGAGATATAGATACGAGGAAGTCTACTTCAGGTTATGTACTTACTTTTGTAGGGGGAGCTATGTCATGACAATCCAAGTTGCAAAGGTGTATTGCTCTCTCCACCACAGAAGCAGAATATATTGCTACTATAGACATATGCAAAGAAATGTTATGAATGAAAGAATTCTTACAAGAATTGGGGCTGAAACAGAAAAATTATGTGGTGTATTGTGAAAGCCAGAGTGTCATCCAACGTTTCATTCCAAGTCAAAGCATATAGATGTCAGATACCACTGGATTCGAAATGTATTTGAAGAGAAACAGTTGCAGCTTCAGAAAATTCACACAGATGACAACAGAGTAGACATGTTGACAAAGACTTTACCAAAAGAAAAACAGGAGATATGCCGACAGCTGGTCGGCATGGCTTTACATTGAGGAGTTATGGAACAGCCTCCCTTATGGGCTGAAGGGGGAGGTTGTTGGGCTGACAGCCCATGTGGGCTTTATTAGCCCACAGCCCATACCCCCTCTTAACCTAACCCTAGATCAATATAAGGGGGGTGTGGTGGCTGCATTTTGGCAAGGAGGTGGCTGCATTTTTTGGGCAGAAAAGGGCAGCAATGTGATGATCTTCACAGCAGCAAAGAGGAGAAGAAAAAGGCAGAAAAACAAGAGAAAGAAAGGGAAGAAAATAAGGACAATGCAGAGAGACTATTCTCAATCATCTAGCAGTGTTCTCATCTCAAGTTAGATCAAATCTACAGTAGACTCTTACTGTGATTACTTGGGGAGGTTTTAGATATCGTGGACAGTGACGTGATTCTTGTATCCCAGTTATTCTCTTGTGATTGTTGCTATGGTTTAGGGCAAGAGATTGAGATTTGTATATTCATTATTCTCATAGTGGATTATCTCTAGTTTGCCCTGTGGTTTTTACCCTTCACATTGGAGGGGTTTTCTATGTATATCTTAGTGTTATATTTGATTATGATTTCATTTAATTTTGCTGCATATCATGGCCTGCTAGTATTTGTTCATATACAAAGGTTATTCCGCTTTATATCCCCATCATGGTTATGGTCTGTGCTAGTGGAGCTGTTGGTTGGATGGGTGGTGGGTTAGTCATCAAGTCTCGAAACAATCGACAAAAGATTTGATGATTGGGTGATTGGAAAGTGGGGTAAGCAGGTTCGACCAAGGGTCTAGGCTGGATTGGTCCTGGAAGAATCAATATTAAGGGGTTCGAGAAGGTGCGTTTGGTGGAGTCGGGCTCAGACCCCCCCCCCATCCATTCGACCTACTTGAACTGTTTAGGCTATTGGGCTCCTTGGGGTTCGACCTTGATGGTCCTGTAAAGTTTTTCTGAAACATTTTGGAGGCCCTCCTTCTAGCACTAATATGTTAGTATAGATTATGATTGTCCGAGTTGGAGTGAGATGCGGATCCAACCGAAGTTAGTTCCAAGCCTATCTCAATTCTAGATGGCAGTTCTTCGAAGTGCTGATCTTGTAAAAACTAGGTCGAGGATATTCTCGACAAATGCTCCTCTGACAATCAACTTAATTCACAAGTTCAGATTGCTCAAACTAATAAATTAGTGTTGAAAGAGAGGTCATGTGTAAGTGCATACTTGAAGGTTCTTTTTATAGGTGATTCGAGAGCAGTTATATCTAAGATTGTTGGTAGTGTTAGGATCAAGAGCACTAAGAGGGGGGGGGGGGGGGGTTTGAATTAGTACAGCGGAAAACTTTCGAGGATTTAAAACGACGTTCGTACGATGAAATCGTTTCCGACGTAAAACCGTTTTCGGAAACTTAACTTGAAAGCGAGTTCGTAAATGAGTGCAGCAAAAGTAACGAGGAAGTAAAGCACATATGGAGGTTTGCAGTAAGGTAAGCAACAAGAATAAATGTAAACCAGAGAAGACGAGAGTTTATAGTGGTTCGGTCAATCGTGATCTACATCCACTCCTCTGATTCCTCTTCCGTCGAGGCCACCGGCATCCACTAACGATCTTCCTTTACTAGGAGAAGATTAACCTCCTTCTTACACCCCTCTTCTCCTTTTACCGGGTTTAGGAGACAACCCTTACAAGCACTCACTCTCCTCTCTTAAACAGAATTCTAACACTTAAGCTAGAGGAGGAAAATTCTAGAGATTGCAGTAGCGTTTTCTCTCTTTTAATCTCTCTATGCTTGTGTATTTTACCCAAGGATGGGAGGGGTATTTATAGGCTCCAAACTGGTTTGAATTTGGAGCTCAAAAATATCGTCTCCTGGATTTCCGAGGTCCTGGCGGTACCACCTCCTGACTGGGGCGGTACAACTGCCTGGCAGCTCGGAGACTGAGCCTCTAGGCGGTGCCACCGCCTGACAGGGGCGGTTGCACCACCTAGTCTCGCTCGGAGACTAAGCCCTGGCGGTGCCACCACTTGAATAGGGCGGTTACACTGCCTAGCTTTCCGGGGAGATCATCTCCTGGGCGGTGCCACTGCCGACCCTGACGGTGCCACCGCCTAATAGGAATTATGGTCCGAATGGGTTGATTCATTCGGCCCAATTTGGGTCTGTCAAGGGCCCAATTGCCCCCAGATTAAGTTAATGGGATTACCTCTCATTCCTAACTTAATCTATATGCTAACTACGACATTGCTTAAGACATTTACTGCAACTTGCTCCGGAGCGTCAATCGCTTCTTCCGGCGAGCTTCCAACGAACTTCCGTCGATCATCCGATGAACCCTCGATGATGCTCCTGCGGACTTCCGGCAAACTCCTGGACTTGCGACGATCCACTTGGCGAGTTCCGACGAGCTTCTTTTGGCAAGCTCCTGGACTTCTCGGATTTGTTCCTGTAGAACCTCTGACGACCATTCGAACTTCCGTTGAACTCTCGAACTCCCAACGTGATCATAGTCTTGACTCCGGCGCAACTCCTACTGCATGTCTTAGTTCCATCGTAATTAATCTTGCATATGTAAAATAAAACTTCGATCGAGACAATTAATCCTAAGCAATTAACCAAGTTGTCCGGCATGTCATTGGTCCCTCGACGCTTCGTCTGATTATTCGGCGCATCATCCTCTCTTGCGGCCTATTACCCAATCGGCTAGTTGACTCCGCAACTCTGATATCCTTGGCACAATACCCGCGCTTCTTGGCCCGATGCCCGAGTCCACGGCCCGAAGCCTTTTGTCGATACGTCGACCGATCCACCGGCCCGACGTCCAATCTTCTCATATGTTCCTCCGGCACAATATGATTTTTCCTACTTTAATTGTCTCATCTTGATCGAAGCATCCTGCGTCACTCAAAACGCAGATTAAATCATAAACATATATCAAATAGTTTCATCATCAAAATACGATATTCAATAGGTAACAAGAGAACATACGATATTTTGGGCAAGGATATAGCGTGATATTCATTATTCTTGAGGCCCATGTTATCTGTTGGTGTCAATCAGGAGGTTCGAATAGTCAAACATTCAACCACGCATCATTGGATCCGACCGTCACGTGTAGGCCGTGTTTGATTGACAGAATCTCCGGACCATCAACCTCTAGGCCAATGTGGTAGTTCCATGCCCACAATGCCATTTCTAAATATATTTATGCTTCGGTGGAACAACCACAGTAATCCATCTCCGTTTGCTCATTACTAATTTGATATCCTTTTGAGTATGTTACAAAAAGAGTGATTCTTGGTAAGCAACTATGTCGTAAGAGTATCGCATGAGGGGAAAAGTTAAATCATGAGGGTTCAAAAGAAAAAAGAAAAAAGAAATCTTTTAATTCTTTTACATTGGGAAACAGGTTGAGTGTTGTTGTTTTTAGTTCTTTTAATTTGGGAAACAGGTTGATTGAGAAAGATTCACTTATGCTTTCTGTTATTACCTCATTTACTGCAGATTCGTTTCAGCTCAGGGATCGTTAAGATGGATATAGCAAGTCACACCATTAGGATGAATTATTTTTATATGATTAGTATGACTAGTCATCTTTGATGGATCAATTATTTCTAACTTTAATTAATTTGTTATAATAAACCCAGAAGCATTATAACGTGCAAAGTTGCGAGTCCAACGTTTAGGAAAAGAAACAGAGAAGATGTGAGCCGCTACGTGTACTGACAGTCGCCTACGGACATTCATAGAGTGAAACTGGTCATCTCACAGTCACATTCCTCTCACAAGATGAACACAGAAAACTACAAAAACAACGCACATGGTTTGGAAGATGAGAATCTTGGTTTGATATTAACACTACCTGAAAGCTTCCTATACTTAGTAGCCATACTTTGAAAGCATGCCTCTTGGTCACCAAGAAAGCAGGGCATGTGGCGCCAGAAGACTTCAATCACCACCATTTGTTTATTGGTGCAGTCCTCTTCTTGCTCTATCCACCAAGTTTGACGTCCATAAAAGCCATTGAAGCCAGCAGTCTGACACAAGACATTTACCAGGTCTTATGGAGCTATCTTCCCCACAGCTAGTCTGCTTCCTCCTCTTGCCTCTCTCCCTCTGCCTCTTCTTCCTCTACAGGAGCTGGTCAGAGCAAAGCAGATGCACTGGCCTCAAGCCCTACCTCTTGCTCGGTCTCCTTCCCCAGTTCCTCAAAAACCGGCACCGATTTCTCGACTGGATCACCGACGTCCTCGTCCACAGCCCCACCCACTCGATGACCTTCCGGAGCCCGGGGCAGGTCGGAGGTGTCATCACCGCCAACCCCTCCAACGTCGAACACGTGCTCAAGTCCAACTTCGAGAACTACCCCAAGGGCGAGCGCTCCTTCCGCATGCTGGTGGACTTCCTCGGCCATGGCATCTTCAACTCGGACGGCGAAGAGTGGAAGGGGCAGCGCAAGCAGGCGAGCTACGAGTTCAGCAAGCGCTCCCTTCGCAACTTCATGGTGGACACCATGCAGTCGGAGATTGCCCACAGGCTGCTGCCGCTGATGAGGAGAGCGGGAGAGAAGGGCGAGACGATGGATCTGCAGAGCGTCTTGGAGCGCTTCGCCTTTGACAGCATCTGCAAGGTCGCCTTCGACGAAGACCCCGCGTGCCTCGCGGAGGACGCCGTTGCCGATGCCACTTCCTCGAGCTTCATGAGAGCCTTCGAGGAAGCGCAGAACCTGATCGTTGGCCGGTTCATGGATGCTTTCGAGATCACGTGGCGGGTGAAGAAGCTGCTCGACATCGGGTCGGAGAGGCGGCTGAGAGAACTGCTCGCGGTCGTGCACGGTTACGCCATGCGGATCATTCGAGCAAGGAAGGAGAAAGCCTCAGAGCTGGACGAACACCACGACCTCCTCTCTCGATTCGCCTCCAACAAGAACAACTCGGAGGAGTTCCTGCGAGACATCGTCACAAACTTCCTCGTGGCAGGCAGGGAGACGACATCATCGGCCCTGACATGGTTCTTCTGGATCCTGTCGACGAGGCCCGACGTGGAGAAGAAGATACTGGACGAGGTCACAAGTGTAAGGACCATCAACAAGAACACAAGCGAAACGTTCAGCTTCGACGAGCTCCGAGAAATGCATTACCTCCACGCCGCGGTGACGGAGTCGATGAGATTGTATCCTCCGGTACCGATCGACACACAGTCATGCCTGGAAGACGACATCATGCCCGACGGGACCTTCGTGGGCAAAGGATGGTTTGTGACTTACAGCGCTTACGCCATGGGGAGGTTGGAGGACATATGGGGGCGAGACTGCACCGAGTACAAGCCGGAGAGGTGGCTGGAGAACGGAGTCTTTAGACCCGAAAGCCCGTTCCGATTCCCGGTGTTCCATGCAGGCCCAAGGATGTGTCTGGGGAAGGAGATGGCGTATGTACAGATGAAGTCCATCGTAGCCTGCGTGGTGGAAAGGTTCGAGATCGACGTGGTGGGGAAGGAGAAGACCCCCGAGCACGTGCTGTCCCTCACGCTGAGGATGAAAGGAGGCCTGCCAATTAAAGTCAAGGAGAAGGTTAAGCAGTGCTGTTAGCATCAGTAGAGTGTGGTGGTCGCATTTGTATTAGGCAAAGATGTTTGCATTATGTTTTGCTTGGATTGTTGTGTCGCAGCTGTTGAATCCTAGTTTCTGATTGCATTCACTACTTGGTATCTTGGAAATGGAAGTAGTAGTACAACTAAGCAGCGAGTGCTTTCTATTGATAGGCTTCGTTAATTGAGATGGTTTCTTTCTACATCTGACAGTGGTCGGTAAACTTCAAAATAAATGTCATCAGACATCCAGATTCCAGTCAACCCAATCATGCCCATTCTGACACATCCAGACAGTCTAACATGACTGAAAGATTAAAAAAAGTCAGACTAAATAAGCTTTTGGATTATGATCATATCCAATTTCTATGTACAGTAGCTCTATCTAGTTTAACTTAGATTCAAATAGCCGAAAAAAGTCAATATGATATCAAAGTCAAACGATCTAGATTGAAGTTACTCGGTAAAACAAAATAAAAAAGAATTTAAATCAGGTTGTCTAAGGGAAGTCAGATGCTTTAGGTGACCCAAGTGGTGTCAAACTATGGTTTGACCTAGTGAAGATGAGTCAAAGCAATAGAAAGACATGAATAAGTGCTACCTATACAAAGTTGGAGAAAAATTAATCCTCACAAGTAAGAGAGAAATATGCATAAATTTACAAAAAAAAAAAAAAAAAACTCTCTCAAAGTGACTCCTTTCCAATTGATCGGTGAGATAATCAATCCACACACACATGGAAGAAAAGATGTTAGGGATAAAAAAAAGACATAGGTGACACAGAAATTAAGATTCGATTAGGAATAGTTCTACATTACTATAATATTAAAAACAGAGGCTATATAATTTTTTTGATTGTAACGTGAAACAATTTGATTCAAACTCAAAAAAAAAAAAAACATACATGCTTCCATCAATTAATTTTTGAAAAGATCATAGTACTTGTATCACCCACTTAACATAGTAAAAAGAGTTCAAAATAAAAAATATTTCGATGAATGCAATAAAGTATCACCTTGTGTGATAAAATAAAAAATATTTCGATGAATGCAATAAAGTATCACCTTGTTTTAGTTTTGCTTCTTTTTTGACCTCATCCAAAGCCTCCTCGTTAGCCCAATTTCGGTTTCCATTACTTTCTTCAATCTCCCTTTTCTCCTTTATATGATGATGCATAAAGTTCTCAGGTTTGGTCTTACAAACTCCTCAAATTCTCTAAATTAGGCCTACCTTAAAATGATAATGCCATTTTATATAAAGTCGAGCATACAAGCCATTGCAAGGTGTTGAGTCCATGAATAGATTGTATGCATGATTATGGAACCAGTTTAACAAATAGACTGTATGCATCCAACCTGATATGTGTTTGATAAATAAAGCACACATGATATCGAACATACCTGATTGATATGAAGAAAAGTTTACCAATAATCTGAGCAAGAACATGTCCAGTTCCTGAAATGGTGAAAGCGGCTACGATCTCGCACAATTATTTCCCTCATGTAGATCCCAGATATGAGCTTTGTACTCAAGTGGCAGTCACCACAGACTCTCAAATTCTTCATAATTCTGATAGGAACACTCGGATCGGATGTAAGGAGAGCAAAGGCAATAGCCAGCCTCTCACTGTGGTAGGAGAGAGCATCTTCCTTATCCTCCTCTTCAACATCAAACAACACTTCCTTTGTTCTTGGCATGTATCCAAACTCATGCAATCTTCTGTCCATTTCGTCGAGCATCTTGTAGATCTCCTTCAGAAGAGGGTGAGTTCTGTCTCCCATCAAGAACTCGTGCATGGATCCCTCAACCTCGACTAAACTAGAACCAGGTGTTTTATCAATACCCTTCTCCTTCATCACCTTTCTCACCTGCATAACACCGTCCCATCGACAAATCTTGGCAAACATGTTTGACAATAAAACGTAGTTACCACCATGCTCAGGCTCCGAATGTATCAGCTGTGCAACCGTACGCTCTCCGATCTCCAAGTTATTATGAATTCCACAAGCTGTTAACAATGACCTGTAAAGGATCGCATTTGGCTTCATAGGCATGGATTGAATGACCTGCTCGGCCTCCTCAAGCTGTCCAGATCGGCCCAAAAGATCCACCAAACATCCATAATGCTCCATCTGTGGCTTGATTCCGAAATCCTCTTGCATTTCGTCGAACAATCTCTGCCCCTCATCGACCAACCCTGCATGCGCACAAGCGCTCATGACAACTACAAATGTCACCTCGTCAACCCCCACCCCCTCGCTCGTCATCCTATGGAACAGTTCAACTGCCTGGTGACCACGCCCGTTAGTCGCAAGTCCCCGAATCATGGCGTTGTAGCAGAGCACATCTTTCTGAGACAATCTGACGAACAGTTGCTCCGCAAGATCTAATCGTCCGCATTTTGCATACATATCGATCAAAGCCGTAGCCACGACCTGGTTCATGATTAAATGATTCTGCTCGATGTAGGCATGTGCCCAGATACCCTGGCCTAGGGCTCCCAGATCACCACAAGCACCGATCAAGGCCACGAGCGTGATCTCGTTCGGCCTAAACGTGGAGGAAAGCTGCAACTTTCGGAAGAGAAACAAGGTCTGCATGCCGGAATCAGCATCCTCGACGTCGCTATAGCACCGAGCATAGGCCGAGAGCATGCAATTCCAAGCGGGCAGGTCAGGGTTTGGAATGCGGTCGAACAAGCGGCGGCCAGATGACACGTCCCCGCAGCGGGAGTAGAAGCTGAGCAGCGCGGCGCGGACGAAGTGGTCGACGGAGTCGTGGCCGATGAACTTGACGACGTGGGCGTGAAGGGCGCGGCCGACTGGGACCCACGAGGGGCCGGCGGCGGCGCAGGCCTTGAGGAGGGAGGGAAAGGTGTGGTTGTTGGGCTTGGGGGAGTGGGGCTGGAGGAGGAGGACCCGGGAGTAGAGGGAGAGGGCGAGGTGGGGACGGCCGACGTCGGCGAGGGAAGAGACGAGCGTGTTGGGGAGGAAGGGGGAGGGGGAGGAGGAGGAGACCAGAGGCTGGCAGAGGAGGGCGGCGGCGTGGGGGAGAGAGGGGAGAGGGGAGGGGAGCGAGGAGAAGAGGAGAAGGAGGCGGGAGAGGGGGTAGGTGTGGCGGGCAAGGCCGGTGGTGATGAAGTGGGCGTGGAGTTGGTTGAAGGCGGACAGGGTTTTGGGGCACCTCTCCAAGAGGAGGAAGGTGGGGTGGCGTTGGCAACCGCGCGGGGTGGTTGGAATGCAGATGCTGCGACGTCCCATTCGTTCATTCTCGCCATTCCAATGTGATTTAATGATGCTGTAAAACTAGATTCATGTAGAACCACATCATAAATCTTTCACGGTAGCCACACTACATCCCCAAAAAAGTATAATTTAAAATATGTGAAGAATTTTTTTGTCATCTCCAATTGAGATCTTAATATTAAATAAAAATATATTAAAAAATTTAATTCAAAGGTCATTATCACTGGGTTAATTATATATTACTTCATGTTATTATATATCTTTTAATATTTTGATTTCTATATTTTTAAAGTTAAATTAAGAATGTTATACAGTAGAATATTTAATTTTATTTTTTTCTTTGACTAAAATATCATATATATACTTAGTGGTAAACAAAGTGAGACAGAGTTAACATTTGCTGATAAACTCTATAGTATTTTTATCATTAGATTCAATGGGAGAAACGAGATTAAATACTTTACTTTTATAAGTATAGTAATTCTAATATAATTTTTTAAAATATAATAACAGAGATACTAAATATAATTAATTATAGATAATATATAATTAATCTCTTATTTTGACTTATTAAACACATATTGTATAAATATTTCTTAACTCTTAAAACTCATTAATATGAAAGCTATTTATATATTTTGACACATTTTAAATGCGATAACAATATCAAAATATTAAGAATTGAATTATAAATTTTGTTTAGATAATCTGAAACAATCTTTTGAAATCATCACATCAAATTTAAGGGCTTAAATGTTTCTAGAACGTCAATTATAATTGTTGATATATGTAAAATAAATATTTGGGAGATTATTTATATTCATTTTGAAATAATAAAAATTTAATTGACAGCCAACAAGAAATGATTTATTAAAATTAAAATCCATTTGATCAAAATTTCAATTCTCAATTATTTTTACTGTAATTACGTCATAAATTTAAAATAAAATAAAATTGATACAAAATTGAAATATGATTTCAGCTTAAATTTATAACACTAAATCGTTTGGTAATGAGAAATTTAGAACCGAGAGAAATTTATTCCCCTCAATTGATCCCTTCACCATTAGATATTTTCTCGTATGCGACAACGGGAAGAACCCAATCTTAATCAACGAATCGAACGGTTGCAATCTTTCGATCAAGCTAAACATCAATTTCCTCTTCCCCTCCCCTTATCTCCCTTCTCCCAACCCCGCGCTGCAGGCCTCCAAAAGATCTCCATTGATGGCCGCTTAAGCCCCTCTCACGGACACAAATGGAACTCTCCTCTTCTCTCCATCGTCTCCCCTCCTTCGACCTCTCTTTCTCCTCCTCTCTCTCCGCCGCCCCCCTCCAGTCCCACCTTAAATTTCCCCACTCACGCCGCCCGATCCCCCGCCGACGGGCTCTCGCCGTTGCCACCAAAACCCCGCAGGAAGCACCCCCCAACAGCCCCCAGCGCCTCCTAAGAGAGCTCGCCGAGCGCAAGAAGGTCGCCTTCCCTAAGAAGAAGGTCCCTCCGCGGCGCTTCATTCTCAAACCCCCCCTCGATGATGCCAAGCTCACCCAGCGCTTTCTCAACAGCCCCCAGTTGTCCCTCAAGTCTCTACCTCTGCTGAGCTCCTGCCTGCCGCCGTCCCGGCTCAACAATGCCGATCGCACCTGGATCGACGAGTACCTCCTGGAGCTCAAGCAGGCTCTGGGGTACCCCCTTGAGCCGTCCGATCGGCTCGAGGACGACGCCAATCCCGCCAAGCATTTCGACACACTGCTGTACCTGGCGTTCCAGCACCCGGTGGCTGGCTGCGAGCGGACCAACGCCAAGCACGTCAGGAACGGCCACTCCAGGCTCTGGTTCCTGGGGCAGTTTGTGCTCGAACTGGCGTTCGCCGAGTATTTCCTTCAGCGGTACCCCCGGGAATCGCCTGCACCAATGAGGGAGAGGGTGTATGCGCTGATCGGAAAGAGGAATTTGCCCAAGTGGATCAGAGCTGCGAGCTTGCACAACCTGGTCTTCCCTTATGATGAGATGGATAAGATGATTCGGAAGGACAGGGAGCCCCCGGTGAAGTAAGTCTGCTTAAGTTATTATTCTTTTCATTCTTTTGCCTCCTAAATTTTTTGTTCTACTGATTAATGTTTGCTAAATTTGATAGTGGCAAATTAAGTTCTCACGACAATGAGTTTATAAACTAGGTTAGGTATATTAATTTGCACCAATGTTGGCACTGACAAGCTGGTTTCTGTTTGGGATGTTCACTAGGTTTCAGATGTCAAATTCCAAACACTTAAAATATTTTGCTATTTGTACTGCTTTTTACTCCATTTAGTTGCAATGATCTGAAAATTTGAAAAAACATGCTTTATAAATATGATTTTAATGCATCTTTCACCAAAATAATCAAATTTTATTTTTGTTGCTATTCAAGTTGTAGAGACTACAGAAATTTAGGGGCAAAGAGGTAAGTTCATGCGTTATTTCTGACTCATCTCCATAGTTGAATCCAAAAGCATGATTTTCTTTTTTACCATTTTGATTTGAGTATTTTGCATTATACTTGTTGGAGCATTTTCCTGTTCTGAGATGTGATGGTTTTGGTCATGTTTACTAGTCCAAAAAATATTGACTTACTGAACCATTAGATGCAACTAACCTGTACAGCAATCGGATTCTGATGTCAGTTTGAACTTTTCTATTGGATGAGCAAGCTTTTTCATTCTCAACAGGCTGCTCCAAGACATAGTTTAAACTTACAAGTGGAAGGAGTTTGGTTTAGGATAGCATGTTGAAGTTAATTATATGCACCACAAGGAAAATCTGATATGAAAAGACTTCACTTTGAGATTTTTCAAGATATGAATCTTTTGATACCGTGTTCCTATGTGGTCCAAAAGATGATCTAGTAGCAACCAACGAATAACTTCATGTGCAAGGTTCAATAGGAGATCTCAAGGAAAAATTTTTGGTAGAAGAGACTTCAAGAGAAGATCCAAAAGAAATTCTTGTAGTTAAAAAAAAAGGATTTGATCAAAGAATATTCTGCTAGGATTGTGTCAGATGAGCATCTTAATGCAAGCTTCATGCATGGTTGAAGAATAGATTAACTAAGGAGATCATAAGGAACTGCCATTCAGTGGGGTTTACAACAGGGATAAAGCGAACAGACCATTAGTTTGAAGTTTTAACATGAGTTTGAAGATCTGTATGTAATGGATCAAGGGAAGCAACTGGAGGCAAGTTCATGGGTAGTTGAAGTCCTTGCTTGGATTTCCACCAAACCTATTAGAATGAGAACACTTGTGAAAGAAGTTCCTATAAGAACTACTATAATTAGGATGCATAATTTAATGTGAAAGTTCTACTGGTAGTTGTGTTACTTCATATCTCAGTGGATTCTGATATCCTCATGGATTGATGAGTCTCATCATCAATTTTTTGTTACTCTTTGGTTAGAGCTCAGGCACATTCAAAGTTCTCAAAAGGTGGTCTCATATCCTCTTTTATTTTTCTTGTTGTCTTCATTCAGGTATGTATTCTGGGCATTGTTTGGGGCCATATATTTGTGCTTTGGGATGCCTGAAGTTTACCGTGTACTTTTTGAGGCATTTGGAATGGATCCAGAAGATGAGAGTTGTCAGCCAAAGCTGAGGCGACAACTGGAAGATGTTGATTATGTTTCAGTGGAGTTTGAGAACAAACAACTTAGCTGGCAAGATGTTGCTGCATATAAGGCATGAAGCTTTTTGCGGCCTTTCTTTCTATTGCTTACTTTTAAATCAATCCTGATGCAATTTTCTACTTTCATGTAATCACATTCTATCTTTATGCTGGCTCTAAACTTTTTGGACCTATATTATGCTGCAGCCTCCACAAGATGCACTTTTTGCTCATCCAAGGCTTTTTAGGGCATGTGTGCCACCAGGCATGCATCGGTTTCGAGGGAATATCTGGGACTTTGATAGCAGACCCAAAGTTATGGAAACACTGGGCTATCCTTTGCCCATGAGTGATCGAATTGCAGAAATCACTGAGGCCAGGAATATTGAACTTGGCCTTGGTCTTCAGGTAAACCACTGAATAAACTGTTCCTCAATGTGATCATTAGCTTCTTTTTGCAGAATATGATTTAAAGCTGTATACCTATTTGATAGGTTATGAAATTATAATTGTGATCATAATATGTTGGGCAACTGTTCATCATGGAGCCTGAGAGTCCATAATTTGATGAATCTACGTGCTATGGCCATCTAATCATAGGTTCTGTCCAAGCAATTCATTCTTGAGGCTCTCAAACTGCCACTTTATACATTCATGATGATAGGATGTATTTTTGTTGAAATCCCTAGTACCTTTACCACACAAATTTGACCCTAGCTTGGCAAAGCAACTGCTTTTGCAACCTAGAAATGGCTGACTGATAACTGGTATAGGCAAATTAGGGGGAAAAGGAACTTGCATGACCACCTCCAGAAACTATCTGAAGTATCATCCTGGGAAGACTTTGACACTGTTAATATCCGGGATGATGTTCAACTTTAGCGCATACAGTTCAAGAAATTCATAGCTGTGGTTGCAGATGTTTGTGTTGTTTGTGATTTGGGAAAATTAATATTAGAGCAGGAAGATGGAGATTTTGATGATATACATCTATCAAGGGATACAAATGGCTTTGAAATTCTAACTTGTTAGTTAATCCACTAAATAATAGCAGGATGATGTATCATGTTTACTAATTCAGGCATTTTGTTTTGAACCCTGTGAAATTTTGCTGACCAAAATGGTTATTTGCTGACCAGCATTGCTGGTTTTGTGAAATAATATTTAGTTAATCCACTAAATATCCAGCGGCATATGGATGCTGGTTATTTGCTGATCAAAATGGTTCATGCTATGCTGTGCTTTCTCAGCCAGCATAATTAATGTGTGATTGGTTCTACAGGAAATTAAAGAGAAAGAAAGTAGAGAAAAAAATTCTGTCAGTTAATTTTTATCATGGGTGACCAAGGGAGATTAGTCATTCAACATGGAAAGTGTGTTGCATTGCAAAATGAGCATGGGACTAAGGGGGAGATTGCTATGGAGGAAAAAGAAAGGGGGCAGGTAGCAAATTTGATGTGGAATTTGAAGGCTCTTTGTAACTCTGACATGAGGAGTATTTGGTTCTTAAATTTTTCATGAAAATTTTTTGATAGTCAAACTGGGTACATCTTGTGAATACTCTTTTCCCTAATGATATTATTTTACAAGGAGCATAATGTAATCAGGTTAGACATCCTAGGGTCATGGTGCTATATTTGACAAATGGAGGTTTGAATCATATTATCACAAAAATGTAGGGTTTGAAACAAATTTTTATTTTGCTGTTAAGGTTGTCATGACTTGGCAATAGAATAAGGATGTCAGGATGCGAAAAATAAAAATGGCTTAAAGCTGAGATGAATACAAATTATTAAAAAAATAGGTAGTTTGGAACAAGGTATGTAATATCGTATCGTACCGGTGTTTCGAGGTTGGCTTGGTATGGTACGGTACCATGTATCGAGTGGTACGTCAGGGCGTACCAAACGGTACGCTATGGCGAACTGAGCGTTACACCTAATTTAGGTGTAAAACCCTTCGAAAATACCTGAAATTTTTTTAAAAAGTTAGGATAGGGTTTTGAAGTTAGAAATAAATATAGTAATAGCATAAGTTTAGCAAAATCAATGTAAATTAGGTAAGAATAGTATCACATATCTTTTTCGGGCTTTGAAGAATATCTTGTGCAAGGTTCGTATTTCAGTCCATTACGGATTGTCCTTATGTAAATATTGAAATATCTATAGAATAATCATTTGAATAGGGGAGTATAAATGTGAGAAAAAAAGAGTTTGTAGAGTTTAGGAGAGTATGAGAATATAATGGAGTGTCCTCTTGTAGAGTTTAGGAAAGTACAAATGTGAAAAAAAAATGAATTTAATATAGTTTAAGAGAGTATGAGAATGTAATGGAGTGAAATAGGGGAGCAGAAGGGTTTAAATACTATGAGAAAGGGCTCCAACCGTCAATTTGACCGTGAAGCACTGTAGCACTGTTACAATGCGGTAACGATCGAAATCGACCGTTACCAAGTTGTGCCGGGCGGTAATGGTCGAAATTTCGAGTGTTGCCGCCCGATATTACCCCGTATTGTCCGATACGGGATGCTTTTAAATATTCCGCCCGGTAGCGGGCGGTCCGCGTGCCGGTATGCCGTCGGACCGATACATACCGCCCATACCGGGCGGTACCATTCAAAATTGCATACCTTGGCTTGGAAATTGGTTGTCAAATCTTTGGTTCTTGTTTAAATATTGTTATAACCAAGGTTCGCTGTATCGTACCATACCGACGTTTCGACCCGGGCTCGGTACGGTACGGTACCGGTGTATCGGACAGTACATCAGGGCGTACTGAACAATTTTATATTTTTTCACACTGTAGCAGTGCTACAGTATAGTACTGTAGCACTGTAGCGGTACCGGGCGGTACGCTTCGGTATGGCAAACCTTGGTTATAACATTCTTTTATTGATCCTTTTTTAGATTATTTTGTCTGCTTGACATATGACTCATTGGCGGTATAGATTTTTGTACAAATGTACAACTATTATTACATTATCACTATGAATCTGATCTGCTATTACTGTAGTATCGATTTGAAATTTTCATAAACTTAATTAATGTTTCCAAGTCAAGTAGGAATAGTTCTTCCAATGGGTATGCTTGGGAAAATTTTTGTCTTATCATCGTCTGCCTGAGAATCATGAGGAAGGAAATAAATTGAAAACCTGTTTAAACATATCTAGCAAACAGCCAATATTATGTCATCGCACAAACATTTTTTTAATTTTGAGCAAGAAATAAATTTCAGTTTGATACTGATTTTGGCTACATGTTGGATTGGTACAGAGAAGGCCACATATACTTTAGACATCATCTTCAAAAAGAAAAAGAAAGAAAAAGGTTTTTGCTATTCTTCCTTCGTGTCTTCCTTCAACAACCGACTTGAGTGTCAAAGGGGGAGACCACCAGATAAATTCTTGGGTCCATCATTTCCATTGTGTACCTAGAAAAAAACCTTTGACATGGACAGCCAACTAAATTGCTCCCATAACATGACACTCCCTTGCACAGAAGTGAAGGCCAGGACAACTCCTTGATCCAATTCAGCATAATGATCAAAATTCATCTCGTGCGAGAGGTCTTTATCTTTTACTTGATTCTAACATAACAAGTTCCCTTAGTAAATTTTGCGACATGATTCTTGCAGATAAACATAATTAGAAATCCATATAAGGTGGGATTGCTTGATCCAGTTTTGTTTTCAATTGTTTTGGTCGTTCAACCACAAGCATTATGATATATGTGCTATTTGACCAAAGCAAAACTAGACAATCATTTACTAGAGTGCAAATCGACCCATGCAGCCTGTTTCATCAGCAGTATGTAGGCGTCAACTCTTGTAAACTTTCATGTTATTATTCCTCTCTTTTGGAAAAATCTTTCTACGTTCATTGTTGTACAATATATGACCTCTGGTTGTAACTGATTGAAGATGGGAGATGAAGAAAGCCTTTAGAGTGCTCAGCTGCACATTCCTATGAGAGAGACCGGGTTTGATCTCAGTTTCTCTCTCTAAGACGTTGCAACGAATGGAGAAAAAGACTCCTTAGCTGCTTATACATGTATCAGCGCCTTGTCCTGATCCCACCCCCCCTTTTTTTTTTCACTCTTCGTCTTCTAATTGCACATTAATGCCTTCCACTAACACTCAACCTTTTAAGTTATTTAAACAGCAAAATGATGGTTTATAAAGAAATGTTCATTTCTTAAACTATTTTAATGGCATCTGTGTCACTGCCATACTGAGAAAGTTGGAAGGTAGGCAGCAAAAAATGGCTGCAACCAGGATGAGGAAAATAGTATTGCAATTGCCATCTTGACCATTTCTAGTGGAGGCAACAACCACCTTATCATCATAGGTAGATTAAAAAGAAAAATATGAGGACTCAAGAAAACTGGAAAGATTAAAGGAAGCCCTCAATAATTGAGTACCACCACCTACCTTGAGTTGTAGCTTGGTTGAAGGTACTAGAGATATATTGCGGCATCTTCTAAAACTTTGTGGTCATGTACCAAGCTGAACAATCAAATCATCATATTAGTTCATTGAATGCTTGAGCGCTTCATTAGTCATTGCTGTGGAAAGTTAGTGATCATCTAATGTCCATCCATAGAGAAAGCTTAGGGGTAAATTGAATCACTGGTCAGCTGCAATAGTTTTGGTTGGTTCATGAACTAACCCTTCAGATAATGATGTAAAGTAAGGGAAAAGAAAGAACAAATTGGGAAGACTTGTAAGGGATACAAGAGACAAAAATGGGGACTCTAAAATCTCATATGTTGAAAAATTGTAATGATACGTGCAAACCAACTGGAGTTGAATAAATTTCAAATAGCTGGTTCAAAAAGGTTAGGTGAAGAACCAGTAAGGTCAATTTTGTTCATTATTCATGGACACAAAAATTGCATGCAAGCAATGGGCATATAAAAAATATGTAAAAGAATTTGAGGAAGTTAAGCTAATGCTGACAAAGATATAGATAGAAATTTGACCAGATAAAAGATTGCTAATTTGCAAATCCTGAGAAGGGTCACATTCTTGTTTATCGATGAAAGATTTATCTCTTTGCTTTCTGATATCTTAAGATTTCATCAGTTATGCTCATTGTTTCCTTCTATCAATGATAATGAAGATTTTTCTTTCCCTAGTTTACGCTAATAACATCATAATGTATTTCCTTTTAAGTTTCATAAACTACTTTTGTTTCTGCCAGCGTAAACATGATTCAGCTTGTATTGATCTGCTATTCTTTGTCAGTGAAATCTAATGCAAATTCATTTGGCAGTTGTGCTTTCTACATCCTTCTAAATACAAGTTTGAGCATCCTCGATTTTGTTTTGAGCGGTTGGAATACGTTGGCCAGAAGATTCAGGTACAACTTTCAGAATGAAGCTATTCATATAGGGTTTCCTTTCCCTTGAGTCTGATATTTTGGAATACTGAAAAATGATATTTTCTCTAAATAGAAAATATGATGCTCACTCAATTGTTGAATTGAAGTTGTACAACAAGATCTATCTTGTATAAACACCTGTTTACGTTTTCTCCTCTGCAGGATCTTGTGATGGCTGAGAGATTACTAATGAAGCATCTTGATGCCCCTGGTAGATGGTTACAAGAGAAGCACCGGCGAACGCTGATGAACAAATTCTGTGGCCGATACTTGAGGGATAAGCATCTTCACCATTTCATCATCTATGGTGAGCTAGCACAAGACAAGTACGAGCATAACCGAAGGCTGAGAAATCCGGCCACAACTGCAGTACAGCAAGCGATACATGGTCTTGCATACACTGTCTATGGTAAACCAGATGTCAGGCGTTTGATGTTTGAGGTGTTTGATTTTGAGCAGATCCAGCCAAAGGTTGTTTGAAATTTTGAATTGCTAGAATTCTACTCTTTTGTATTGCTTTAATGATTTATTATCACATGTTCCCAGTGCCCGTTTCATCCAGTTGTGAAAGCATAGATTCTGTGCATTCATTTTGGATTTATGCTCTTCAAATCCTTGGGAACAAATGGATATTGATTGGCAGAGATGTTTTGGAACTAAACATTTGTAAAGTAGATAGATTTCGGTGAAAATTATTTAAGACGACGAAAAATACTTTTTAAGATGATTGGACATCTCCAAGGGAGATCTATTAGTGTTCTAGATAAATAATGAAGTCAGCGTCGGACATATTTTATTTGAAACAATAAGAAAGATATTTGATTGTTCTTAGTTTGACTAATGACATTACTTCTAGAAGCTTGATGATGGATAAATATTTGTGGTCGTCCCCAAATAGTTAGAATATTATGGCAAATATTGTTCTTAGTTTTCTAGAAGACTCATTCTATTAGAGTCAAATAGTTAGAATATTATGGCAAATATTGTTCTTAGTTTTCTAGAAGACTCATTCTATAGAGTCAAAGATGATTAATGTTCTAGCCAACTACCCCTTGAATTGTTTAACTCAGACTGAAGAAAAAGGCAAAAGAGGATAGTGCAAACTATTCAAGCTTGAGTTATATGTCACAATTAGATAAGGTTCAAATACATCAGTTTTCTAGTAGGAGGGTGACAATTGATTGGTCACAATTTGAAGAATGTGACTATAATTGTTGCTTGCAGTTCCTGTAGTACACTTATATATCTGTTTTAATGCACCAATATTTCAGTTTCCATTGCATACTGTTCACAAAGTTCTTTTATATTTCTATTTATAAGATTAATAGGGAGTATTTTTTTTACCTTCACAATTACCTAGCTCAATTACTTGATCATTACTACATGATTACTCTTAAAGACAAAATGGGAAATCAATCAATCACCAGATGAAAGCCTTATTAGTTGGATTTGTAAAGAGATTATACTTTCAATGACAAATGCATACTTGAAAAAAAGAAAAAAGAAAAGATGTTGTTCCCCCCAGATATGATGTAGATTACTTTTAAATAGGCCTGAGGCTCAAGTCTCTGGTCCTATGCGATCGAGGTAGATTGGTATTTCTTTTAATGAAGTATGTTTCATTGTTCTCATGTTGAATTGGTTCTAAATGAAGTTAAATTTGGATTTTTAGAAATGTTCTATGATATTCTGATGCTTCTCAATCCATTTATTATCATCTTACAAAGTCCTATATTCTCTTTGTCAATTTCTTTGACTTGAATGACATGAAAGCATTACTTTTAGCAATCCAATCCCATTGCTAAATAAACAAAACTTCCTTTTTTCTTTGTTGTCTTCACCAGCCTCCTCTATGCTACCATATATATAATCCAACTAAGAGGAGAGGGTAATCATCCAGCAAATTGGTTCATTAATTATGTTAGGACTTCTGCTTCTTATTGTAATTGGCATGAGGATTTACCTCCTATCCTTGATTTTTAGTTTGTAGTGATGCGAACGGTGTAGACTCTAGTAGTAAACTCTTCAATTTCTGATTATAAACAATGGCAAGACTGGGGGAAGGAAACAAGAGACATGGATAAAAGGAAGAAGGTGGGATGGCAACCAAAGCAATAGAAAGCTAAAGGTGAGATATGAACATCTAAATGATTTAGTTTATAATTCTTTTCAATAAAAAATTGGCTCCCTTTGATCAAATTTTGACAAACAACACCATGTAACATCATTACCTAACAAACACCTAATCCATGTTTCATTATATTCAAAATTATTGTATTCACTAATTAAATTGTTAACAAATCCACAATTATCATGAACTTCTAATAAATTTATATATAGAATTTACCATCAAGATTTGTTTTGTATTATATATAATATATATATATATATATATATATAATAATAATAATATTGATCTGATGATGATATATTAGATCCAGGATGATAATTTAAAATCATATTTGATAAATTTCTAAGATTCTTAACTAGTCTTATTGATAAAGATATTGATTTAAAAATAACGAATCGAATTCCTGCTTACTCCTTATACATATTATTTTAGTCGAATTGTTGTGATAATTATATTTTGATAAACTTGAAAGTATTAAGATAGACAAATCTTCCTAGGATCAACTCCAACCACATTATAGTCAATATAAATATTGTTAACCTTATTATTGGACCCATAAATAGGAAGAATGAACAAATTACTAAGTTAAACAAAATACAAAACATATATAATGACATTTTAAATACACCCTAGGTACCAAAACACCGAATCAAATATGGATTTGTACCTCTCAATTTCATAAAGAATAATAAAAAAAAGTATATCGAGCATTGTCGATACATGTCAAAATCATAAGCACTAATCAGTGCATAATAATCCAATTAATTATATATATCATGATACATAAGTTGATTCTAACTTTTTATTTTATAAATAATAAATAATGAATGCGATATTCAATCCTTACGCCTTACTATCAATAATCAAAGTATTAATCTCGTTGATATCCTATCATCACATCCTTATCCTTCTGGTCAAAGATGACCGAGAACTCTTTGTTCAAATCCAACAAGGACCGGTTCACCCAAATAAATGGCCAATGATACATCGAAATTGATATCTTCTAAGCACTAGATGATACGAGATGCGGTGCCTTCCTATCTAAGTATGTTGTAACCTAATAGATAATAATATGAAATGATATGGAGGGTAATAAACAAATACCAGATACTGATTGGGAAAACGACTTCCCTTTAAAAGAATCGGTGGAACATCACCAGCTGACTCATCCACCCAACAAAAGAGAGGAAAAAGGAACCCAAACTTCCCCAGACAAAAACCCTAGTCATCACTGTCACTGTTGAACTCTTATCTACGAGAAACCAATACTTTATGCACCTCATGCTTATGCGTTGCCTTCTCATCTTTCTTGTGATTGGAGGTGGAAAACAGGAGTCACTTCAAGACTGGACAGCAGTAAAAATATTTTAAATATTAGTCGATACAAAACTTAAAATCTCATTAAACATAATTTAAAATCTTTTTATTGATTCTGATAAGACTATTTAGTCCCATTGAGTATGGAAACAAAAGGTTCGTAACTTCATCAGATCTTTTTTATCTTTAAAAATATTTTTTGAAGCTCATATGATTTCAAAAAATAAAATTCGAACAATTCCGACCTCCCGATGATTTATCACTCAAGTTAGTTAACATTATGTCAAATAAAGTTTTCCTATAATTTTTTTTGATAAATAAGTCTAATACATCATCATATTAATACTTTGAATATAAAAATACATCGAATGATATTTCAAAACCTTAAATATAATTTTTTCAACATGGTAATTGCAATTAATTTTTATAAGAAGTCATAAAATTTATGGCCGAACAGTTGATCGATCGATCAACGGGGGTCGGATTGTGATAATTTTCACAAAGATTCATATCTATATATATTATATATATATATATATATATATATATATATATATATATATATATATATATATATATATATATATAGAAGGCGATGGACTTCATTACTTCAGTTAGTCCAAAGAGAGGGAAAGGAGGCGACCCCCTCCCCCTCCCCCTCCCCTCAAACGAACGAGTCTTGATCCCCCTGTGCGCGTGCGAGAGCGAGGACAAACCCCTCGGATTCGGAGCATTATCGAACTCGGATTGGTTCTCGTTGGACCTTTGCTCTCCTGGTTGAATTTGCTCCCGGGCATCCCTACCTTGTCGTGGAGTTCTTTTCGTTAATGATTTGAAGGGTTTATTCGGTCGTTTGTTGTTCTTCTGGTGGCGGTGGAGATGCTGGCGGTGTAGTGGATGGGGAGTAGTAGGAAGGGTGGAGGTGGTCCACAAGATGCTAAGGAGGCCGTTGTCGGAATGCCGAGCTTCGTTTCCTCGCTCACCGTGGCTCACCCAGCGTATGCGAAGCTTGGTTTGAATGATTTAGCTCTCTGCATCGCTTGTTTTCACTTTTCATGCTCTAATTTGTGCTGCCTTTCTCGAGACTAAAAGGAAGCGATCTTTCTGTTTCTTTGATGATATCTATTACATATGGAACTAATTAAGCATCTGTTTGGGGAACTCGAATTCCAGGGCTATTGTTAAAGTTATATATAAAAGGGGTGTCATATGATCATAAAAGTTTTCTTCTTCTCTTTCTCTTCTAACATTATTATTATTATTATTATTATTATTATTATTATTATTATTATTATTATTATTATTATTATTATTATTATTATTATTATTAATGAAAGAGGAAGAAAACTTGCATGTTTTATTCTTGTCATTGGAACCCTATTTATAGGGTCAAAGACAATCTAATCAGTATCCAATCAAGCAATTAGTATCTCATCAAGGGATATGAAAAATCTAATCAATCCTCTACATAGTAACTTTGACATGACGTCATATATTTTCCCTGGCTATGATGAGCGTTTGTACTGTTGAGAATAACAGTTTAGTGCTCTTAATGTATTGTTGATGTCCTTGCGTTTGGGAAATAAAATATGTTCTTGCACCATGAAGAGTTGGAGTGAGTAGTTTAGTACATTTGTGCATGTAGTTGACTAACGAGAAGGTTTTAATAGATGTATGTCTAACACTTGATGATGAGGAAAAAAAAATACAAAGTCAACAATCATGGTTTGATCAAAAAAGAAAGAAAAGAAAAACTTGGGAGTCATTCTGGCAAGTTCAAAATTGTCAAAATTAGGATGCTCTTGACACGCATGGTAATCATCATTTTTTACTGTATAAACAACAGAAAAGACATCAAATTTGCTTTGAAATGTTGTTATCTTTGACTGATATAGCGTAATCTAGGATGGAAACCATGGCAAAAAACTCAAAAGTGATCTAGATGCATGTTGGAGTGAGCAATTTGACCCAATATCACTTCTGGAAGCTTCATGTTCTTTTCTCATAGTAGTTTTTTGTCGTTCCCCAAAAATCAGTCTGCAGAAAACTTACATGATGCTCAGGAATTTGCTGCGCTATCATACTTTTTGGTTGCTCTTGAATGTCAATTGTCATAGGCAAAAGAGTTGCTTTGGTGGTTGAATCGATTTCTAGTGGCACAAGATTTTAGGTTTTATTATATCTTCATCTGGTTCTCCTTTGTCATGTTTCCTACTGCCAAACAACCTCTAAGAGAGCTATAAAATGTGACTAGCTACTAATTTAATGCTGACATGTTAGTTTCTAGTAGACTGAAGTCTTCAACTTATTGTTTACACCAAGGTATGCAATTTCATACCATACCGGAGTTTCGATGTTCTGTCATGGACTTAGCTGGTTTTGCCTAAGTTATGCGGCATCCTTACGTGTCCGTCTACAAAGGTCAGCCTCCCCGAAGCCTCCCATGGTCCCTTAGGACCCACAAAAGAGAAAACGGGTTAGAGAAAACGTCTCATTCGGGATCCACAAACAAACATTTCCGAAAACACTTCATAGACAATGCAAATTACAAACAAACTTTACAAGCTCTGAACAGTTGCACAACAAAGAGTCAAAATGATCCATTACAGACCGAAAATCTCTCACAAGTGTCAACATGACACAACCTTTATTTACAAGCCTAAAGCGGTCATCAACCCAACTAAAATGGGACTATTAAGCCTTCGACTGTCCCTCTATATGTTGTACAAAGCATGAACATACCAAAAGACATGGACATACATAACCATTACATCAAACATCCTGTTTAGAAGTTTGTCCGTGATAATTCGCTCGGTACGGTACGAAACTGTATACTGAGCAGTATATCGTTCGGTATATATATATATATATATATATATATATATATACATACATATACATATATATATGTATATATATATATACATACATATATATACATACATATATATATATATATATATATATATATTTCGGCAACGTCGCCTTATATATATATATATATATGTATATATATATATGTATGTATATATATATATGTATGTATATATATGTATGTATATGTATATATATATATGTATGTATGTATATGTATATATGTATATGTATATGTATATATGTGTGTGTATATATATATGTATATGTATATATATATATGTATATGTATATATATATATGTATATGTATATATATATATATATATATATATATATATATATATATATATATATATATATATATATATATATATATATATATTTCCGTCCGGTAACGGGCGGTCCGTGTACCGGTAAACTAATGGACTGGTACGTACTGTCCGTATCGGGCGGTAATATTCGAAATTGCATACCTTGGTTTACACTTCTCTAGATTGATCCTAGAAATTGTTTAGGTCTTCAGTAAACACTAAAAATATGCATAACAGGGAAAAATAGGTGTTAGAGCCTGTTCAACTGTTGTACAAGTTGTAGCGCTTGCAACTGCTGAAGTTTTTGTCTGGACTTCAATGCATTGTTGATGGAGTGCTTTGACATTGTGGTTATCAGTTTAGATTGTCTTTGCTGTCATACCAAATTATAGGATATCAGCTTATTCTCTAATTCAAGAAGACCAATCATATAATTATGTTTTGTGGTACTTAATTACTTTAAATTTAGTGGTTTCATATTAGTATGTTTTCCATATGGTAACTGTGTAATGCTAAATCTGCTACAACTATATTTTAACTGACAACATTTTCTCTTCCATCTGTTTGTAACTGAATGTTTCTTGTTGCCTCAGTACCACAGAAGGAAATATTCTGCATACTTCTCGAGGTTCTAATGTTGGGACACTTGAAAAGTCTAATATATTTCAAATAGAGGAAGCTACGGATCTAAGCACAAGTGTGTAACTTTTAATCAGTCATTTATCTTGATTCTTGACATGTGGCACTTTTATGCCTCATTTTTTTGTAATAATTCTAAATTGCAAAATACCTTAGTGTAATTAGGTGGCCCTTTTTATATCAAAATATAAATAATTTTCAAAATAGCCCATTGGAAATTTCCTTAAAATTTTAAGTGGGTTTACTATTTATAGTTCTAAATTTGGGTTATTTCAGCTACTATTATCTATTTCTCTGCATATTTTGGAGAACATAATCAGAGACTTATTACTCAATCTTCTTTACAGATCCTTTACCTAATAAAAAGTCAGGCAATCTCAATCTTAAAACAAGTGGTCTCTCTGTTGCCTCTGATCCTCTTCAATTTGGTGTTTATGACAGTGTGAGTTAGGACGACTTTTTTTGGAGTGCCTTTATTAATGTTATTGGTCTAAAAAGAATTTCAGCTACAATTGATCCTTTATCTGATTGCAGCTTGTTGCTTCATCTGGGATGACTTTGCTAGCAAAAAGAGCTGGGACTTTGGCAGTGACAATTCAGAAGGCACATCAACATACTCTGTTGTCTTCATCCAGTGCTCACATTGAGAACTGGGGAGAATCTACCATGGCAGATACTAGTCCTTGGACTGATACATCAACCGATGTCGACACTGATGAAAAGTACCAGACGGTAGTCTTTTTTCTTCAGCACTGTTACTCATATGGTGTTTACTGTTTAGCACTTCGATATTCTTATCATTTTGCTGGGAACCTAATCTTTTGTGGTTTATACTTTATCTACCTCATATACGACTCTGATCTCCATGGACTGCTACACTGTGACAGATTGATGATAATGATATCAATTCAAGAATACGATACTGGTCCTCCCAAATACTCATATGGGGTCCTGTATGTACTGAGGGTGTATTGATACATCCTAGCGTGATCGATGATAAATAGTTGTTGCACTCAAGGATGTAAGTTTCAACAACATGGATTAATTCAGCAAGTTGTCGAATTCAAGCGCTGAATACTTTGCGGTGCTGTCAAATGGCACAGCCTATCATTCCACTGCCACTTAGTGGAATTAAAATGCTTGAAAACACTTGTACACCTATTTAGTTCACAAAATTGAGATGATCTCTAGCTTCTACCAAGTGGAATATTGTATGTGACTCATGAATGTGTGACATTTAAGCATATTGTCTTCGAGATTTGACCCTATGGCACTTAAGTCCTGGTATGGTTGGGCTCAGGTTCAGTCATGTTTAAGTTGTTCCACAATGGAAATTAGTAATAATAAGAAAAAAAGCATTTCTAAGATATTCTATTTTTTTAACCATGATATAGGAATATTAGAGCTGAAAGCTTATCTGGAACCCATGGTTTAGTTCATTGTTTTTTATTAGTGCATTGATATGAAAAAATATTTTCCATGTGTAAAGTGTGCATGTCTAGTTGAACTCCATGATAGCCTGTTTCTGTGGGTTACCAAGGATAAGCCTTTCAAGGAAATTGAGGGGACTGCATATGCCACCCATAGAAGTCTGACTATGACTGTTGTATGATATGTCATGCAAAACCTGAGTTAAATCACCATACTTAGAATGTGGAACATTTAAGGCTATGGTCCAGATGCAAATCATGGTATTCCAGTTTTTTTAAGGATAGGTTTGTAGTGTTATAGTCATGTCCCACTTAAGTTGGTTCCAGCATTTGCCTGGCTCTAGCAACAACGTTTCATGTGATCTTTTTTACTATGACACTAGGAGAGTGGATCTATACAGATATAAAACAAAAGCTGATATGATTTCAGCTATATGGAGTATTAGAAATCACACATCCTTCAGTATTCCAGGATAGTCAGCCTGAGAAACAAATGATTATAAAAAAAAAATGCTATTGCAGTGAAGATTGTAATAATCTATAAACATCACTGCACCAGCACTCGATTATAAAATTCAGAAAATGCTATTGCAGTGATGATTATAAATTTATAATAATCTATAAACATCACTGCACCAGCACTTTCTGAATTTTATAATCAGAAATGCTATTGCAGTGATGATTATAATGGACAGCCCCTAAGCTATATACAAGGTGTTGCTCTGTGTTTAGTATATTTCCTTAATTGTAACTTTATGCATTGCATGACTTGCATAGCTTAGTTTATTGTTCAATCGGTTGTGGATTTCCTTGGTTTTTCTTTCTATTGGTTTGTATGTTCCGTTTCGTGACTGAAGCAATAAATTTGCTGATATAAAAGTACATGTCTCTGGGGATGAGTTCTCATACTTCCAACTGTTATCTTTAGTTATCATTATTATGACATTCTTCATTGTTGAGTCTTGTCTTCCATGGTATTCTTATCTATTATTCTTGTTGGGAGGGAGGAAAAAATGGAAACCAAAAGAATAAACCTAGAGATCAATAAATAAAAAACATATTAGTAAATAGACACAAGATTAATATGGTTCGGCAAATCCCGCCTACATCCATGGAGGAAACCAAGTTCTTCACCATGTGAAATCCACCTTTGAGTTATCTCCACTCAGGCACAATCTCTTTATACACCCTCTCATATAAACATCGAGGAATTTATACTTTTTTCTCTCACCCTTTCTAGAAACCTTAGAGTATCTTCTCGACACCTTAGAAAGAAACTTAGAAGTACTCAAAGTATTTCTCACTTCTGGCTCTCTCCTATCAAAACTTAGAGATACATATGATATTTATAGAAGAACCCAACTCTAATTTCCAGGGTTTTCTTAGGACTCCTTTTTGTAATAGGATTCCTTGCCCTCCCAGGACACTGGCTTCAGGAATCGTAAAATAGTTGCTAATCCCAACAATTCTTTATCTTCTTGTTCTATAAAAAGAAGATTGTTGCTAATCCCAACAATGCTTTATGTTGATCGCACTTCAGAATTATATCTGTTTGTTCTATTTCAGTATCAACCTTGGGGATCCCTCATCTTCCTTGTAACATTGTGGAGAGATTAGATTTGATCTGAGCCTTAACTTATGATCAGTTCATTGATATCAGATGCTTTTCTATTTGTCTAGTTTGAAGAAAGGCAAGTTGCAGATGTTGCAGCTTCTGATTCAAGTGACAAATCAAAGGATAAATCAGATATCAAGGTAGGGTTTTAATAGCATTGCCTCGCATCTGCAATAAATCTTCTGCAGTATTACAGCTAATTGTAGGCCATTAAGTACATCTCTTGCAATAGAATGCAGCTTGATTATAACAAATTATATTATTTTACAGACACTTCGTAGACTTGCTCAAAACAGGGAAGCTGCCAGAAAAAGCCGGTTAAAGAAGAAAGTAAGTCTGTTATTTTTCTTCTTGTTACCTTTTTTTTTGCAAGTCGTGGCACTTCTAATTTTGGCCAAATGCATCACTTGAAATACTACTTCTGTGAGTATCTTTGCCACTTAGCAGTAGATGGTCATTCTAGGCCATTCGAGTCTTTTGAAGTACATGATTCTCCAATATTTTGAATGAGATCTAAAGATTTAATCTGATCAGGAGGCTCAATTTTTTTTGTTACACATGTATCTCTTGAAAGAAATGTAATAGAAACATTTTGTCCATTCTGAAAAGCTTACTTGAGTTGGTTAATTGATTTTGCAGTCTTAGGTTGAAGTTGTTTAGGACATAGGTACATCATACACCTGCCAATGCAGGGTCTATGTACACAACCTTACCCCTAAGTATACGCCATACTTTATATCAAGTCAAATTATCCATTAAATCTGTGCTCGCGCAAGTTGCTCATGTTGCCTTTCTATACTTTATCTGACCATGACAATTAATTTCAAGTGATCGAAACTGTATCTAATTCAATTTTCTTCCTAAATGATCCAGTTGATTCTCAGCTAATCCTGACTAGCTTTCAATATGTTCCAGATGGTCTATTTGTTGCCAAGATCCTAGTATTTTCAAGTTCTGGTCAGGATTTACAACCATTTTCTATCAATCAGATGTTCCAGATGGTCTATTTGTTGCCAAGTTCCTAGTATTTTCAAGTTCTGGTCAGGATTTACAACCATTTTCTATCAATCAGAAAGTTAGGATTAGCTAGTGTCAATTTTCAAACAGCACTGATCTTTGATTTATTTGGGTCCATTCCATGCCTTATTCTGTTGATCCAGACAATATTCTCCAATCTTGATCAGGATCTTGCTAATCTTATTGTGGGTAGTAATTGTCATGCACCAAGATTCGATTCTGCATGCAATAGGTCCCCATTGTACCGCTACACATAATAGCTCTTTTTTGGGTTTATATATATGTGTGTGTGGGGGGCTAGTCATGCACCAAACCAAGGATTGAAATTTCGTACCATACTAGAGTTTTGAGCTTCGCTTGATACGGTATGGTACTGTGTACCGAGCTTGATATGGTACGGTACTGTGTACCGAGCGGTATGCTAGAGCATACCGAGCGGTACACCTAATTTAGATGTAAAATCCTTCGAAAATATCTGAAAATAAAAGAAAAGTTAGGATAGGGTTTTTAAGTTAGAAATAAATATAGTAATAGTATAAGTTTAGCAAAACCAATGTAAAGTAGGTAAGAAAAAAATCACATATCTTTTTCGGACTTTGAGGAATAGTATTGTGTAAGGTTTGTATTTCTGTCCGTTACGGATTGTTCTTCTGTAAATATTTAAATATCTACAGAAAAATCATTTGAATTGTCAATTCATAAATCGTTATTTTGTAGATTTTAGGAGAGTGTCAATGTGAGAAAAAATGATTTTGAGATAGTTTAAAAGAGTATGAAAGTGAAATGGAGTGAAATAGGGAGAAGATGAGTTTAAAAACCCATGAGAAAGTGCTCTAACGACTATTTTGACCGTTGGAGCACTGTTACAGATCGGTAATGATTGAAATCGACCGTTATCGAGTTGTGCTGAGCGGTAACGATCGAAATCGACTGTTACCGAGCTATGCCAGGTGGTGACGGTCGAAATTTTGACCGTTACCATCCGATACGGGGCGATATTGAGCGTTCCACTCGATAGCGGGCGGTCCACATACCAGTATGCTATCGGACCGGTACGTAAACCTTGCACCAAACACAAGGATTTTGTCCTGTCTTTTAGAAGGCATTCTTAGTAGACTTAACTACACTTGTTGTGTCAAGGATTACATGTAAGGGGGCAACTATGATATTAGCATATAAGTTATATCTCAGAAGGTCACTTTCGAAAATCATATGGACCAGTACTTCTGGTAGTATTGTCCTGCCCAATCTCAGATATATTTCCATATTTCTCCAAAAGTACCACCTGTATTGTCACTTTCGAAAATCATATGGACTAGTACTTCTGGTAGTATTGTCCTGCCCAATCTCAGATATATTTCCATTTTTCTCCAAAAGTATCACCTGTATAGGATTACACATTCAACTAATGGTCAAATGTCACCACTCAAAGCTTCCTCTTGCAGAATGTAGAGTTTAGGCATACTCAAAATATCTTGAATGCATAAGCATGCACAAGTCTTCCCACTTTTGACAGATATACTAAAAGTAAGCCTGGAACATTCATAGCATTTTTTAAAATTAAGGAACTTAGCATATAAGCATAGCTAACAAGGTGTCATCCTTGATCCATCATATTAGGGAATAATTTATCAAGCTATAATATCAAAATATTCATCATCTTTACATAACATTGTTATTAAGAAGACAAATTCTCAGTATCAATGTTTCAAATGGTGGCTTGACCAGTGTGTATTGATAAACATTTAGGGTTTTAACCAAGGGACAGTCTTGGACCATATAGTTTAATAAAAATAAAGATCAACATTTATTTTTTATTATTTCTTTCCTTAATATATAATGATGGTATACGACCATAGGTAAGTATTCTATCCATATCCAATATACCTTGCTCAATCTATTGAGTTTAGATTTCATATCAAAGTAAGGTTTGATAATAACCTTACATTTTTATTATAAAACCATAATAAAATACTCTAAAGTGAACATCACACCACTTACCTTATCCAAAAGCTCTGGAGTCAATTTAGGGTACATAATTAAGGGAAATTCAAGGGTCAAGTCTAGAAAAGTTCGCTTCAGAGAGTAGGGTTTACAAAAGGAAAATTCATAGAAATAAATTTGTCAAGTTGCTAGTTTCGAAGAAGATACTAAATTGATATGTTTAAGCCAATTCCATACTTTGAGGAAATTATGAAAAGTGTGCCAAATAGGAGTAATAATGTCCAAAAAGTATCAGCATATAGGATTTCAAATTAACAGTCCAATGGTACCACCAAATTCTTTCCCATATTACCGTAAGAAAATTTCATTCATTCCCAACCCAAAACAAGTTTGAGTTTCCTAAAAAAGGGCTAACAAATAGGGTAGAAACTTAAGAAAATGGAATAAAAATTGTGAAATCGGTGTCCACTCTCTAGGGCTACAAAATTGGAATATATAGAAGCAGAAAAAAAATGAATTTCATCTAGAACTAAGGGTGATATGACTTAAATCCCAATAACACATGAAATTCAGAAAAAGATTGAGCATTGGACACTTCCTTGACAGCATGAAATGCTTCTACAATGCTGTAATTGCAGAAGTCACAGCTATAGCAGCTATAACAAGAAGCTCTTAAAGAGAAAAACAAAGAACAAAAAAGAATTCATAAAGAAATTTGAAAATTTTAATAAAAGTACCATGAAAAATGATTTATTCTTATAAAAGAATTTATAATACCAAAATATCATATTTAATGCCTCATATCAAGATTAGATGAAATATCAACCGCATAAATCTGTCCAACATTATCATTCAATATCTTGACATGTATACTCATTTATGTTAACCATGTTAAGTCTAGTCAACCAAAATTGTCAAATAGCGGACATGGTTAGATTCAGTGTTTCACATATTTTCTTTTTTGCATATGCTGATGTAATTTTAAACATAGGTATTAGGTGTTAATGTTTAATTTCTGGTATTTGTTTCATCTGGAAGTTGGATTAACTGTCCATTAACCATAGTTAGTTGCTGCATTATTGAACAAATGCTGTTATTTCTCCATTAGGCATACATTCAACAACTAGAGAGTAGCAATTTGACGCTCAATAAACTTGAACAAGAGCTTCAGCGAGCTCGCCAACAGGTATGGAACTATTATTATTTCCAACTGTATCTGATCTTTCCGTTTGCATTTCTGTTGAACAGGTTTAATATATTTGGTCTTCATTACATGATCATTGCTTGTCTAGGGCATCTTCATTTCGAGCTCTGGAGATCAGTCACATTCAATGGGTGGAAATGGTACACTATAAGAATCTCTAATCTCATTCACTGAGATATGTCTTATTAATATGGGCAATCTGCCTTCAAACATAAAATGATCTTTTAAATGGGGATGATATGTGAACTATCATGGATCTTGCATGATTATGTAGTTGGCAGTGTTAGATGTATTTAGAAAATAACTTCTTTTTAAAAAAATTAAATATCTTTTTCAAATTCCCTTTGTTTTTGGAGGATCATGCATATAATGCTGCAACTCAAGTGTGTAAACCTTTAAATCAACTTGACCAATGAGCAGTTTTTGTTTGAATTTTTATACTTCGTAATTCAAGAGTCTTAAATTAGGTTTGGATAAAGCAAATCAAACTGACTTAAAAATGGAGGCTGACCTTGGGTTGTGGTGTAAGGCAACCTCATCCAGATTTATACATCTATACTTAGGTTTACATGTATGCTCATTTACATGGGATTCAGTATATACTCAATTATGGGATTCAGTATATACTCATTTACAATATCTATACACACACACACACACACACACACACATATATATATATATATATATATATATGCAGATTAATTAAAAAAGTCAAATTTCATCATTTCATCTTCCTAAATCCTAATTCTCAAGTCCCAAAAGTTGTCACAACACCTTTCTTCTTCCTCCAACCTTGGAACTGCTCTCTCTTGGAGTTAGTCTTTTTCTGGGAGTGATGGATCTTCTACCCAGAAGATTCAGATATTGGAGTCAACTCTTCTATCCAACTAACTTTGACAGGATCTTATCCCTCTTTTTTTCCTCTTTACTTTGTTTTTACGGTCTATCGGTATTTTTGTTATGATTTATTATTCAAATGTAATATGATTTGCTATGTTTGTAGAACTTACAGTACCATCTTGTTTCCTTGTCTAGCAAGTTTGAATTTTGGATAATACAAGCAATTAGATATTATATCATTCAGTTTTTTTTTTTAATTTTTTTAATGTTCCAAATTTGAATTTTTCATCAGTGTTATCTTCTAGAATGTTTCTGTCCTTATCCATCGTTGACTGGTTAATCTGAAGCAGTCCAATCTGATCAAACATGATTTCCAAACTGATATCCTGAATTTGAAGTTAGGTTGGTTTGTGTTGAATGTTGACTCTGTTGGAATAGGCTTGGGTCGAAAGTTTCATTACTTGGTTAGGGCTGATGATATTGTCTACCCAATCAACCTGCATAGTCTTTACCCTTGATAATTAGCTCATTATGATTTCTTTGTTTGCTAAATTTATTTAGTCCAAATGAGATGTATAATCAATTCTTTGTTACAAGGGAAAGAAAAGCTTGATATTTTTCTAAGTGCAGTTGAATTGGGCTTGGGTTAAAAGTTTCATTACTTGGGTAGGGTTGATGATACATCTTTAAGTGCAGGTTGTAAAATTATTATAATTAATTATTTGCTATAAGGGAAAAAAAGGTTTTTTTTCCAAGTGCAGTTGATTTGGGCTTTGGTTGAAAGTTCCATTACCTGGGTAGGGCTGATGATACACCTCTACCAACCTGGCTAGTCTTTACCCTTTGATGGAATATTCAGAGCTTGTGGTTTCTTTGGTGGTTAAATTTATTAAGTCCAAATGAATAAGGGGAAAAAACATGATATTTTGCTACATAGCCCATATTAGTTTCATTAGATATGGTTTGAACATTACCATGTCAGTACTCGTTAAATATTTTATTATTAAACCTGCAGGAGCTCTAGCATTTGACATGGAATATGCACGTTGGCTGGAAGAGCAAAACCAGCAGGCTAAAGAGCTGAGGGCTGCAGCAAATTCACATTCTAGTGATGATGTTCTTCGAGTCATTGTTGATGATGTTATGAAGCATTATGATAAACTTTTTCGTATCAAGAGTGTGGCAGCCAAGGCAGATGTTTTTCATATCCTCTCGGGAATGTGGATGATGCCTGCAGAGAGGTGTTTTCTGTGGCTGGGGGGCTTCCGGTCATCTGAGCTCCTGAAGGTGCAATTTTTCTGTTTCAGTGTCCTTTTCCTACGTTGCTTACAGCATAGAAATAACTGATTGTGTCCAATAGGGAAACCTGTAGATAATTTTGGAGATTGTCATAAAAGATACAATACGCTGCATGAAAAAGCGATAAGCCTTATAAATTTAAAAAATGGTGGTTTTTGTAGTTAAATTTAGTGAACTTTTCCCTAGAATCTCATCTTTTTCTAAGTTACCTGTTTTATTGTGTGCTTTCCACATTACATGTGATCCTACTCTTAAATTCTGTTAACTTCATATTTTCATTCTGAAATTTAAAATTTCATAGCTTTAGGTGTTATAAAATTTCTTCTCTTTAGTCTTTCCAATGGTTCTCCTGAATTCTGGAGTACTTATCGAGCAAGGTTCATCTATGCTGCAGATACAAGTTCAGATTGTTTTCCACATGTAGTGCAAACTTATTGGTTCAGACTATTCTTGTTAAATGCTTGTCATATGATTTGTCTTGTCAGATGAAATCTTTTCTCTAGCCACAAGTCACAGGCCTGGCAAGTTTAACCTTTTGAAAAGGTTACTTTGAAGCCTAAGTTCCAACATTTAAAATGTCATTTTCCAAGTTCTATGCAGAGATGTACTTCTACTCTGTTACACATTGGTAGACTTTGTTGTGCAACCAACATTTTTTCTTACAAAATAAAAAAATAAACAAAAGAAAAAAAGTGTATGATTCTATCTGCAGTTTGTTCATTATCCGGTATCGACGCTTCTTTCTCGATCTGGAATTCACAAAGGATTTTGGTTCAATCATCTGAATGTTCGCAGCGTGTTTCTTTTTTTTTTGCATGTTAATCTGGTATATGGCAATAGTTACAGCATTTTTTTGGGGGATCTACTTTTGCCTATTTAGCTTTGTGCCAACTGGGTGTTACATTTGCAGTTACTTGCAAGTCATTTGGAACCTCTTGCCGAGCAGCAGTTGGTCGGGATATGCAACTTGCAGCAATCCTCGCAGCAGGCAGAGGATGCTCTTTCGCAAGGGATGGAAGTGCTACAGCAGTCGCTGTCCGAAACTTTGGTTTCTGGAACTCTTGGGTCTGCAGGATCATCGGGGAACATTGCGAATTACATGGGTCAGATGGCAATGGCCATGGGCAAACTTGGGACTCTCGAAAATTTTCTATGCCAGGTTTTTGATGATTCACCTCTGCCTCAATCAATTATTGTTTTTTTTTTTTATATTTATGTTTTATATAGCTATCTATTTTCGTTTTCAGGCTGACAACCTGCGCCAGCAGACACTACAACAACTGCAGCGCATATTAACAACTCGCCAGTCTGCTCGTGCACTTCTAGCCATACATGACTATTTCTCGAGGCTCCGTGCATTGAGCTCTCTGTGGCTTGCTCGGCCACAGGAATAAACAAGTATGCTCAACTTGATCATAGAAATAGTGTTTGTCCAAATATGATTCGTCACATTTCTTCGAGGTTACGATCTGGTCAATTAGACATAAGAAACGTCTAACGATTTCAAAAGTAATATTTCCATGGGAGATCCCAGCCTCTCGTCTTGTATTATGCTTTAGTAACTAAATATTTATTCTGCACGGTTTAAGTTGCACATTCCGGAGTCTCCTAATAATGTCTATAGATTATCCATGGATAGGGTCATGAGAGACCTGCATCAGCTCTTCAATAAAAAAAACTTTGCATTGATCCACTATATGCTTCCTCATCTTTTACCAATGCAAGTTCTGTTAGGATCATATTTCTGCTGGGCTAATTACTCCTGTAATTGGCTATTGCGGCATCAAGGTTCTTGAACTTTTAAAAATCACACATTTGGGTCTTTATAGTTTTGATATTTTTATAATTTAGTCCGTTTTTAATTATGACGCTTCTTTGACAAAGATCTCCTCTACATGTGACATCACATGCGGAATTGATGATTAAATGAATGGCAAAATAATTATTTCACCCATTAATTAATAGAATGAATCGTTGAGTACTTTGATTAATGGCAAAATAATTATTTCAACCATGGTTGTCGGGGAACTCACCATCAAGGTAGGATGGCAAAATGGTTGGGACATAGTTGAGCTTTTGGTTGACCCTGAAGCCTCAACAAAGCTTTTGCGAGGAAGCTTTGGAAGTAGCTTTGTGAGGAAGCTTTGGAAGTTTCCATGTCAAGTGACAAGCAGTAGATGTCTTCATCTCCAAGGTCGACGTCCAAGCCACTGAAAAGCTTCGAGGAGGAAGAGATTGGTCTCCAATTGTCAGGAAGCGAAGATAACTGTCGATCGGACCATGGAAGGCAACTCGAAGACCACCTCTGTTGTTGATGCTAGAATAACATTGGTGCTTGCAAATCGGATCGCAAACTCACATCCAACAAAGGCAGCAATAATAACAGTCATAGGAAGAAATCATTCGTCACTGTCGTCGTTTTCTATATTACTAGTGGCAGTGGCAGTGGCAGCGTAATTAAATCTTGAGTACTATCGTCGTCGCCTTAAGTTGCATAAAACAATCAACAAATATGTACATCTATAATATATGAAAGGAAATATATTAATGCGAAAGGGTTTGTAACAAATGTAGAAGATGACACATACCTCTTTGGCTTTTTTATCGATAGGCTTTTTGAGCGATAGCACCGAGCTTCTTAATTGGGGAGACGAGGTCCATCTTTTGCATCTCGGAGCTTCTAGGGATCCACCTTCCCCGCCACCGTTAGTCAGCTTGATGCTTTCCAACTCAGGCTTCATCTCTTGCACACCTAAATCATAATTCAATCAAGTGAACAAAAGATAATATATTTTTTCTCATTCATTAATCTTTTCTACGTATAAAGAAAAACATATATAAGCTGATTGCAAACTATATAATTAAGATAATTAATTTTATATAATATTTCATTCTGATTCATTTCCTATAATATCAGCTAATTTGAAACTGATTAAGTGGCCAAAAATAAGAGATAGATATCCTTAATTATGAGATTATAAAATACCTTAATAATGGGATTTGAAATCCCTTAATCATGAGATTTTTTACACTATTCCTCAAACTGGCTCGAATATATCATTTATTCCCAACTTACTAGTTAGATTCTCATAATAAAATGATATTTAAGACTCATTGGTAAGAATATCTGCTAGTTGCTTCTCTATAGAATATAAGATATATAGATAATTCTTTTTTCACTTTTTTTCTTTATGAAATGTCAATCTACTTCAACATGCATTGTTTTCTCATGGTATAATAGATTATGAGTAATATTAGTAGCAATCTTATTGTTACATAAAAGTCTCATAAGAGTTTTAGTGGGTATTCATATTTTTTTTAGAAGCATTTTTAGCCACAAGAGCTCACAAACACCTTGTGCTGCTGCTCTTCAAGTTACCAAATTACCTCCAACAAATGTATAATATCTTGAAGTTGATCTCCTATTGCTTATTAATCTTGCCTAATCAACATCAATGAAGACCTCAATTATCATATGATTATCGTTTTTGAATAACAATTCTTACTCCGGAGTACTTTTCAAATATCCAAGGATCCTATATACTATTTCTAAATATTGTTCATATGGTGAATGCATGACTTACTACATTCACTACAAGTATGAGATAAATATATTTTGTGAAACAAATATCTTATTCTTTGATATCGCTATTTTCCTACCTAAGACATATCTTAGTCGACCAAGATATTTACTTTCAAACTCTTTAGCTAGGATATGCCTCAATTTCAATTATGAGATATCATTGCTTATTAGGATAATATTATTCACATAAACTATAAAAATAGTAATATCTCTATTATATGAGTATTTATAGAACATGGCCATTAACTAATCTTGTGAACCTCAAATCATGCATATGCTGATTGTTTGAGACTATAAATAGGTCTTCTCAGCTTGCAAATTTTCAAGCTATACACATTATTCGAGCTATACAAATTTTCAAACCCGGGTATACTTCATGTATACTTCTTTCCCCAATTCTCCATTAAGAAAGATATTTTTTAAATTTAATTGATGTAAAAGTCATTCAAAATTAGCTATAAGGGATAACAATACTCAAATAGTATTTAATTTTTGCAATAGGAGCAAATTCTTTTTAGTAGTCAATACCATATGTTTGAGTAAATACTTTTGCAACCCATTTGGTTTTGTATTTTTCAATAGAATCATATATCTTATATTTAATAGTAAATACTCGTTTACATTCCACTAGATTCTTCCCCAGATGCATCAAACTGAAGTATCATTCTTTTAGAGCTCTTATCTCGCTCATCACTATCTCTTTCTATTATGGAATTAATATAACATCTTGTATACTTTTAATTTCTAAACCAGATGAGTGAGTTATAGAAGCCTTAAAGGCTATCAATAGGACACATATTTAGACATTGGATGCATTATACAAGATCTAATTCCATTTCTATTGATAATAGAAATATTAAGATCTGAGAAAGGAATAACTTGTATCTATGTCTGGATCAGTCATCGGTTTAGATTTTTGCCAGCACTCGGGAGGGTGATCATCATCCTTTTTCGATATTTCATTGCTTTGAATACATATGAAACTCAGGTGCAATCACAATGATATCTCTCCTTTAATTAGACTATCCAACATGTTGTAACATTAGAGATTTTAGTTATAGTGTTAGAGATTTTGATTCAAGAGTATTAATAGGACTAGTTAGTTGTTAGCTAAGTAGGTTTAGTAGAGTGAAAGTAAGAGATAAATTTGACAAAAAAATAGGGACTGATAGAGATAATTCTCAAAAATACTCTTCTTAGTAATAAGTCTTTTAGAAATATATTTGGTTTTCAAAGAATACAATATTCATAGTGATAAATATTTTTTTTAATATAAGATCATAATATTTATAACCCTTATGAGTCGGAGAGTAGCCTATTAATATACAATTTAGTGCATGAGGTTCAAATTTAGTGCACCCAAATATCTTAGTGAACGAGAGTTAAATAGGTTTATATGTGAATAAGTAAAGAAAAATGACCAACATGTGTTTGAAAATTAAATATTTGGTAAGCATTCAATTAATCAAATATAAAATAGTAAGAACGAAATCTCCCCAAAGATATTTGTGAACATAAGTGGTAAATAAAAGAGTAAGTTCTACTTGTAGGTGCCTATTTTTTCATTCTGTAATACCATATTATTGAGGGCTATCAATACATAAAGATTGGTAGATTATTCTATACTCTTACAAGAAGGAACTGAAAATAATATTCAAGTATTATCTACCATTGTCAGTTCTCAAAACTTATATTTTTGTTTGGAATTGATTTTGGATCATAATATGAAAATACTTAAAAGCTTATTTAGTATCAAGATTTTCTTTTAAGAGGTAAACCCAACATACTCTTGTCATCAATAAACATTGAGAAGGAAAAATAGTGTGATGGTGTTTTACAAATTAACAAATTTTACATTGAGAAAGAGATCTATTATTATTTCTGAATAATGAAGCTAAAAACTTTTGCAAATAAGAAAAGCTTGGGTGGCCCAATCTATATGGCTATATAACATTATTTCACTAGTACGAGTGTTATTATTTATTCTCAACTGAGCTTGTCCATTTCAAGTAGCAACCTCTTCAAGATAATAAGTCTTTTACTCTCTTTAGCACTGTCAATTGTCTTCCCTAAATGTAAGTTCTGAAATTCACAGTGAATAAGAAAAAAATTAGCAATACAATGCAAATTCTTTGTGAGTTTGCTAATAGACAATAGGTTACATGACAAGTTATAATTATAATACAGGTTACATGACAATAGGTTACAGCGCAAAATTTAATACAAAGGAATAAAAAATTATAATTGCACCTTTTTTGCTAAAAAAAAAGTGATTCACCAATAATTTTTATTTTAGAGTTTCTAGGATAAAGTATATAGGAGGAAAACAAGTGTAAAAGGCTAGTCAAATGATCTACTACATCTGAATCTATAATCCAAGGAGCCTTAAGACCAAAAAAAAGCAAACAAAGTTATGAAACAATTGCCTTTCTTAGCCAAAGAGCAAGATGATGAAGGAGAATGATTAGGATTTTGGGATTGGTTCAGAAACTTAAATATTTGCTCAATTTGTTCGTTACTGAATAGAGGTATTTCAACTCCGTTAGAGGTGATGGTAGATTGATTATCTACTTGAAATTCTTGGATATTAGCCTTATTTGGAACTTAATTGCTCTTCGAGTTTGCTAGTTTTTCATGTATCTTCTAGCAAGTTTATCTTGTGTGTCTTGGTCAATGACAAAAATCATACCACTTTGCTTTTATCATCTCTCTTTCACTGATTATGCTGCACAGCATTAGTAGAAGAATTAATTTCAGCTATCATAATAAGTATAAAATTTTCTACAACCATAGATGGAGTAGAAGATCCCATCATAACTTATCTTCCATTTTCCACCCTCCTTAACTTCAGAGAATATAGTAACAATGAATATTTCTTCAATATCCATCCACCACTTTGTTTAGTTCTTTATTTAAATATACCAAAAATTGAAAGACTTGATCTCTCTTAAGCATTTTTATGTTAGGATCCAGAGCGGCACAAAGAAATTAGTGCAGTAGTAAAATCATGTCTTCAAAAATGTTTCATTTCGATAAAACCGGTTTCGTAAAGATGTTAACTTGAAATTGTATAGAAACATAGTGAAGGAGGAATTCAGTTTGCAATAAAGTAAATAGCAAGAAGTAAATGAAAACTAGATTTTAGAGTGGTTTGGTCAATGTGACCTATATCCACTTTCGGCTTCCTCCTCTGATGAGGTCATCGACGTCCACTATTGATCTTCTTTCAATGGGTGAAGATCAACTATCTTTTTACATCCCTCTTCTCCTTTTCAAGGGTTTAGGAGATAACCCTTACAAGTACTCACTCTTCTCTTACAGAATTCTAAACTTAGAGCGAAGGAGAGAATTTCTAAAGAGATTGCAGCAGCATTTTCTCACTTTTGAATCCTCTATGCTTATGTCTTTTAACTAGGGATGAGAGGGGTATTTATTGTTGAATCTCATATTTTGATAATGAAGTCAATTGATGGATTAATTGATCTAATCCATATCATTGAGTTAAGTATGCAGGATTAACTACGATAGCTTGAAGACATAAAGCAAGTTTATCGGAGTCAAGTTCGATGGGTGTTCGAGAGTCCGCCAAAAGTCCGAAGAATCGTCGGAAGTGTTGCCGGAACTATCCGAGAAAGAATCGGGGACTTGCCGAAGTTTTCAGAAGTCCGTCGGAAAGATCGTTGGAGGTTCGCGGAGATCACCGAGAAGGTTCGGATACTTACCAAAGACTCGTTAAACTCGCCATAAGACCAGACAGAGCCTGCTGGGAGTCCGCTGGAAGAAATCCGAGGGTGTATCGGAAGTTCGCTGGAAGTTCGCCGGAAAGCTCGCTGGAAGGAAACTCGATGTTGCTAGTTAAAATTTGCTTAGGACTATATTTTAATTTCATAGTTTGCATATAATTTGAGTTAGGATTAAAGGTTAATCTTATAACCCAGTTAGGGGCTAATTGGGCCCGAGTTTGGACTAGTTTGGGCCAAGTTTGGAGCCCAACCAGTGAGTTGGAATAGTCCAGGCGGTGGCACCGTTAGACTGGGTGATGGCACCGCTGGACTGGGCAATGGCACAGCCCAGAACCTGAGAGGTCCGGCGGTGGCACCGTTAATACACCGCCAGACTGAGCGGTGGCACCGCCCAAAACCCGAGAGGTCCGGCGGTAGCACCGTCAATACACTACTAGACTGGGCGGTGGCACTACCCAAAACCCAAGAGGTCTGGCGGTGGCACCGCCAGTACACTGTCAGTGTCAGACACTGATAGGCGATGGCACCGCCACTAACAGGCGGTGGCACTGCCAGCACCAGAAAACCCAAAAGCAATTCAAATTTAGAGCCCAAATTTGAATCCTCTTGGGGCCTATAAATACCCCTCAATTCTCAGTAGAGAAAACACCTTTTTGAAAAGTTAGAAATTGAGAAAAAGCTTTAGCAAAGTCTTGTTTTTAATAGCTTAAGTGTTCACCTCCCTCTTTCTCTTTGAAAAATCTATAAGAGTATGAACCACTTGTTAAAAGGTTGTAAGAGAGGTATTTGGTCCTTCGCAAGTGAATGTAGGTCATTTGACCGAACCACTTTACATTGTGGTGTTCCTTGAATGTGTGAGTGTTTAATTTTATGAACCACTTATCTTCTTAGCAGCAAACTATTCGATTTTCTTCTCCCTACTCTTAACTTCCTTTACTCGAGCTATTTTAGCTAAGTCATCCTTCATCGAATCAAAATCTCTACACATTTACGAAATCAATTTCAAACTTACGAGTTTTAATCCGCTGCACTAATTCACCCTCCCCTCTTAGTGCCGCTCCGATCCTAACAATTGGTATCAGAGCAAGGCTCACTCTTATATTTGGTTTAATACCCAAGAGAGATGGCTTACTCTAGCATGCAAGAGGATAAGTCTATTACACGTCCGCCTATGTTTAATGGGTTAGATTACACATATTGGAAGACTCATATGAGGATCTTCCTTATTTATATGGATTTTGAGCTTTGGAATATTGTCAAAAATGGATTTCAAAAATCTTCTCTTCCGATGAGCGAATGGGATAAATCGGAGAAGAAGGTTTTTGCTTTAAACGCAAAGGCTATGAATGCCTTGTTTTGTGCACTTGACAAAAATGAATTTAATTGTGTTTTGATTTGTGATTCGGCTTTTGATATTTGGAGAACTCTTGAGGTCACTCATGAAGGCACTAGCCGAGTAAAAGAGTCCAAAATCAACATTCTTATGCATTCTTATGAACTTTTCTGGATGAAACCAAGTGAGTCCATTGGAGACATGTACACCTGTTTCACGAATGTCATCAATGGACTCAAAGCTCTTGGTAAAGATTTTTCTAACTTTGAATTAGTAACTAAAATTTTAAGATCCCTTCTAAAGAGTTGGGATCCAAAAGTTACGGTCATTCAAGAGACCAAGGACCTTAAAATATTTCCTCTCGAAGAACTTATTGGGTCTCTAATGACCTACGAAATGACGTATCATACTCATGAAGAGCTCGATAACCCCCTTCCAAAGAACAAGAAGGATATGACACTTAGAACACAAGAAGACTACTTAAAAGGAACATCAAGTGATGAGGACAGTGACGATGACATTGCACTTTTAACTCAAAAATTTTAAAAATTTATAAGAAAGAACAAATTTGAAAATAACACCAAAAACAAACTTGAACATAAAAAGGACCAAGTAATATGCTACGAATGCAAGAAGCCAGGGCACTTCAAAAATGAATGCCTCCAAGCCAAGAAGAAGCAACCGAAGAAGAAGAAAGCTTTAAAAGCAACTTGGGACGACTCAAATGATTCTGAGAATGAAGAAGCTAGCAACAAAGAGGAGGCAAACTTCACGCTAATGGCTTTAGGAGGAGAGGTATGTGATTTAATTAATGAAGATTTATCTTTCGATGAACTTTCTATCGCTTTTCATGAATTATTTGATGAGTGTAAAACTATTAATAAGAAGTTCAATCTATTAAAGAAAGAGCATGCCTTACTACAAAATAAGCTTGATAGTCTTCAAACTCCTCTATGCTCTAAGTGTAAATACTTAGAAGCAATAAGAAATGAGAATTTGCTACTTAAAGAGACCTTAAACAAGTTTAAGGTTGGTAGCAAAGGCTTGGACATGATTCTTGTAAACAAGGGTCACGTTGCAAATAGAAGTGGAATTTGTTTTATTAGAGGATCTCACCAAAATCCTACCACCTTCATTAAAGGACCCATATTACATGTTTCACCTTATCTGAAATACAACTTTTGTTGTAAATCCGGACATGTTATTTACAAATATCCATTTAAGAAAATTAGTCCACATAAGTTGATATGGGTTCCTAAAGGAATTATAAATAATTTAATGATAAATGACAAAATTAGTAGATTAATTTTTGAGACACCCAAAATCAAATGGGTACCTAAAAACCATCCTCTTTAATAGGCAAACTCACAAGCTAGGAGCAAGAGATAGTAGTGGATGCTCAAGGCATATGATCGAAGATCCATCTCATTTTTCTATACTCACTAGCAAAGAAGAAGGGTATGTCACCTTCGGAGATAACAACAAAGGTAAAATCATTAGCAAGGGAGCCATAGGTAACAAATCAAGTTTTTCAATTGATGATATGTTGTTAGTTGATGGATTAAAATATAATCTCTTAAGCATTAGTCAATTATGCGATAAAGGGTACATCGTTAGATTTGAATCTAATATATGCATTAATTGAAAAACCAAACAATAACATATCAATGATTGCCTTAAAATAAAATAATGTCTACACCATCAACCTTAATGAACTTAGAAATGAAATATGCTTTTCTGCTTTAAATGATGATGCTTGGCTTTGGTATAGGAGATTAGGCCATGCAAGTATGAAACTAATATCTAAGATTTCATTTAGAGAGTTAGTACAAGGGATTCTCAATATGAAGTTTATTAAGGACAAAGTGTGTGATGCTTGTCAACTAAGGAAACAAATAAAAACTAATTTCAAACCAAAAAATCAAATTAGCACCACTAGACCATTGCAATTGATCCATTTGGACTTATTTGGACCAATTGACACAAACGAGTCTAGGAGGAAGCAAATATACTTTCATAATTGTAGATGACTATAGTAGATACACTTGGACCTATTTCTTGGCTCAGAAAAGTGATTGTTTCAAATGTTTCTCTAAATTTTCTAAACTTACTTAAAATAAAAAAGGCTTCATGATTTCATCAATTCGGAGTGATCACGGTAGCGAATTTCAAAACCGTGACTTCCAAAATTTTTGTGAATCTAATGGATATAATCACAACTTCTCTACTCCGAGAAATCCTCAACAAAATGGGATAGTTGAAAGAAAAAATAAAAATTTATAAGAACTAACAAGAACCATGTTAAATGAACAAAGTCTACCTAAGTATTTTTAGGCCGAAGCCGTTAATATGACTTGCTATGTCATGAATAGGGTTTTAATAAGACCATCTCTATCAAAAACTCCCTATGAATTATAGAATAATAAAAAACCAAATGTTTCTTATTTTAAAGTTTTCAGTTGCAAAAGCATTATTTTGAATGAAAAGGATGCTTTAGAAAAATTTGATACTAAATCCAATGAAGGCATCTTTCTTGGTTACTCTTCCGTTTCTAAGGTTTTTCGTGTTTTTAACAAAAGAACCTTAGTTATAGAAGAGTCTATTCATGTAGATTTTAATGAAATTTTCGAGTTAAAGAAAAATAATTTTGATGATGATCTTGGTTTTGATAATTTAAAATTAAATGAACCCCCTCCTCAAAATAGTAACTTGGAAGCATCTTCTTCCGAAATTTTCTTACCCAAGAAATGGAAGTATGTAGATGCTCATCCAAAGGAGCTAATTATAGGAGATATATCAAAAGGGGTTTAAACTCGTTCTTCCTTCAAGAATTTTTTGTGCTAACACCACATTCCTTTCTCAAATTGAACCTAAATGTATTGACGAAGCCTTGAAACATGATTCATGGGTTATTGCAATGTAAGAGGAATTGAACCAATTTGAGAGGAATGAGGTATGGAAGCTTGTTCCTAGACCTAGTGACCATTTAGTCATTGGTACTAAATTGGTCTTTAGAAACAAGTAAGATAAATGCGGTATCGTGGTTAGAAACAAGGCTAGACTAGTGGCCAAAGGTTTCAACTAAGAAAAATGTATCGGCTACGAAGAGACCTTTACTCCTGTGGCAAGATTAGAAACCATTAGGATGCTCCTTGCCTATGCTAGTAGTAATGATTTTAAACTATTTCAAATTGATGTCAAAAGTGCTTTCTTGAATAATTTTATTTCCGAAGAAGTGTACGTTGAATAACCTCTTGGATTTGAAAATTCTCTTCTTCCTAATTATATATTTAAATTGACTAAGGCTCTCTATGGCTTAAAATAAGCTCCTAGAGCTTGGTATGAAAGGCATAGTTCCTTTCTTATTTTAAATAACTTTATAAAAGGTAAGGTTGGTACTACATTGTTTATCAAACATTTTAAAAATAATTTTCTTATTGTTCAAATTTATGTTGAAGATATTATTTTTGATTCTTCAAATGAATCACTATGTGAATCATTTGTCAAATGTATGAGTCATGAATTTGAAATGAGCCTAATGGGAGAATTAACCTTCTTTTTAGGATTACAAATTAAACAATTTAGTAATGGTATATTTCTTAATCAATCTAAATATACATTAGAATTGTTAAAACGATTTAACATGGATAGTTCAAAAGCTATAAACACTCCTATGAGTACTTCCACTAAGTTAGACATGGATGAAAGTGGTGAAAGCTTTGATCAAAAGACATATAGGGGAATGATTGGTAGTTTACTTTACCTCACTGCAACTAGACCGGATATCATGTTTAGTGTAGGACTTTGTGCTAGGTTTCAAGCTAATCCTAAATTGTCTCATCTTAAAAGTGTTAAAAGAATCCTTAGATATCTTAAAGGAACTCCTAATTTACGATTATGGTATCCAAAATTCGATAATTTTGATTTAATAGCTTATGTAGATGTCGATTTTGGCGAATGTAGGATAGATAGAAAAAGCACATCCGGAACATGTCAAGTTTTAGGACATGCACTTATTTCTTAGACTTCTAAGAAACAAAATTTGGTTGCACTATCTACAACGGAAGCCGAATACATAGCTATAAGTGCATGCTGTACACAAGTTGTTTAGATGAAAAATACGTTGGAAGACTATGAAATTTACTTAAAGACCATTCCCATAAAATGTGATAATACAAGTGTTATTTATCTAACCAAAAATCCAATTCAACACTCTAGAACTAAGCATATTGACATTAGACATCATTTTATACGAGATCATATCAATAATAATAATGTCATTCTAGAATTTATTGATACAAAGCATCAATTAGCGGATATTTTCATAAAAGCCTTAAATGAAGATCAATTTGACTTTATTAGAAGGGAATTAGGCATGTTAAATTATCCTTGTGAATGAGCTCGATTGTATATATTTTTCAAAAAATTTTCATCTTCTTTTTTGTTTTCATGGATTTGACTTCTTTCTTATTATTGTAAACCTCTATGCTACCTTGACATGCATTTGACATTATCCTAGTATATGATGTTGGATGTTTCTTTCCAAAATTTTTTCAATATTTTGATGGCACCTTCATGTTATTTTGGATGATTTAATGTCTTCCTTGAATGATTGATTTTAATGCCAAGTTAAAGCTTTGTTAATTTTAACATCTCCTTTTCAAGAATTTTTTTTATGAGATGATTTTATGAATGGCTTCAATGATCATGAGTTTTATACTTGAAAACTTATCTCCTTTTTGTGGATGACAAAGGGGGAGAAGAATGTGCAAAAGATTGATGACTTATGCAAATATAAAATTAGCATATGTTTCGTAGTGCAATAGTTTATATGTTATATAATGCAATGAAAAATGTCTTATATGTGTTATATTCCTTAAACGCATCGCAAAAATTTTTTAGCATATCAAATATGAAAGTTTTTAATTAGTTATCATATCATGTTTATCATTTTTTTATATATATATGATAAGCAATCATCTCATGATCATATGAAATCATGCCTTGCATTTATATCATGAGATCAATGTTGAAATTTCATATTATTATTATTTCTTATCGAAATAATAATTGTCATTTATCATTCGGCTTGAAAATAATTTTCATGCCTTGAAATTATGAGAAATACGAAGTTTCGTATTTGCTCATGCTTATTAAGAATAATGATAAGTTCAACGGATAGAACTTATCGGTTTAGGCTTGAATTCAAAGAGATTGAATTCAAGTGTTTTTATCTTCTCATAATATGACATATAGATAGGGGGAGTTATGATTAACTCCGTCATCAATTGATTGTCATCATCAAAAAGGGGGAGATTGTTGAATCTCGAATTTTGATGATGAAGTCAATTGATGGATTAATCGATCGAATTCATGCTATTGAGTTAAGTGTGCAGGATTAACTATGATAGCTTGAAGACATAAAGCAAGTTTACCGGAGTCAAGTTCGATGGGTGTTCGAGAGTCCGTCAAAAGTCGGAAGAATCGTCGGAAGTGCTATCGGAACCAACCGAGAAAGAATCGGGGACTTGCCGAAGTTTTCAGAAGTCCACCAAAAAGATCATCGGAGGTTCGCGGAGATCACTAAGAGGGTTCGGATACTTGTCAAATACTCGTTGAACTCGCCACAAGACCGGGAGCTTGCTGGGAGTCGGCCGAAAGAAATCCGAGGGTGTATCAAAAGTCTACTGGAAGTTCACCGGAAGGAAACTCGATGTTGCCGGTTAAAATTTGTGTAGGGCTATGTCTTAATTTCATAGTTTGCATATAATTTGGGTTAGGATTAAGGGTTAATCATATAACCTAATTAGGGGCCAATTGGGCCTGAGTTTGGACTGGTTTGGGCCAAGTTTGGAGCCCAACTAGTGAGCCGGAATAATCCAAGCGGTGGCACCGCCGGACTGGGTGGTGGCATTGCCTAGAACCCGAGAGGTCCAACGGTGGCACCGCTAGTACACTACTGGAGTGGGCGGTAGCACCGCCCAGAACCCGAGAGGTCTAGCAGGGGCACCGCCAGTACACTGTCAGTGTCAGATACTAACAGGCGGTGGCACCGCTACTAACAGGCGGTGGCACCACCAGCACCAAAAAACCCAAAAGCAATTCAAATTTGGAGCCCAAATTTGAATCCTCTTAGGGCCTATAAATACCCCTCAATTCTTAGCAGAGAAAATACCTTTTTGAGAAGTTAGAAATTAAGAAAAAGCTTTAGCAAAGTCTTGTTTTCAATAGCTTAAGTGTTCATCTCCCTCTTTCTCTTTGAAAAATATGTAAGAGTGTGAACCACTTGTAAAAAGGTTGTAAGAGGGGTATTTGGTCCTTCCCCTTCAAAGTGATTTGCTAGTGGAAGTTGGGAGCCTCATCGAAAAAGGCTTCGCAAGTGGATGTAAGTCATTTGATCGAACCACTTTACATTATGGTGTTCCTTGAATGTGTGAGTGTTTAATTTCCTAAACCACTTATCTTCTTAGCTGGTTTTGTCTAAGTCGTGCGGCACCCTTGCATGTCCGTCCGCAAAAGTCAGCCTCCCCGAAGCCTCCCATGGCCTCTTAGGACCTATGAAAGCGAAAATGGGTTAGAGAGAACGCCTCACTCGGGATCCACAAGCAAACATCTCTGAAAACACTTCATAGACAATGCAAATTACAAACAGACATTACAAGCTCTGAACAGTTGCACAACAAAAGGTCAAAATGGTCTATTATAGACCGAAAATATCTCACAAGTGTCCACATGACACAACTTTTATTTACAAGCCTAAAACGGCCACTAAACCCAACTAAAATAGGACTATTAAGACTTCGGCTATCCCTCTACATGCTAGGCAAAGTATGAACATACCAAAAGACACGGACATGCATAAGCATTACATCAAACATCCTGTTTAGAAGTTTGTTCGTGATATTCTCCCCCACTTATTCCTTCGACGTCCTCGTCGAAGCCTTTGCCGACACTACAACTCCTCACCTTTACTGAGTCTTCAATCTTCTGCTCCAGCTGCAATGCACCTCCTGGCTCCCAACTAAAATAGGACTATTAAGACTTCGGCTATTCCTCTACATGCTAGGCAAAGTATGAACATACCAAAAGACACGGACATGCATAAGCATTACATCAAACATCCTGTTTAGAAGTTTGTTCGTGGCATTCTCCCCCACTTATTCCTTCGACGTCCTCGTCGAAGCCTTTGCCGACACTACAACTCCTCACCTTTACTGAGTCTTCAATCTTCTGCTCCAGCTGCAATGCACCTCCTGGCTCCCAGCTGTTCTTCGTTGTTGTTTTTGAGTAGTCAAACATTTGATCCATCATACTGCTTCAACTCACTAATGACTCTGACTTTGGTGTGGGGTTGGCTGAGTTGTGTTGATCCTTGTTGATTCCTGTGGATCTTCTAGATGAAGGAAAAGACCATCCTTACTATGCGCTAGTCTCTCAAATGCCTCATGCTGGTTGAACTGAGTGGATGCTTGTTGGAGCTTTAACAAGCATCGCCTCGTAAAATTTCAAAGCTTTTGGTCCTTCCTCTACAAAATTTGCTCATTGACTCTTCTTTCACTTAGTTGTCACTTCCAAGTAGATTCGCATCACTTCTGCTTTCGATTGGCATTCTATTGGGAAATGAGGTGGACAAGCTACTCTTAGTAGCACTGATCACCGTTGGTGAGGATTTGACAACTATTGTCTTCCACTATCTTCGAAGGGTCTTTGAACATGTGTAGAGCTCCTCTGCTGGATAGATAAGAGAATTGGGGTACTCGGTTTCGCCCATTCTCTTAAGAGTTGAGAAGGCAAAGGTTACTTGACTTCGCCCGCCGACTCGAGGTTCTACTCCATGCATCGAACTAGTTACTAGCCTTCGCTTGTTCTTTGCTCACACTTCTGAAGCATTTGAAGTGTTTGCACTCCTTGCGTTGAGTTAGTTACTGTGATTCACCTTCTCAATGCCATCGAACTTTTAGAATGCAGGAAGTTTTCACCCCAACTTGGAGTAATTCTCTCATAGGTTTGGTCACCTCTGGGATTGTACCGTTTTCTCCATCAACATTGCCGCCTACTCCATAGAGTAGCAAAGGTACAGCACCGCGTACTGCCTGCTTCGTTCCTTGGTCATGCACTCTTGATTGACCTAAAGTCCTTCACTTTCAGCTATCTTGATGAGAAGCTCATTGACACCTGTCTTATGAAGTTCCTTGGCCTTTGCCCTTCAGCCTTGTCTCGATACTTGGAGTTTGCCTTTGCATTCTCCACCTCCTCGGCCCCTTTCACGACCAAGCACTCTCCCTCCATGAGAGCAAGGGATCAATGACTTTCATAGAAATCCCCCCTTTGCGGTACCATGGCGCTGCCATGCACATGGCACTACTATCCGTCGCCTCGCATCTACATCCCTTTTCTTCACAATCAGTATATATGCCTCTATGGCACTCCTCCGAGTCCACCTTCATTCTAACTGATGCTTGATTTTGGGTAGCTAAGTCCCTCTAGACTCGTTGTCGCTTCCTCGCCCCTTTTGACCCCCTACTTCAACACCTTTGTGTTCTCCAAGCAGCTTCCTTTAGTCGATGGAAAGACAGACTGCAACTCCTATGCATGGCCTCTGCCATCACGTTGTAGGATTTGTACCGATTCTATTTTCCTTAGCTTCCTTGGTAGCAACGTTCGCTTACTTGACCTTGTCCTCTGACTTGTCGGGCTCCCTTAAGCGAATATGGGCTCTGGAGTAGTCCAACCCTCCAACTGGTTTGATCATACCTCTGCATGATCAAGTCCCTCCCTTGGGACTCACTGGTACTTGCATTCGAACTTTTCCCTTGGTGGAACATAGCCCCCATATGCTGATGACCAAGGCTTTCATCCGATGTAAAATTCGATGTATGCACGGAAGACCCACCTCTACGGTACCATGGCCTTTACTCCTTGATTCCATAGCCCTTCTTACCGTTGTGTTGTTCACCGAAGTGGAGCTTTCAATAGCTCCCGATCATACCTCCGTATGATCTAGTCCCTCACGGGACTATGTCGTATGTCTCGCATTGCCACAAACTATTCCACCACAATCCGTTGCACCATGTCGCCTCCTAGTGACATCTCCATTGCATTTTGATCCTTACGGGATAAACTCGAATTGTGATCCCTCCATGTGTGGCCTCTGCTAATACATCGTAGGGTCTCTTCCACCATTGATTTTGTTCGCTCATTTGGCAATCGACCTTCATCCACCCACTCTTGGGTCACACCTAGATGAAGCACTGCTCTAAGATAGTCCGTCGCCTAGTAGCTCCCGAAGTCTCCCAACTTCATTGCAATTAGTGCACTATTGTCTGGATCCTAGGCCTCTGCCCCTACCAACACAATCTTTTCTGCGCACCGCTTCCTTCATGGCAACTTGAATGGCAACACTGTGGGATATTCTTTAAGAGTACCTGCCTCCGCGTCCTCTTGCCCCATGCTAAGGCCTTCTGAACCTAACTTTGCCTCTGCAAGTTGAGTCACCTTAGTTCCTCCATCAAATGCTTCTCCGAGATAAGGTGCATGTGCCCAGAAGCTCCCTTTGTCTTTGGCACCATGCAAGATGAGTCCACTCCATCAGAATGAAGGACCCATGGAAAAACATGATCCTGCTCTTACCTCTGCAAGAGTTCATGTCCTTGACCTCTGTCCAAGGAAAGCACTATGCCTCCACTCCATTTTTCATCTTCTATGCTGGCTCCCTTTATGCGGCTTGGGTACTTTGCCAAGTTACACCCAAGTTGCTCCGCTCCTCTTTTTTGCATTGAGTTGATGGTGGCTCTCATGCCCACCATTCCACGGGTCAGCCCTCCCTTGAGCCCGATCTTCATATCGACTCCAAGTATGCCTTCATTTATGTTGCTTTGGGTCGCTCCCCCACTTGATCTCGCAATGCATCCACCAATATATTCTCTCAAGCGAGATCATGCGACGACTCCTCGTCGCTTGCTCGGTCCATTGAGCTTCGTGGAGTTGTTGTTTGTTTAGGTACTCCTCCTCAACATGTGAGATCCGTCCCACATGATTCTCCCTCTGGAGAGCTAGGACTTATCCCTCCTGGATAACTATCCCATTGAAGCAATATCTTTCTTCGTTTCGGAGACCACCATCCCCTTGGACTACTCCGATTTGCTAAACAAACTATGCATTGTTCTGCCTCCTGTAAACGCATTTACTAGATTGTGACTCCACGTCAATACAGCCCTCGCTGCACCACTCAAGACCTAGCAACATGTTGAACTCGTTGCACACTTCAGCCTCCTACGGACATATCCTTCACATGTCAAAGAGAAAGTTTCAATGCTCCATGGCACCGAGTTTCAGTCGCCTTGGGATGGCCGCTAACATTCCATCGTCCGCATACAAGCCCATATATAAGTACCGAATTCTTTGAGTTAGTAATTCCCCTCACCTCTGTGAGCTTTGCACAACTCTTTCGGTCGTTGAGTAACTCATTCCACCTTGCATGGTCGCATCCTTTACCAAGCACCTCGCTTGTCTTGAGCACCATCAAGTATAGTTGTCAATGTTGAGCTGTAGCTCAAACTCAACCATCTCAACCTTTGTACGCTCCGCATTCTTCCAAGCTTGCTTATTCTCGTGGTGCCTCTTACGCGAAGGGTTGGCTATTCCTCTGAATGCCAATCTCAGATGCTCGCTTCTCCGAACGACTCATTTTCCCTATATCTCCATGCCCGTTTTCCCTGAAACGATCGCGCGTGTGCTGACTGCCCTCAACACAGCCCCGCTAGGTCCCCCACGTTTGCATGCTAAGTGTTTCTATGAGTGCTTGTCCCACTCTGATACCATCTGTCACGGACTTAGCTGGTTTTGTCTAAGTCGTGCAGCACCCTTGCGTGTCCGTCCGCAAAGGTCAACCTCCCCGAAGCCTCCCATGGTCTCTTAGGACCTACGAAAGAGAAAACGGGTTAGAGAGAATGCCTCACTCGGGATCCACAAGCAAACATCTCTAAAAACACTTTATATACAATGCAAATTATAAACAGACATTACAAGCTCTGAACAGTTGCACAATAAAGGGTCAAAATGGTCCATTATAGACCAAAAATCTCTCACAAGTGTCCAATGATACAACCTTTATTTACAAGCCTAAAATGGCCACCAAAACCAACTAAAATGGGACTATTAAGCCTTCGGCTATCCCTCTACATGCTAGGCAAAGTATGAACATACTAAAAGACACGGAAATGCATAAGCATTACATCAAACATCCTGTTTAGAAGTTTGTCCATGACATTCTCCCCCACTTATTCCTTCGACATCCTCGTCGAAGCCTTTCCCGACACTGCAACTCCTCGCCTTTGTTGAGTCTTCAATCTTCTGCTCCAGCTGCAATGCACCTCTTGGCTCCCAACTGCTTTTGGTTGCTATTTTTGAGTAGTCGAACCTTTGATCCGCCATGCTGCTTCAACTCACCAATGACTCTGACTCTGGTGTGGGGTTGGTTGAGTTATGTTGATTCTTGTTAATTCCTGAGGATCCTCTAGATGAAGGAAAAGACCATCCTTACTATACGCCAGTCTCTCAAATGCCTTATGCTGCTTGAACTGGGTGGATGCTTGTTGGAGCTTTAATGAGCATCGCCTTGCAAAATTTCAAAGCTTTTGGTTCTTCCTCCACAAAATTTACTCATCGACTCTTCTTTCACTTAGTTGTCACTTCCAAGTAGATTCGCATCACTTTCGCTTTCGATTAGTATTCTGTTGGGAAATAAGGCGGACAATCTATTCTCAGTAGCGCTAATCACTGTTGGTGAGGATTTGACAACTATTATCTTCCATTATCTTCGAATGGTCTTTGAACATGTGTAGAGCTCCTCTGTTGGATAGATAAGAGAATTGAGGTACTCAGTTTAGCCCATTCTCTTAAGAGTTGAGAAGACAAATGTTACTTGACTTCGCCCGACTCCTCGAGGTTGTACTCCATACATCGAGCTAGTTACTGGCCTTCGCCTATTCTTTGCTCACACTTCTGAAGCACTTGAAGTGTTTGCACTCCTTGCGTTGAGTTAGTTACTGTGATTCACCTTCTCAATGCCATCGAACTTCTGGAATGCAGGAAGTTTTCACCCCAACTTGGAGTAATTCTCTCATAGGTTTGGTCACCTCTAGGATTGCACCGTCTTCTCCATCAACCTTGTCACCTACTCCACTGAGTAGCAAAGGTACAGCACCGCGTACTGCTTGCTTCGTTCCTTGGTCATGCACTCTTGCCTGACCCGAAGTCCTTCACTTTCGGCTATCTTGATGAAAAGCTCATTGACACCGGTCTTATGAAGTTTCTTGGCCTCTACCCTATAGCCTTGTCTCGGTACTTGGAGTTTGCCTCTACATGCTCCACCTCATCGGCCCCTTTCACGACCAAGCGCTCTCCCTCCATGAGAGTAAGGGATCAATGACTTTCACGGAAGTCCCCCCTCTGCGGTACCATGGCGCTGCCATGCCTATGGCACTATTATTTGTTATCTCGCATCTGCATCCCTTTTCTTCACAATCAAAGATATGCCTCTGTGGCACTCCTCCAAGTCCACCTCCATTCTAACTTATGCTTGATTTTGGGTAGCTAAGTCCCTCTGGACTCGTCGTCACTTCCTCGCCCCTTTCGACCCCCTGCTTCAACACCTCTGTGTTCTCCAAGCAGCTCCCTTTAGTCGATGGAAAGACAGACTGCAACTCCTATGCATGGCCTCTACCATCACATTATAGGATTTACACCGATTCTGTTCTCCTTAGCTTCCTTGGTAGCAATGTTTGCTTACTTGATAATGTCCTCTGACTTGACAGGCTCCCTTAAGCGAATATGGGCTCTGGAGCAGTCCAACTCTCCAACTACTTTGATCACACCTCTGCATGATCAAGTCCCTCCCCTAGGGCTCACTAGTACTTGCATTCGAACTTTTCCCTTAGTGGAACACAGCCCCCATATGCTGATGACCAAGGCTTTCATCCGATGCACAATTCGATGTACGCACGTAAGACCTGCCTCTGCGGTACCATGGCATTCACTCCTTGAATCCATAGCCCTTCTTGCTGTTATGTTGTTCATTGAAGTGGAGCTTCTAGTAGCTCCCGATCATACCTCTGTATAATCTTGTCCCTCATGGGACTATGTCGTGTGTATCGCATTGCCACGAACGATTCCACCACGATCCGCTGCACCATATCGCCTCCTGGTGATATCTACATTGCATTCTGATCCTTATGGGATAAACTCGAATTGTGATCCCTCCATGTGTGACCTCTGCCACTACATCGCAGGGTCTCTTCCATCTTCGATTTTGTTCGCTCATTTGGCAATCGACCTTCATCCACCTACTCTTGGGTCACACCTAGATGAAGCATAAAGCACCGCTCTAGGATAGTCCGTTGCCTAGTAGCTCCCGAAGTCCCCTGACTTCTCTGCAATTAGTGCACCATTGTATGGATCCTAGGCCTCTGCCCCTACCAGCACAATCTTCGCTGCACACCGCTTCCTTCATGGCAACTTGAATGGCAACACTGTGGCATATTCTTCAAGAGTACCTACATCCGCGTCCTCTTGCCCCATTTTAAGACCTTCTGAACCTAACTTCGCCTCTACAAGTTGAGTCGCCTTAGTTCCTCCATCAAATGCTTCTCCGAGATAAGGTGCATGTGTCCAGAAGCTCCCTTCATCTTTGGCACCATGCAAGATGAGTCCGCTTCATCAGAATGAAGGACCCATAGAAAAATATGATCCTACTCTTGTCTCTACAAGAGTTCATGTCCTTGATCTCTGTCCAAGGAAAGCACTATGCCTCCGCTCCATGTTCCATCTTCTATGCTGGCTCCCTTTATGCGACTTGGGTACTTTACCAAGTTATACCTAAGTTGCTCCGCTCCTCTTTTTTGCATTGAGTTGATGGTGGCCCTCGCACCCACCATTCCATGTGTCAGCCCTCCCTTGAGTCCGATCTCCATATCGACTCCAAGTGTGCCTTCATTTGTGTTGCTTTGGGTCGCTCCCCCTCTTGATCTCGCAATGCATCCACCAATACATTCTCTCAAGCGAGATCATACGATGACTCATCGCCGCTTGTTCGGTCCATTGAGCTTCGTGGAGTTGTTGTTTGTTTAGGTACTCCTCCTCAACATGTGAGGTCCGTCCCACATGATTCTTCCTCTGGAGAGTCGGGACTTATCCCTCCTGGATAACTGTCCCGTTAGAGCAACATCTCTCTTTGTTTCGGAGACCACCATCCCCTTGGACTACTCTGATTTACTGAACAAATTATGCATTGTTCTGCCTCCCACAAACGCACTTACTAGATTACGACTTCATGTCAATACAGCCCCCGCTGCACCACTCAAGGCCTAGCAACAAGCTGAACTCGTTGCACACTTCAGCCTCCTACGGACGTATCCTTCACATGTCGAAGAGAAAGTTTCAATACTCCATAGTGCTGAGTTTCGATCGCCTTGGGATGGCCGCAAATATTCCATCATCCGCATACAAGCCCATGTATGAGTATCAAATTCTTTGAGTTAGCAATTACCCTCACCTCTGTGAGCTTTGCACAATCTCATATGCTCGCTCCTCCGAGCGACTCCTTTTCCCTACATCTCAATGCTCGTTTTCCTCCAAACGGTTGCGCGTGTGCTGACTGCCCTCAACGCAGCCCTGCTAGGTCCCCCACGTTTGCATGCTAAGTGTTTCTATGAGTGCTTGTCCCGCTCTGATACCATCTGTCACGGATTTAGCTGGTTTTGTCTAAGTCGTGCAGCACCTTTGCGTGTTTGTCCGCAATGGTCAGCCTCCCCGAAGCCTCCCATGGTCTCTTAGGACCTACGAAAGAGAAAACGGGTTAGAGAGAACGCCTCACTCGGGATCCATAAGCAAACATCTCCGAAAATACTAATAAACAATGCAAATTATAAACAGACTTTACAAGCTCTGAACAGTTGCACAACAAAGGGTCAAAATGGTCCATTATAGATCGAAAATCTCTCATAAGTGTCCACATGACATAACCTTTATTTACAAGCCTAAAATGGCCACCAAACCTAATTAATATGAGACTATTAAGCCTTCGGCTGTCCCTCTACATGCTAGGCAAAGTATGAACATTCCAAAAGACACGGACATGCATAAGCATTACATCAAACATCATGTTTAGAAGTTTGTCCGTGATAGAACGATACCACCGCCTGCGTTGGGCTGTACCACCGCTAGTGTCAGTCTGATACTAACACTGCACTGGACGGTACCACGAAAATGATGCATATAAGCAAAAAAAAAAAAAAAAAAAAAATGATAAGTAGGGAGATGTCGGCCACGAGAAGTAAGTGGTGGTGACACAAGCAACACACCATTGAGATATCTTTAATGAACGAGAAGAAAGCCAAAAGAAAGAAAATGATAAAAAGAAAATGATAAAAGGGAAGAGAAAGATAGAACTAAGTGAAGAGAGTCCTTAAAACTATTGGTTTTCACATTTAACTCTTTAAATATAAGTTTATTATACATATATAATTATGGTTAATCTCTCTCAATCGACAATGAATTGACATTTATATTCATTTAAAAACTAAAAAAATTGATGAAAATAATAAAGGTATTGGGTATTAAAATTTCTAAACTTTTTAACGATTAGTACTACCAAATTATAGATATACATTTCCGGTCGCTATAATATCCAAAACGGATCTCTTTTTATTTATTCTAATAATATGTTTAACTTCTTCCGTATAAGGATGAAAAGAAATCATATCACCAAACCCTCTCAATTAGTCTCTTATTTCTTATCTTTCATATTTTAATATATAATAATAAAACAATTAAATCTGCAGTACAATTTTTTAATCGGATCCATGTTTGATCCGACTTGCATCGATCCGATCCTTGTATGAATGCTTCATATATTGGTCGGCATTTTAGTCCCACATCGGCAACTCATGCAGTAAGCAGAGGAAGCCTTTATTTCAAATCATATCTTTTTCGGCATTTTGGCTAAGATCAAGTGAAGTATGTTCTTATCAATTTAATTTCTGAAGTATCTTTCTTGGGGGGGGGGAGGTACCACCACAGTGGCCTGGCGCACCCTGTTTGTATTTGTATTCAGTATATTGAGGAATGAAGTGGTTATTTTATTCGTTAATTTTGTTAATTGAAAGATACGTAATGAACTATAATGTTTATAATGGTTGTATACTCATTTTGACCTAATAAATTCTTTCGTATATGATACGTTAAGGTGTTGGAACAGATTTTGTGAAAGAAAAAGGATGAAACAAATTATACGGACAACCCTAAAAAATTATATAAATACATGAATTCTTTTAAAAATTTCATATTTATTGATGATTAGTGGCCCACTTAAGTTTATTTGATAGATGTCAAAGGAGTGGTATACATGAAATTTTGATTATTTAGGGATACATGCAACACTAATATTTGGAGGGACAAATATGCTATTTTTAATTTTTCAGAGGGATAAATTTGATTGGTGTAAATACTTAGTCTATGATATATCTCAATTTCATTTCATTTTTTTATATTTTATATAATTTTTCTATGTTTTCTTGTAAATCTATAATTTTTGTATTACATAATTACAAATGCTATGTTGTACTCTTTTTTATTTATTATTTTGAATAATATCGATTCTCATTGTCTTTAATAATAAGAATATGATATATTTATAAAACTTAGAATAGACCGGCAATGAGTTTGATTGAATGACTAGACCATTTAAGTCTTAAAATATCTAAAACGATCTCAATTCTTTAATTTCATATTTTTTATGAAATATTTAAGTTTATTATATGGATGAAAGAAAAATCTTAACATATTGGCTACCATCAATTCCTCTCTATGCGTTCTCTATCATTCCTTTATAATATTATGTAATTATTTTATGATATTATTCATTATATATATATATATATATAGTTATGGACTTATATGTCCCGTGCTTAGATCCATGTTATGCTATGCTGGGTATGTCCATTGGTTGGTCTCTTTAGTCCTACATCGGTAACGTGCACAATAGAAAGGAGCGAAACGGGTATAAAATAAGAGGGATCTCTTTTATTCAAAGCATACCTTTCTCGGCCTTTTGGCTAAGATCAAGTGTAGTATCTGTTCTTATCAGTTTAATATCTGATACGTGGATCATCGATCCACTATGATATTAAATTAATTTATTGTGGGGGAGGGCTCATCACAGTGGCTTGCCACTAGGGCTCTTGCGTGTCGCCTAGGCATTGCACTATTGCCCAGGCCTGGCACACCCCGACCAAACCACATGTAAATTTTTATACGAGTATCTCAATTGACTGTCACCCTACCAGGGGCAGTACAACCGCCCAGATTGGTGGTACTATCGCTTGACATAGTCTCAAAAATTGTGTCACGACGAAGTTCTCTTGGGTCATTGTTTAGGCCACTCATTGGGCCCAAAATAGTCCTTACATGGGCTTAGCTGGCCTCTAATTGGGTTGGCCCAAATCAAATTCAAGTACATGCTAACTACGATTCCTAAGACGTATTTTGATGATGAAACCAATTGATAATTGTGTTTATGTTTTAATCTGCGTTTTGAGTGATGCATGATGCTTCGATCAGGATGAGATAATTAAAGCAGAAAAAATCATGTTGTGTTGGAGGAACATGAACGTCGGGCCGATGGATCGATCGACGTATCGACAGAAGGCTTCGGGCCGTGGACTCGGGCATCAGGCCAAGAAGAGCGGGTATTGCGCCAAGGATATCAGAGTTGTGGAGTCAACTAGCTGATTGGGCAATAGGCCGTAGGAGAGGACGATGCGCCGAAGAATCAGACAAAGCATCGAGGGACCAATGACATGCCGGATAACTTAGTTAATTGCTTAGGATTAATTGTCTCGATCGAAGTTTTATTTTACATATGCAGGATTAACTATGATTGAAGTAAGACATGCAGCAGTAGTTGCACCGGAGTCAAGACTTTGATCACGTTGGGAGTTCGAGAGTTCGACGAAAGTCTGGACGGTCGTCGGAGGTTCTGCGGGAACAAATCCGAGAAGTCTAGGAGCTTGCCAAAAGAAGCTCGTTGGAACTCGCCAAGTGGATCGTCGCAAGTCTAGGAGTTTGCCGGAAGTCCACAGGAGCATCACTAAGGGTTCATCGGATGATCGACGGAAGTTCGCCGAAAGCTCGCCGGAAGAAGCGATTGATGCACCGGAGCAAGTTACAGTAAATGTCTTAAGAAATATCATAGTTAGCATGATGATTAAGTTAGAAATGGGAGGTTATCCCATTAACTTAATCTTGGGACAATTGGACCCTTGACATACCCAAACTGGGCTGAATGGATCAGCCCATTTGGACCTAGATTTCTTAGCCAGCGGTGGCACAGCCCAGGGCTCAGTCTCCGAGCTCTGCCAAGCGGTGCAACCGCCCTAGTCAGGCGGTGGCACCGCCTGGGCTCAGTCTCCGAGCGAGACTGGGTGGTGCAACCGCCCCTGTCAGGAGGTGGCACCGCCCAGAGGCTCAGTCTCCGAGCTCTGCCAGGTGGTGCAACCGCCCTAGTCAGGCGGTGCAACTGCCAAACCCCGGAATTCCGGGAGATGATAGTTTTGAGCTCGGAATTCGAACTGGTTTGGGGCCTATAAATACCCCACCCTTTCAGCAATGAAAGGGTAACCAAAGAAACCTAAAGCTTGATCTTACTCTGTGATTTTAGAGCTCAAAAGTGTTGTAAAGTCTAGAAGTTCTCCTCCCTCTTTTCTTCCAAGTTTTGATCTTTTAAGAGAGGAGAGAAAATTCTATAATGGTTGTCTCCTAAGCCCGTCAAAAGGAGTGAAACTGTAAAAGGGTGGTTGGCCTTCGCCTAGTGAAGGAAGGCCTCTAGTGGACGTTGGTGACCTCATCAGAGGAAGAAGCCAAAAGTGGATGTATGTCAAGATTGACCGAACCACTCTAAAATTGTAGTGCTCTCTGGTTTGCATTTATTCTTGCTGCTTACCTTACTGCAAACCTCCATATGTGCTTTATTTCCTCTTTACTTTTGCTGCACTCCTTTACGAACTCGCTTTCAAGTTAAGTTTTCAAAAACGGTTTTATGTCGGAAACGATTTCATCGTACGAATGCAGTTTTAAAAGTCGAAAGTTTTCCACTGCACTAATTCACCACACCCCCCTCTTAGTGCTCTTGATCCTAACAATTAGTATCAGAGCTCGGTATTTCTCATTTCGGATTTACACTCGAGAGAAATGACTCTTCATGGCTTTCAAGAGGGCTTATCGGTTGTTCGTCCACCATTGTTTAACGGATTGGACTACACTTATTGGAAAAATCGAATGAGAGTTTTCTTGATTTTTATGAATTTGGATTTATGGAATATTGTTGAAAACGATTTTCAACTTCCCTCTAAACTGATGAATGAATGGTCGGATTTAGAGAAGAAGTATTTTTCTTTAAATGCAAAGGCTATGAATGCCTTATTTTGCGCTTTGGAGAAAAATGAGTTCAATCGGATTTCTTTGTGCGAAACGGCTTTCGATATTTGGCCCACTCTTGAAATCACACACGAAGGCACAAGTAGTGTAAAAGATTCTAAAATAAATTTTTTGATGCATGATTTCGAGCTTTTTCGAATGAAGCCGATCGAAACCATTGTTGACATGTACACCCGTTTTACGGATGTCGTCAATGGTTTAAAAGCTATCTTGGCAAATGTTTCTCGAATTTTGAACTTGTTAGTAAAGTTTTACGATCATTTTCTAAAGCTTGGGACTCAAAAGTAACGGCAATACGAGAAACAAAAGATTTAAATATTTTTCCACTTGAAGAACTTATCGGTTCATTGATGACATATGAAATGGTGCGCAATGCACATGATGAACAAAACAACCTTCCAAAGAACAGGAAGGATTTGGGACATAAAATATTTGAAGACCACTCGAGCATAAGCTCAAGTGATGGTGAACTTAAACTACAAATAAAACAAAAATTAAAAAACAAAAAGAACGGAACTACTTGCTTTGAACGCAAGAAGAAGAACAAAAATTGGGATGAATCGAGCTCCTCCAAAGATGAGGAGAAAATCAAGAATGGCGAGGTGGCAAACTACGCCTTAACGACATTCAACGATGAGATAATCAAAATACCTTTAATTTATTTTGAAATTACTTGATGCTTTCATAATGTATTTTCTTTTTTAGTTTAGAATTAATTTTCTTGAAAATTACATGTTTAAAAAAAAATATATAAAAATTATGATCATGCTAGTAATTTCGAAAATGATAATATTGCATATTTTATGATAATCAAACAAAATGATTTTGATTGAAAATATGAAATCATGGTTAAGAAGGAATAATGTTTATCATGTTGATTTCCATTGTTATTTCTCATTTTTTAATGAAATCATGTTTTAATCGAAGCAATGCATAAAGTTGTAATGAAAATATTGAAATTTTGATACTATGATTTGACGATTTTGTGCATGAGATTTTAAGTTATACATGATGATAAGCATGTGTTATTTTCATGAATGTATTTGAAAAACTATGGCAAAAATGTGCCCGAATGCACGAACTTGTTAAGATTATTTTTCGGACTTTCTTGATTCAATGATCAAATCACTTAATTGCCATGATGATTTTAGACTATTACATGCCTTAATAACATGTTGGAAATTATGTGTTTTGGATACAAATATTTTCATGATCATGAGCATGTTTTATCTTCATGATTGAACTTGAAAATCTACAGCAAAACCTTGTCCGAATGCATGAAAGTGTTAAATTTCATTTCGGATCTTCTTGATCCTAACAATCGGATTTTCTCAATACATTATTCTCTTCTGGACTTAATAAACAAATATCATATCGAGTTTGATTCATATCATTGATTTTTGAAATATGGAATCAACTAGCAAATGCATCTCTCATAGACTTATCATGTGAAAAATTTCTTTCGAGAAATGGATTTGATGATTCCTTCTTATATCTTTAGAGAAATAGTTTTACGTGTAAGGATTTGATTCACACACATATCTTGATCCTTGTAAAAATGAAGTGTGCTTTAATATCTTATCAATTTTAACTTCATTCGAGTAAGCTCACAAGTGACTTTCCTCCATGCAAAAAGATAATAACAAATAAAGAGGAAGAAGTAATAAAAGCTATCTCCATGTCATGTTTTTCTTGAGATGTTTGTATAATTGATATCCTATCATTTATTGTTGAAAAATGACATAAACCTAGTTATGGCATGAATCATTACCGCACTTACGTTTAAAATTTGTTTATATCGTTCTCCTTTTTGTTGATAACAAAGGGGGAGAAATATATGAATTGATACTATTAGTGCCATATTGGAATTTGAATTATGTTAAGATATCAAGAACTTGCATCGTAATTTTACTTGCTGATATCTTGCCATGTGATGAAATGCTATGATTTGTTGCTAAAATGATCCATGCAATACTTATGTCTTTTATTATGATGTATGTGATGTATTGCATATGATGTGAATCATGACTAAAATTGCCTTAATTTGAATTCAAGGTTTATCTCAATTATAAAATTTTGAAATAAGAATGATTACTCATCTTTGTCATAATCTGAAAATTGATATAAGGGTCTTCCCTTCTTTTTGACAATGACAAAGGGGGAGCAAGAATTTCTAGTGTGGACATCATGAAAAGAGGCAAACTAGCTAGCTTACACAATTCAAGACGAAAGCAAAAATTCCACTTCTCAAAAGAGAAGAAATTGCTATCTTGAACATCACCGATAATTGCTAGCTTGAAATCTCAAGAAAATGCAAAAATGTTCTATCTTGCCTATCTCAAGATGCTAAACATGCTAAACATGCACTTTGCAATGGAAGCAAAATTGCGAGCTCAAACATTGTAAAGGAAGCAAAAATTTGCCAGCTTGCAACTTGCATATTTCAAGAAGCAAGAGTTGCCTTCTTGAACATCTCTAATTTGCTAGATTGCATGATGTAGAAGTTGCTATCTCAAAAGAAGCAAAAGTGCTATCTTGTATGTTGTAAAACTTGCATATCTAAAACTTGATAGCTTGAATGTTCTAAGCATGATGTAACACTTGATAAATTTTCTAGCTTCAAAACTGCATGATGATAAAACCTGATATTATGTTTTTCATGCAATGAGTTGAACCTATATTCCAAACACAAGAATAGTTGGACTTCTCCTTTTTGTTCATGACAAAGGGGGAGAAGTATGATGTTATGCATAAGTTTATGCATAAGTTCATGATGACGTGTTGCAAGTATTCATTATGAATATTGCAATGACTTGAATTCAGTTTGAATTTAAGGTTCTATCAATATGGCATATTGATAGGGGGAGTTTGTTTAAACACCGAGAGTTAAGTTTAACTCCGTCATCAATTAGTTGTCATCATCAAAAAAGGGGGAGATTGTTGAATCTCGTATTTTGATGATGAAACTAATTGATAATTATGTTTATATTTTAATCTGCATTTTGAGTGATGCAGGATGCTTCGATCAGGATGAGACAATTAAAGCAGGAAAAATCATGTTGTGCCGGAGGAACATGTCAGAAGATTGGACGTCGGGCCAGTGGATCGGTCGACGTATCGACAGAAGGCTTCAGGCTGTGGACTCGGGCATCGGGCCAAGAAGAGCAGGTATTGCGCCAAGGATATCGGAGTTGCAGATTCAACTGGCCGATTGGGCAATAGGCCGCAGGAGAGGACGATGCGCCGAAGAATCAGACGAAGCGTCGAGGGACCAATGACATGCCGGACAACTTGGTTAATTGCTTAGGATTAATTGTCTCGATCGAAGTTTTATTTTACATGTGTAGGATTAACTACGATGGAAGTAAGACATGCAGCAGGAGTTGCACCGGAGTCAAGACTATGATCACGTTGGGAGTTCGAGAGTTCAACGGAAGTCTGGACGATCGTTGGAGGTTCTGCGGGAACAAATCCAAGAAGTCTAAGAGCTTGCCAAAAGAAGCTCATCAGAACTCGCCAAGTGGATCGTCGCAAGTCCAGGAGTTTGCTGGAAGTCTGCAGGAGCATCACCGAGGGTTCATCGGATGATCGACGGAAGTTCGCCGGAAGCTCGCCGGAAGAAGCGATTAATGCACCAGAGCAAGTTGCAGTAAATGTCTTAAGAAATATCGTAGTTAGCACGATGATTAAGTTAGAAATGGGAGGTGATCTTAGTAACTTAATCTTGGGGCAATTGGGCCCTTGACAGACCCAAATTGGGCCAATGGATCAGCCCATTCGGACCCAGATTTCTTGGCCAGCGGTGGCACTGCCTGGGCTTAGTCTCCGAGCGAGACTGGGTGGTGCAACCGCCCCTGTCAAGCGGTGGCACTGCCTAGAGGCTAAGTCTCCGAGCTTTGCCAAGCGGTGCAATCGCCCCTGACAGGAGGTGGCACCGCCCAGAGGCTCAATCTCCGAGCTCTGCCAGGCGGTGCAACCGCCAAACCCCGGAATTCCGGGAGATGACAGTTTTGAGCTCGGAATTCAAACTGGTTTGGGGCCTATAAATACCCCACCCTTTCAGTAATGAAAGGGTAACCAAAGAAACCGAAAGCTTGATCTTACTCTGTGATTTTAGAGCTCAAAAGTGTTGTAAAGTCTAGAAGTTCTCCTCCCTCTTTTCTTCCAAGTTTTGATCTTTCAAGAGAGGAGAGAAAATTCTGTAAGGGTTGTCTCCTAAGCCCGTCAAAAGGAGTGAAACTGTAAAAGGGTGGTTGGCCTTCGTCTAGTGAAGGAAGGCCTCTAGTGGACGTCGGTGACCTCGTCGAATGAGGAAGCCAAAAGTGGATGTAGGTTAAGATTGACCGAACCACTCTAAAATTGTGGTGCTCTCTGGTTTGTATTTATTCTTGCTGCTTACCTTACTACAAACCTCCATATGTGCTTTACTTCCTCTTTACTTTTGCTGCACTCCTTTACGAACTCGCTTTCAAGTTAAGTTTCCAAAAACAGTTTTACGTCGGAAACGATTTCATCGTACGAATGCAGTTTTAAAAGTCGAATGTTTTCCGCTGCACTAATTCACCCCCCACCCACCGCCCCCCCGGCCCCCTCTTAGTGCTCTTGATCCTAACACTTATGTCTTGGTTTCTTCCGGCGAGCTAAGTCCGTGATAGATAGTATCAGGGCAGGACAAGCACTCATAGAAACACTTAGCATGCAAATGTGGGGGACCTAGCAGGGCTGCGTTGAGGGCAGTCAGCACACGCGCGACCGTTTGGGGGAAAACGGGCATGGAGATGTAGGGAAAAAGAGTCGCTCGGAGGAGCGGGCATCTGACATTGGCATTCAGAGGAATGGCCAACCCTTCGCGCAAAAGGCACCATGAGAATAGACAAGCTTGGAAGAATGCGGAGCGCACAAAGGTTGGGATGGCTGAGTTTGAGCTACGACTCAACGTTGACAACCATACTTGATGGTGCTCAAGGCAAGCGAGACGCTTGGTAAAGGATGAGACCATCCAAGGTGGAATTAGTTGCTCAGCGACCGAAAGAGTTGTGCAAAGCTCACAGAGGTGAGGGGAATTGCTAACTCAAAGAATTTGGTACTTATGCATGGGCTTGTATACGGACGATGGAATGTTCGCGGCAATCCCAAGGTGACCGAAACTCAGCGCAATGGAGCATTGAAACTTTCTCTTCGGCATGTGAAGGATACGTCCGTAGGAGGCTGAAGTGTGCAACGAGTTCAGCATGTTGCTAGGCCTTGAGTGGTGCAGCGGGGGATGTATTGACATGGAGTCAAAATCTAGTAAGTGTGTTTGCAGAAGGCAGAACAATGCACAGTTTGTTCAGTAGATCGGAGTAGTCCAAGGGGATGGTGGTCTCCGAAACGAAGAGAGATGTTGCTCCAACGGGAAAGTTATCCAGGAGGGATAATTCTCGGCTCTCTAGAGGGAGAATCATGTGGGACAGACCTCACAAGTTGAGGAGGAGTACCTCAACAAACAACAACTCCACGAAGCTCAATGGACTGAGCAAGCGGCGAGGAGTCGTCGCATGATATCGCTTGAGAGAATGCATTGGTGGATGCATTGCGAGATCAAGTGGGGAAGCGACCCAAAGCAACACAAATAAAGGCAAACTTAGAGTCGATATGGAGATCGGAATCAAGGGAGGGCTGACCCGTGGAATGGTGGGCGCGAGGGCCACCATCAACTCAATGCAAAAACGAGGAGCGGAGCAACTTGAGTGTAACTTGGCGAAGTACCCAAGCCGCATGAAGGGAGCTAGCATAGAAGATGGAACATGGAGCAGAGGCATAGTGCTTTCCTTGGACCGAGGTCAAGGACATGAACTCTTGCAGAGGCAAGAGCAGGATCATGTTGTTCCATGGGTCATTCATTCTGACGAAGCGGACTCATCTTGCATTGTGCCAAAGATGAAGGGAGCTTCTAGGCACATGCACCTTATCTCGGAGGAGCATTTGATGGAGGAACTAAGGCGACTCAATTTGCGAAGGTGAAGTTGGGTTCAGAAGGCCTTAGCACGGGGCAAGAGGACGTAGAGGTGGGTGCTCTTGAAGAATATGTCATAGTTTTGCCATTCAAGTTACTATGAAGGAAGCGGTGCACAGCGAAGATTGTACTGGTAGGGTTAGAGGCCTAGGATCCAAACAATGGTGCACTAATTGCAGCGAAGTCGAGGGACTTTGGGAGCTACTAGGCGACGAACTATCCTAGAGCGGTGCTTCATCTAGGTGTGACCCAAGAATGGGTGGATGAAGGTCGATTGCCAAAGGAGCGAACAAAATCGAAGGTGGAAGAGACCCTACGATGTATTGGCAGAGGCCACACATGAAGGGTTCACAATTCGAGTTCATCCTACAAGGATCAGAATGCAATAGAGATGTCACCAGGAGGCGACATGGTGTAGCGGATCGTGGTGGAACAGTTCGTGGCAATGCGATACACACAACCTAGTCCCGTGAGGGACTAGATCAAACGGAGGTATGATCGGGAGCTACTAGAAGCTCCACTTCGGTGAACAACATGACGACAAGAAGGGCTATGGATTCAAGGAGTGAAGGCCATGGTACCGCAGAGGCAGGTTTTCTGTGCGTGCATCGAATTTTGCATCGGATGAAAACCTTGGTCATCAGTATATGGGGGCTATGTTCCACCAAGGGAAAAGTTCGAATGCAAGTACCAATGAGTCCCATGGGAGGTACTTAATCATACAGAGGTATGATCGAAGCAGCTGGAGAGTTGGACTTCTCTAGAGCTCATATTCGCTTAAGGGAGCCCGGCAAGTCAGAGGACTAGGTCGAGTAAGCGAACGTTGCTACCAAGGAAGCTAAAGAGAACAGAATCGGTGCAAATCCTACAACATGATGCCAGAGGCCATGCATGGGAGTTGCAGTCTGTCTTTCCATCGACCAAAGGGAGCTGCTTGGAGAATATAAAGGTGTTGAAGCATGGGGTCGAAAGGGGCGAGGAAGCGACGACGAGTCTAGAGGGACTTAGCTACCCAAAATCAAGCATCAGTTAGAATGAAGGTAGACTCAGAGGAGTGCCATAGAGGTATATCTACTGACTATGAAGAAAAGGGATGCAGATGCGAGGCGACGGATAGTAGTGCCATGGGCATGGCAGCGCCATGGTACCGCAGAGGCGGGACTTCCGTGAAAGTCATTGATCTCTTGCTCTCATGGAGGGAGAGCACTTGGTCGTGAAAGGGGCTGAGGAGGTGGAGCATGCAGAGGTAAACTCCAAGTACCGAGACAAGGCTGAAGGGCAGAGGCCAAGGAACTTCGTAAGACCGATGTCAATGAGTTTTTCATCAAGATAGCCAAAAGTGAAGGACTTCGGGTCATGCAAGAGTGCACGACCAATGAACGAAGCAGGCAGTATGCGGTGCTGTACATTCGCTACTCAGAGGAGTAGGCGGCAGGGTTGATGGAGAAGACGGTACAATCCTAGAGGCGACCAAATCTATTAGAGAATTACTCCAAGTTGGGGTGAAAACTTCCAGCATTCCAGAAGTTCGATGACATTGAGAAGGTGAATCATAGTAGCTAACTCAACGCAAGGAGTGCAAACACTTCAAGTGCTTCAGAAGTGTGAGCAAAGAGCAGGCGAAGGCTAGTAACCAGCTCGATGCATGGAGTACAACCTCGAGGAGGCGGCCGAAGTTAAGTAACCTTTGCCTTCTCAACTCTTAAGAGAATGGGCGAAACCGAGTACCCCAATTCTCTTATCTATCCAGCAGAGGAGCTCTACATATGTTCAAAGACCCTTCGAAGATAATGGAAGACAATAGTTGTCAAATCCTCACCAACGGTGATCAGTGTTACTAAGAGTAGATTATCCACTTCATTTCCCAACGAAATGCCAATCGAAAGCGGAAGTGATGCGAACCTACTTGGATGTGATAACTAAGTGAAAGAAGAGTAAATGAGCAAATTTTATGGAGGAAGGACCCAAAACTTCAGAAGTTTGCGAGACGATGCTCGTTAAAGCTCCAACAAGCATCCACCCAGTTCAAGCAGCATGAGGCATTTGAGAGACTGGCGCAGTAAGGATGGTCTTTTCCTTCATCTGGAGGATCCGCAGGAACCAACAGGGATCAACACAACTCAGCCAACCCCACACTAGAGTCAGAGTCGTTGGCGAGTTGAAGTAGCATGGCGGATCAAAGGTTCGACTACTCAAAAACAACAGCGGGGAGCAGCTGGGAGCCAAGAGGCGCATTGTAGCTGGAGCAGAAGATTGAAGACTCAGTAAAGGCGAGGAGTTGCAGTGTCGGCAAAGGCTTCGACGAGTAAGGAATAAGTGGGGGAGAATGTCATGGACAAACTTCTAAACAGGATGTTTGATGTAATGCTTATGTATGTCCGTGTCTTTTGGTATGTTCATACTTTGACTAGCATGTAGAGGGACAGCCGTAGACTTAATTGTCCCATTTTAGTTTGGTCTATAATGGACCATTTTACCCTTTGTTGTGCAATTGTTCAGAGCTTGTAGAGTCTGTTTGTAATTGGCATTGTCTATGAAGTGTTTTCGGAGATATTTGCTTGTGGATCCCGAGTGAGGCGTTTTCTCTATCCCGTTCTCTCTTTTGTGGGTCCTAAGGGACCATGGGAGGCTTCGGGGAGACTGACCTTTGCGGACGGACATGCAAGGGTGCCACACGACTTAGTCAAATCCAACTAAGTCTGTGACAGAACGTCCGGACTTTCGACGAACTCTCAAACTCCCAATGAAATCGCATCCTTGACTCCGGGACTTCATTTTACTTCATGCCTTGCTATCGTAGTTAATCCTACACATGTAAAAATGTACTTCGATCTAGATAATTAATACTAAGCATTAATCATGTTATCCGGCATATCGTTGGTCTCTCGACGCTTCGTCCGGTTCTTCGACGCATCGTCCTCTCTTGCGGCTTATTGCCCAATTGGCTAGTTGACTCCACAACTCTGATATCCTTGGCGCAATATCAGCTCTTCTTGGCCCGATGCCTGAATCCATGGCCCGAAGCCTTCTGTCGATACGTCGATCGATCTACCGGCTCGACGTCCAATCTTCTTACATATTTTCCTCCGGCCCAACATGATTTTTTCTGCTTTAATTATCTCATCCTGATCGAAGCATCCTGCATCACTAAAAATATAGATTAAATCATAAACCCCTATCAATTAGTTTCATCATCAAAATTCGAGATTCAACAATCTTCCCATTTTTTATGATGACAACCAATTGATGACGGAGTTAACCTTAACTCCCAGAGTTTAAACAAACTCCCCCTATCAATATGTCATATTGATAGAATACTCTTAGATTCAAAAATCCTAGCAAACATGTCATGATTAAAATCATGCATAACATCAATATACTTCTCCCCCTTTGTCATCAACAAAAAGGAGAAGTTAAATTCTCATATGTTTGGAGATATAACATTTCAAATCATTACAATATAATCTTCAGTTTTATCATCATGCAGGCTAGCAAGTCTTGATGATGTTCAAGATAGCAAGTTCTATATCATGCAAGCTAGCAAATTTTAAGATATTCAAGAAAGCAACTCCTTCTTCTCTTTTGAGAAGTGCAAGCTATCAATTTTGAATATGCAAGATAGTAAGATAGCAAGTTCTACAACATACAAGCTAGCAAAAAAAATTTTCATCATGCAAGAAAGCTTTCTTGTTGAAGTGTGCAAGCTAGCCATTCTTGCTTCCTTTAGCAATATGCAAGTTGCGAGTTTTGCTTCTTGAGATAGGCAAGCTAGTGATGTTCAAGACAACAAGCTCTTTCTTCTCTTTTGAGAAGTGTCATTTTTGCTTCTTTTGCAAAGTGCAAGCTAGCAAAATTTTACATTATTTTATAACATGCAAGCTAGCAAGATACAATGTTTTACATGCAGCAAGCAAACAATTTAGCAAGTGTTACGTTTGCATCTTCTCTTTAGATGTGCAAGAAGGTAAGCAAGTTTTTGCATTTTCTTGACTTGTGCAAGCTAGCTAATTTACTTTCTAGCATGTTTTGCTCCTCCTTTGTCATTGTCAAAAAGAAGGGAAGAATACAATGTTGTAATTCTTTTCTTTTTTCAATAATTTTTAAATCATGACAAAGATAAGTATCAATCTTATTTGTGCATCATTATATATTCAAATTAAAACATGTACAATTTCAAAATCTTACATTTCATTTTTCATGCACGATACCAAAAAATAAATCAATCATCATTATGAGCATATCATACATGATACTAAGACATTAAAATTTTTAAGCATCAAAACACTATCATGAGAATCTCATGCATTCATATCATCATTTTAGCAACAAATCATAGTATTTCAAATCATGATGATATCTAAATATCAAATTACATCTTACCATATATGATCATAACTTCTTATTTGTATGCAAAATAATAGTATTTTATGCATAATTTTATATCATCATATGAAAAGTATTAAGAGAATTTTGGTGATGAGATACACAAATAATAAAGACAAATTGTGAAAATCAAGAGACATATTATGATTCTTTTTTAATAACTCAAATAACAAAAAGAAAGAATCATAGTAAACAATCTTGATTTATAAAAAGAATTCTCAAGTTAAATTTCAAAAAATCAAGAGACACCATGATTCATTTTAATAAATCTCCTCTTAAATAAAATGATGAAAATAATTCTTAGGAGATCATAAAAAATCTTGATTCATAAAAGATTTTCAAGTTATAATCAATTCATGAATACCGAAAGAACATTCATGATTCATTTGGATAATTTTCTTCTTTAGTAAATGACAAAAGGAAGCATAGGAGATCAAAAACCAAGATCTTGATTTATTGAAAAATTTTCAAGTTATAAATCTAAAAAAATCAAGATAAACTCACTCAAATTCAACTCGTCAAATCAAAATCATTTTCAAAAGATTCACAAAAGCATAATATACATGGATTCATTAATCTTTTATCAAAAAATCAATAGAGATGGAAAATGTATTCCCCTTATTTTTATATGTTTCATTTTAAGTGATTGATTTCATTAAAGATGCTAAGTTTTTCTTATGAAAACCATACATCATAGTTTAAAATAGAAAAATAATATTTCATCATGAATAACTTCAAAGTCTCATGCATAGTATAAAATCATCAAGCATGATTTCATTAAACATAAATCATCTTCAATCAAAATCATGAAATCATCAAGATACACATTAATGCTTTTTAAACTAATCTTGTTAGGTGTACAAACATTAGATTTATATCTATCATTTTATTGCATTATTACATCATTAAAACATCAAGCATGATTTCATAAGATATTTTTAATCAAAATTATTTTGTTTATCATAAACATGTAATTTTCATGATTATTTTCAAAATTACTAGAATGATAAGCATGATTCCTAATTTTTTACATTTTCATTATTAAACATTCAATTTTTAAGAAAATTAATTCTAAACTAAATTAAAAATAACTCATGAAAAAATATTATGTAATTTCGAAATAAATTAAAGGCATTTTGATTACCTCATTGTCGAATGCCGTTAAGGCGTAGTTTGTCACCTCGCCTTTGTTGCTTTTCTTCTCGTTTTCGGAGGAGCTCGCTTCATCCCAATTTGTATTCTTTTTCTTGCGTTCAAAGCAAGTAGTTGCATTCTTTTTGTTCTTTAATTTTTATTTCATGAACTTTTTAAATTTATTAGTGAGGAGTTCATGTTCACCATCACTTGAGCTAATGCTCGAGTGGTCATTAAATGTTCTAAGTCTGAAATCCTTCATATTCTTTGGAAGGTGGTTCTCGAGTTCTTCATGTGCATTACATGTCATTTTATAGGTCATCAAAGACCCTATTAGTTCTTCCAAAGGGAAATAGTTCAAATCTTTTAATTTTTATATTGCCGTTATTTTCAAATTTCAATTTTTAGATAGAGATATTAAAATCTTGTTAACGAGTTCAAAATTCGAAAAGCTTTTACCAAGAGCTTTTAAACCATTGACAACATCCATAAAACGGGTGTACATGTCTCTAATGATTTCGCTTGGTTTCATATGAAACAGTTCAAAATCGTACATCAATAAATTAACTTTAGAATCTTTAACACTACTTGTGCCTTCGTGTATGGTTTCAAGATATGCCAAATGTCGAAAGCCGTTTCGCATAAAGAAACCCGATTAAACTCATTTTTGTCTAAGACACAAAATAGAGCGTTCATAGCACTAGCATTTAAAGAAAAAGTCTTCTTCTCCAAATCATTCCAATCCTTCATTGGAAGAAAATACCTTTTTAAACCGGATTCGACAATGTTCCATAAGTTTAAATTCAAAGAAAGAAAGAAAACTCTCATTCGAGTTTTCCAATATGTGTAGTCCATCCCATTTAAAAGGGGAGGACGAATGAGAGACTGACCCTCTTGAAAGCCGAAAAGAGTCATTTCTCTTTGGGTGTTAAACTAAATGAGAAAACGAGACTCTAATACTAATTGTTAAGATCAAGAGTGGCACTAAGAGGGGGGGGGGGTGAATTAGCGCAGTGGTAAAATCACGTCTTCAAAAATGTTTCGTTCGATAAAATCAGTTTCGTAAAGATGTTAACTTGAAATTGTATGGAAATGTAGTGAAGGAGCAATTCAGTTTGCAATAAGGTAAATAGCAAGAAGTAAATGCAAACCAGATTTTAGAGTGGTTCGGTCAACGTGACCTACATCCACTTTCGGCTTTCTCCTCCGACAAGGTCACCGGCGTCCACTATTGATCTTCTTTCAACGGACGAAGATCAACTACCCTTTTACACCCCTCTTCTCCTTTTCACGGGTTTAGGAGACAACTCTTACAATCACTCACTCCTCTCTTACAAAATTCTAAACTTAGAGTGGAGGAGGGAATTTCTAAAGAGATTGCAGTAGTGTTTTCTTACTTTTGAATCCTCTGTGCTTGTGTCTTTTAACCAGGGATGAGAGGGGTATTTATAGGCTTCAAGTTAATTCAAACTTGGAGCCTAAAAATATCTTATCCCGGGATTCCCGAGCATAGGCGGTACCACCGCTTGTGCTGAGCGGTACCACCGCTAATGTCAGTCTGACACTAACACTGCACTGGGCGGTACCACTGCCTAGTCTGGTGGTACCACCGCCTAGTCTGGCGGTACCACCGCCTAGTCTGGCGGTACCACCACCTAGCACTAGACCACTAGGCGGTACCATCGCCCAAACTAGCAATACCATCACATGGCACCCTGCCAGGGGTAGTATAACCGCCCAGACTGGCGGTACCACTGCCTGACATAGTCTCAAAGATTGTGCCATGACGGTGCTGCCTCTTGGGTCACTATTTGGGCCTCTCATTGAGCCTAAAACAGTGTTTACATGGGCCTAGCTGGCCCCTAATTGGGTTACCCCAAATCCAAACCTAATTATATTCTAACTATGATTCCTAAGACATTGGCTAAGCTAAAGAAGTCCCTATGTCTTGGATTCTTCCGGCGAGCTTCCGGTGATTTTTCCGGTGAACATCCAACAATCTCTCGGCAATGTTCCAATGGACTCCTAGCAAGCTCCTACACTTCACGACGATCTTCTTGCCGAGTTCAAACGAGCTTCTCTGGCAAGCTCCGAGACTTCTCGGTTGGTTTCACGAGAACTTCCGACGAACTGTCACGGACAAACTTCGAAACACGATGTTTGATGTAATGCTTATGTATGTCCATGTCTTTTGGTAAGTTCATGCTTTGTACAGCATGTAGAGGGACAGCCGAAGGCTTAATTAGTCCTATTTTAGTTAGGTTGGTGGTCGCTTTAGGCTTGTAAATAAAGGTTGTGTCATGTGGACATGTGTGAGAGATTTTCGGTCTATAGTGGATCATTTTACCCTTTGTTGTGCAACTGTTCAGAGCTTGTAAAGTCTGTTTGGAATTTGCATTGTCTATGAAGTATTTTCAGAAATGTTTGCTTGTGGATCCCGAATGAGGCATTTTCTCTAACCCGTTCTCTCTTTTGTGGGTCCTAAGGCACATGGGAGGCTTCGGGGAGGCTGACCTTTGCGGACGGACACGCAAGGGTGCCACACGACTTAGGCAAAACTAGCTAAGTCCGTGACAGATGGTATCAGAGTAGGACAAGCACTCATAAAAATACTTAGCATGCATATGTGGGGGACCTAGCGGGGCTGCGTTGAGGGCAGTCAGCACATGCGCGGCCGTTTGGGGGAAAACGAGCATAGAGATGTAGGGAAAAGAGTCGCTCGGAGGAGCGGGCATCTGAGATTAGCATTCAGAGGAATGGCCAACCCTTCGCGTAAGAGGCACCACGAGAACAGACAAGCTTGGAAGAATGCAGAGTGCACAAAGGTTGGGATGGCTGAGTTTGAGCTATGGCTCAATGTTGACAACTATACTTGATGGTACTCAAGGCAAGCGAGGCGCTTGGTAAAGGATGAGACCATCCAAGGTGGAATGAGTTGCTCAGCGACCGAAAGAGTTGTGTAAAGCTCACAGAGGTGAGGGAAATTGCTAATTCAAAGAATTCGGTACTCATGCATGAGCTTGTATGCGGACGATGGAATGTTCGCGGCCATCCCAAGGCTACCGAAACTCGGCGCCATGGAGCATTGAAACTTTCTCTTCGGCATGTGAAGGATACGTCCGTAGGAGGCTGAAGTATGCAATGAGTTCAGTATGTTGCTAGGCCTTGAGTGGTGCAGCGGGAGCTGTATTGACGTGGAGTCACAATTTAGCAAGTGTGTTTGCAGGAGGCAAAACAATGCACAGTTTATTCAGCAGATCGGAGTAGTCCAAGGGGATGGTGGTCTCCGAAACGAACAGAGATGTTGCTCCAACGGGACAGTTATCCAGGAGGGATAAGTCTTGGCTCTCCAGAGGGAGAATCATGTGGGCTGGACCTCACAAGTTGAGGAAGAGTACCTCAATAAACAACAACTCCTTGAAGCTAAATGGACTGAGCAAGCAGCGAGGAGTCATCGCATGATCTCGCTCGAGAGAATGCATTAGTAGATGCATTGCGAGATCAAGCGGGGGAACGACCCAAAGCAACAAAAATGAAGGCACACTTGGAGTCGATATGGAGATCGGACTCAAGGGAGGGCTAACCCGTGGAATGGTGGGCGCGAGGGCCACCATCAACTCAATGCAAAAATGAGGAGCGGAGCAACTTGGGTGTAACTTGGCGAAGTACCCAAGCCGCATGAAGGGAGCCAGTATAGAAGATGGAACATAGAGCGGAGGCATAGTGCTTTCCTTGGACAGAGGTCAAGGACATGAACTCTTGCATAGGCAAGAGCAGGATCATGTTGTTCCATGGGTCATTCATTCTGACAAAGCGGACTCATCTTGCATGGTGCCAAAAACGAAGGGAACTTCTAGGCACATGCACCTTATCTCGGAGGAGCATTTGATGGAGGAACTAAGGTGACTCAATTTACGGAGGTGAAGTTGGGTTCAGAAGGCCTTAGCACGAGGCAAGAGGATGCAAAGGCGGGTACTCTTGAAGAATATGCCACAGTGTTGCCATTCAAGTTGCCATGAAGGAAGCGGTGCACAGCGAAGATTGTGTTGGTAGGGGCAGAGGCCCAGGATCCAAACATGGGTGCAGTAATTGTAGCGAAGTCGGGGGACTTCGGGAGCTACTAGGCGACAGACTGTCCTAGAGCGGTGCTTCATCTAGGTGTGACCCAAGATTGGGTGGATGAAGGTCGATTGCCAAAGGAGCGAACAAAATTCAAGGTGGAAGAGACCTTGCGATGTATTGGCAGAGGCCACACATGAAAGGTTCATAATTCGAGTTCATCCCACAAGGATCAGAATGTAATAGAGATGTCACCAAGAGGCGACATGGTGCAGCGGATCATGGTGAAACAGTTTGTGAAAATGCGATAACACGACATAGTCCTGTGAGGAACTAGATCATACGGAGGTATGATCGGGAGCTACTGGAAGCTCCACTTTGGTGAACAACATGACGACAAGAAGGGCTATAGATTCAAGGAGTGAAGGCCATGGTACCACAGAGGCGGGTCTTCCATGCGTGCATCGAATTTTGCATCGGATGAAAGCCTTGGTCATCAGCATATGGGGGCTGTGTTCCACCAAGGGAAAAGTTCGAATGCAAGTACCAGTGAGTCCCATGGGAGGGACTTGATCATCCAAAGCTATGATCAAAGCAGTTGAAGAGTTGGACTGCTCCAGAGCCCATATTCGCATAAGGGTGCCCGACAAGTCAGAGGACAAGGTCGAGTAAGCGAACGTTGCTACTAAGGAAGCTAAGGAGAACAGAATTGGTGTAAACCCTATAATGTGATGGCAGAGGCCATGCATGGGAGTTGCAGTCTGTCTTTCCATCGACCAAAGGGATCTGCTTGGAGAACACCGAGGTTTTGAAGCAAGAGGTCGAAAGGGGCGAGGAAGCGACGACGAGTCCAGATGGACTTAGCTACCCAAAATCAAGCATCAGTTAGAATGAAGGTGGACTCGGAGGAGTGCCACAGATGCATATCTACTAACTGTGAAGAAAAGGGATGCAGATGCGATGTGACAGATAGTAGTGCCATGGGTATGACAACGCCATGATACCGTAGAGGCGGGACTTCTGTGAAAATCATTGATCCCTTGCTCTCATGGAGGGAGAGCGCTTGGTCATGAAAGGGGCCGATGAGGTGGAGCAGGCAAAGGCAAACTCCAAGTACCGAGATAAGGCTGAAGGGCAGAGGCCAAGGAACTTCGTAAGACCGGTGTCAATGAGCTTCTCATCAAGATAGCCGAAAGTGAAGGACTTCAGGTCATGCAAGAGTGCATGACCAAGGAACGAAGCATGCAGTACACGGTGCTGTACCTTTGCTACTCAAGGGAGTAGGCGGTAGGGTTGATGGAGAAGACGATACAATCCCAGAGGTGACCAAATCTATTAGAGAATTACTCCAAGTTGGGGTGAAAACTTCTTGTATTCTAGAAGTTTGATAGCATTAAGAAGCTGAATCACAGTAACTAACTCAATGCAAGGAGTGCAAACACTTCAAGTGCTTCAGAAGTGTGAGCAAAGAGTAGGCGAAGGCCATTAACCAGCTCGATGCATAGAGTACAACCTCGAGGAGGCGGGCGAAGTTAAGTAACCTTTATCTTCTCAACTCTTAAGAGAATGGGCGAAACCGAGTACCCCAATTCTCTTATCTATCCAGCAGAGGAGCTCTGCACATGTTCAAAGACCCTTCGAAGATAATGGAAGACAATAGTTATCAAATCCTCACCAACGGTGATCAGTACTACTGAGAGTAGATTGTCCGCTTCATTTCCCAATGAACTGCCAATTGAAAGCGAAAGTGATGCGAACCTACTTGGAAGTGACAACTAAGTGAAAGAAGAGTCAATGGATAAATTTTGTGGAGAAAAGACCCAAAACTTCAGAAGTTTGCGAGACGATGCTCATTAAAGCTCCAACAAGCATCCACCCAGTTCAAGCAGCATGAGGCACTTGATAGACTAGCGTAGTAAGGATGGTCTTTTCCTTCATCTGGAGGATCCGCAGGAACCAACAGGGATTAACATAACTCAGCCAACCCCACACAAGTGTTCATTGGCGAGTTGAAGCAGCATGACGGATCAAAGGTTCGACTACTCAAAAACAGCAGCGGAGAGCAGTTGGGAGCCAGGAGGCACATTGCAACTGGAGCAGAAGATTGAAGACTCAGCAAAGGCAAGGAGTTGTAGTGTCGGCAAAGGCTTCGACGAGGACGTCGAAGGAATAAGTGGGGGAGAATGTCACGGACAAACTTTGAAACAGGATGTTTGATGTAATGCTTATGTATGTCCATGTCTTTTGGTATGTTCATACTTTGTACAGCATGTAGAGGGACGGCCGAAGGCTTAATAGTCCCATTTTAGTTAAGTTGGTAGCCGCTTTAGGCTTGTAAATAAAGGTTTTATCATGTGGACACATGTGAGAGATTTTTGGTCTATAGTGGACCATTTTACCCTTTGTTGTGCAACTGTTCAGAGCTTGCAAAGTCTATTTGTAATTTGCATTGTCTATGAAGTGTTTTCGGAAATGTTTGCTTGTGGATCCCGAATGAGGCGTTTTCTCTAACTCGTTCTCTCTTTTGTGGGTCCTAAGGGACATGGGAGGCTTCGGGGAGGCTGACCTTTGCGGACGGACATGCAAGGGTGCTGCACGACTTAGGCAAAACCAGCTAAGTCCATGACAGAATGTCCAGATTTTCGACGAACTCTCAAACTCGCAACAAAATCACGTCCTTGACTCCGAGACTTCATTTTTCTTCATGTCTTACTATCGTAGTTAATCCTGCATATGTAAAAACATACTTCGATCTAGACAATTAATACTAAGCATTAATCATGTTGTCCGGCATGTCATTGGTCTCTCGAAGCTTCGTCCGATTCTTCGGCGTATCATCATCTCTTGCGGCCTATTGCCCAATCGGTCAGTTGACTCCGCAACTCCGATATCCTTAGCGCAATATCCGCTCTTCTTGGCCCGATGCCCGAATCCATGGCTCGAAGCCTTCTATCGATACGTTAATCGATCCACCGGCTCGATGTCCAATCTTCTGACATGTTTTCCTCCAGCCTAACATGATTTTTTCTGCTTTAATTGTCTCATCCTGATCGAAGCATCTTGCATCACTAAAAATACAGATCAAATATGAGATTCGACATTTTATGTATCGAGCACTATTAGAAGCACATGACAACTCAAAATCATAAAAAAAATTCATACTTTTATCAAGTGTCTTCAAGGTAGGTATAAGTATTTATAACATTAGTATTATCTTATTTAAGCTCTTTGATTTTATTTGTAATATCAAATACTTGGGTTTATTTTTTTATTTCTAAATATGTTTTGATCACAATATCTCATAACTCATTTGTTGTTAGTAAAAACATATATGTTTTGTCAATTTTTGGTTCCATGTAGTTTATCAACCATAATATGATCATGAAAATTTTAAAATCCCATACTTCAAACTTGGGATCATCGTGTCGTTGTTAATCCAATCAAATAGCTGATATTTTTTCTTTTTTGAATATATAGTTTTACGGACTGACACCAACAGAGAAAGTTCTATCTATCGAGTTTATGCATTATAATCAGCAAGGATAGATTGTTACCTTAGTTGTTTATTGGAGATTGAAGCAATGGTTTCATCTTCTCCTCCAAACATAATCGCGTAGGTTTTTCACAAGCAAACAAGGAAGAAAATTAATTGGGATTGATTCAGAGCGTGATAGAATAAAAAAAAAATTCAACAATTAAGGTTAAAATAAAGAAGAAAAATAATTCCTATAGGAACAAAGCTCTAATACCGTAAATACAAGAAAAATAATTCTGTATACGAAGGAAGATAGGATAATTACAAACTATACAACTAAGAAAATTAATTATATATAATATTTTATTCTAATTTATTTTTTATAATATGGGCTTATTTAATACTGATTGAGTGGCTCAAAATAGGGGGATAGATTTTTTTTAATTATATATTATAAAATATTTTAATTATAAGATTCAAAATATCTTAATCATGAGATTTTTTATATCCTGATGCATGGACCATAGGATGTCCCTTGAGGGTTATGGGTTGATGGCCGAGAGGGTATTATTACCTAGGAAGTCTTTGGTGGATCTGATGACCTTATTGAGTAGCCTTCACGGTACATGCCCACGGTGTTTGGTGGCAGAATTCTTCTTATCGCCACCATTGTTCTTTTTCTACCGCGAATAATGTTAGAGAAAATATCACCTATAATTACATAAACAATGAGTAGTAAGAATTAAACTCGTCAGAATTGCCTTGCTCATAATTGTTGAGAGAGTATTACCTAGAAAGTCCTCGATGGATTTGATGGCCTTATCGAGGTGGCCCTTGCAGTACATTCCCATTGTCATTTAGTCCTATAATCCTTTTTTTTTCCTCTAATCTTGGTGTTTGGTGGTAAGATTTTTCTTGTCGTTCTTTTTCTACAGTAAAAATATTATAGAAAATATCATTTGTAATTGCATAAACAATGAAAAATGAGAATTAAGCTCGTTAAAATTATCTTGCTCACGATTGCAATCACTCTTTCTCTCTCTCTAGCCTCCAACAGTGAGTTAAGGACGTGAAGTGGAGTGGGAAAGGGGGAGGGGAATAGGGTGACATAAATAGAGCTTGATGCATGAGGATGGGGAATCATGCAACACGTAAGACATGAATCGATGGCCGCAGCGGTCGTGGATCGCTTTTTGACGCAACGATAAGATCCAGCTTTCCTAACCTCTTGCTGTCGGTCGCTTCGAGATGGAAGCCTCTAGAGCTTCCTCGCAAAGGCTTCGGTACTAGACAGAGAGCCTAACGGTACCCAGTCGAAGTCATCGGTGAACTCACCCCTGAGGTAGGATGGTGTTAGAACAATTTAGGGTTGTAGCCATGACAACCATGGTGTTAGAACAATTTAGGGTTGTAGCCATGACAACCATAGAGGACTGAGAAGCAGGCACAAAAGAGACCGTAGAGAAAGAATACATGCAGGGTAACATTAAATATTTTCCTACATTGTGTTACATTTCTTAGATATCAACTACGAAATTGTTGCAACCAATTAACACTGATGATCACTTCTCTTAACTTGCTTGTGACTATGATTGAGAGGTCGATAAGTTTCATCGCTTCACCATCTTACAAAATAATAAAAAAATGGATGTAGAATAGTCTAGAGTATCTGTATCTAATGATTTGTTGTTCTATACTTGGTATGGAAATAAATGTCCGGTATATTTTTGGTTACAATGCAATTTGATTTCTCATGTCGAAAAGATATGTGAATGTCCATCAGTAGCATCTTGAAGTAGAAGATGATGACAATCTAAAAAGAAGGGTTGCTATAATAAATTGCATTGACAAACACTAGTTAACCTCTACTAGTGATAAATTCTCTACTCAAATGAGTTGACCTTCCTAGATTTCACAACAACATGACTTCTAGAATCTGGAGACTCAATCATGCTGTTCATATAGTTGTTCTCACCGCAGATTTTTTCTACTTTTGGTTCTACAATTGTGTTAAAATGCTGCAGTCGTTGCTGTTAGTATAAAATCTGTAACCAGTAGATCTAACAATAATTACGATGTGTACTTTTCTTGTTGTTTAAAAAAATAAACCTTATCTGATCTATGAGCGTTTCATCTTCAAATCTGAAATATCAATTTGCAAGGATCCGCAAGGAGAACTAGATCCTTCTCCTCTCTTCCTATCTTTTCATAGGACCACCTAAATTGATGGATTAGGGGATTATGGAAGTGGGAGATTGAGAGAAAAACATTAATCTCTCAATTGCTGAGATGTTACTCAGATGCACTCTGATGTACTCAGATACATACAGATAATGCACTTAGCCCCTAGAGGTCCTGTCTATTTATAGGCGAGAGTAGAGGGTCTAGGATAAGTTATTAGGAGAGTTCCTCCCATAAGGTTATCTCATAAGGAATCCTAATTTAATATGGACTTATTTTCTATTTGTCAATAATCATAATCAGAATCCAATCATATCTATAATATATCTTACGTAATTAAATAGAGTCACATAATCTAACATTCTCCCACTTGGCCCAATAATTAGTAAGATAAAAAAGACTTAAAATTAAAAATAAATAAATAAAATTTATTTAAAAACAATTTGACTCAATTGGATTTTGAAATTTTAGAAAAACTATATATACGCGTGTAAATTTTAGAAAATAGGCCAATAAGTCCAATAATAATAATAATAATAATACTACATTAAGTCTGACTAATAATATGAGTCATAGCGGTTGTATGCCATCAGTGTCATACTTCCTTCTATGTACCACAATACTATTAGTCTTTCCTAATACGTCCAAAATGACCCCTATAATTTGTCTTGTCAAGACAATCCTATCATCTCATTCAACCATAATATGTATATACATAATTGTGAACAGGATAACAGAAACAAATAACTTTAAGTACGTAAGTAAGAATGTCAATTATAGTATCTTACGTAAGAATGTCAATTATAGTATCCACTCAAACATACATCACCATATCCTTTATGGGTTGCTCACAAACCCAATCATAAGAATATGTTCTTTCAAAATACTTTAGACTGTAAGTCCTAAGTGAATAGATGAGCAATCAATACAGTAGAACTTAAGTAATTAATTGACATTAGATGTTTCTGGACTCATCTTCTTTAACCATCAAGTACTTTATACCATAATGCATATAGATGCAATAGTACTTGTCATTCTTAGAGAAGAAAACTACTGCAATGTCATAAAATATCTTCAATGACTTGAAAATTGAGTCTAACTACACCAAGTCCTGAGATAAAAATTTTACAGTAAAAAATTTAATTAGTGGCCTCAAAGCATGCCATAAAATCAACTTTTATTATTAATAATAATAAATTACCCTTCTAATTTACATAGATGTTAACCGTAAGGTGGACTTTCTATTATCGAGACAATTTATATAATCAGCATCTGAAAAATATCATTATTTCAAGCTGATATAATTTTATATATGTGAGCATATAATCCTTTGTCCTTTCCGGATATCTTATTACTTTCTCTATAGTCCTTTAGTGTTTTTACTTCTGGGTAAACCCAATATATACCCAACATTTTAACTGTAAAAACTAATATCTTTTCTAACACAGAGTTGAGCATAGACTTCCAACTGTACATATACAAAGAATATTTTCTTTATATGATTCTTTTTAAGTCATTTTCAAGCATTTACTATTGACTAAAATTTTGCTTTTATGATTTACTGAATAAAGCTGTATATTGAATCTTTTCAAGACTCGATTGATATATCATTTCTAAGACAGTCTTCATAATCATTGAGGTCTATCCTTGAATTACTCAATATTAATAATATAAGATGTCTCATTCATATCAACCATCTTAAAATTCTTAGTGACAAATTTCTTGATTTAGTATAATAAATCAAGATTACTATTGGTAAGGTAAAATATTATCCATATATAAGACCAATATAATAAACTTACTCCCACTGATATAAATACTGATTAATAGTATTTATCTTAAATCTAAAAATAATGATATCAATAACCTTTATATATCATTATCTTGAAGTTTGTTTAAGGTCATAAATAGATTCCTGAATTTACATACCAAACTTTATATTTCTTTTATTTTCTTTGTAAATCATTTAGAATAACCAATATAAAACTAAATCTCTAAAAAAAAAATATTTTTCATATCATTATGATATAACTCAAATTCATAATGAATCACTAATGTCATGATGATTCTTAACGAGTTCATTAAAAATCTCGTTATGATCGATATATTCTTTATGAGTAAAACTTTTAACCACAAGTCTGACCATTATATCATTCGACATTATCCTTTGAGTCACATTTATATAATAGACTCTTTATAATTATTGGATAATTCGATAAATTTATCAGACACTATTCTGGTTATTAATTTTAACTCTTTTTTTATTACATCATATTACTTTTCAGAATCATTACTTTTCATGACCCATGACAAAAATAAGGGATCCATTATGATTCCTATATCATAATATAATTTTTGTAAATATACAACATAATAACCATAAACGACATGATTCCTTCCCCTTTGAGATATTCTCAAAGTTATCAATTATGGTTGTTCTGCAAGACCATTAATAATGATATCAATATAATGTGGGAGTTTAGTAATGTTATTTTTGTTAGGATCAAGAGCACTAAGAGAGGGGGGGGTGAATTAGTACAGCGGAAAACTTTCGACGATTAAAACTGCATTCGTACGTTGAAATCCGATTCTGACGTAAAAGTCATTCTGTATAGATAATAACTTTGAAAGTTTACAAAAACGTATTTGAAGTAAAGTAAGGAAGCCAGTTTGTAGTTAAGATAGAAATCAGAATGTAAGCGCAGACTGAAATATGATGTTCGTACGATAAAACTGATTTTCATCTTAACGCTGATTCGGAAAATACTTAACTATGAAACACGTTCGTAAATGAGCAGAAGGCAGTAAGCTATTGAAGAGGTTTGCAGTAAAGATAAGATGCTCAAACTAAATGCAAACTGAGATTTAGAGTGGTTTGGTCAATCTTGACCTACATCCACTTTTGGCTTCCTCCACCGACGAGGTCACCAATGTCCACTAGAGGCCTTCCTTCAATAGGCGAAGGCCAACCACCCTTTTACAGTTTCACTCCTTTTGACAGGCTTAGGAGACAACCCTTACAAACTTTTCTCTCCTCTCTTGAAAGATCAAAACTTCGAAGAAAAGAGGGAGGAGAACTTCTAGACTTTACAACACTTTTGAGCTCTAAAATCACATAGTAAGATCAAGCTTTCAGTGCCCTTTCATACAGGAAAGGGTGGGGTATTTATAGGCCCCAAACCAGTTTGAATTCCAAGCTCAAAATTATCATCTCCCGAAATTTTCGGGTATGGCAGTTGCATCGCCTGACAGAGCTCGGAGACTGAGCCTCTAGGTAGTGCCACCGCTTGTCAGGGGTGGTTGCACCGCTTGGCAGAGCTTAGAGACTGAGCCTCTGGGCGGTGCCACCGCCTGACAGGGGCGGTTGCACCGCTTGGCAGAGCTCGGAGATTGAGCTCAGGCGGTTCCACCGCTTGTCAGGGGCGGTTCCACTGCCCAGTCTCGTACGGAGACTGAGCCCAAGCGGTGCCACCGCCTGACTGGAGCGGTTGCACCACCTAGTCTCACTCGGAGACTGAGCCCAAGCGGTGCCACCTTCTGACCTAAGTAGTTGCACCGCCCAGCTTTCCTGGGAGACCATCTCTTGGGCGGTGCCACCGTCGACCTTGGCGGTGCCACCGCTTGGCAGGAATTCTGGTCCGAATGGGTTGATCCATTTGGCCCAATTTGGGTTTGTCAAGGGCCCAATTGCCCCCAGATTAAGATAATGGGATCACCTCCCATTTCTAACTTATCTACATGCTAACTACGACATTTCTTAAGACATTTACTGCAACTTGCTCTAGTGCGTCAATCGCTTCTTCCGGTGAACTTCTGTCGATCATCCGATGAACCCTCGGTGATGCTCCTGTGGACTTCCGGCAAACTCCTGGACTTGCGACGATCCACTTGGCGAGTTCCGATGAGTTTCTTTAGCAAGCTCCTAGACTTCTCGGATTTGTTCCCGCAGAACCTCCAACGACCGTCCGGACTTCCGTCGAACTCTCGAACTCCCAACATGATCATAGTATTGACTCCGGCGCAACTCTTGCTGCATGTCTACTTCCATCGTAATTAATCCTGCACATGTAAAACAAAACTTCGATCAATACAATTAATCCTAAGCAATTAACTAAGTTATCCGGCATGTCATTGGTCCCTCGACGCTTCATCAGATTCTTCGGCGCATCGTCCTCTCCTGTGGCCTATTGCCCAATCGGCCAGTTGACTCCGCAACTCCGATATCCTTAGCACAATACCCGCTCTTCTTGGCCCGATGCCCGAGTCCACGGCCCGAAGCCTTCTATCGATACGTTGACCGATCCACCGGCCCGATGTCCAATCTTCTAACATGTTCCTCCGGCACAACATGATTTTTTCTGCTTTAATTGTCTCATCCTGATCGAAGCATCCTGCATCACTCAAAATGCAAATTAAAACATAAACACATATCAAGTAGTTTCATCATGAGATTCAACAATTTATTGTTTACTTTTATCAAATCATTTAATGATTTAAGTAACAACAATCTCTCGAATAATAAAGGAGTATTAACTTGTATCTCTTGTATATCAAAATTAAATTTCAAGATTTTCACTCTGATTTGCTATTTTATAGGAATATTACATTATCAGATTTAATCATCCTCGTACTATGATTAGAGCAATAAGATATATACCCCTTTAAACTTTTCTGGATAGATAATAAAATATTCAGAAATAATTATTAAATATAATTTTTTTTTTTATGTGAGTTGAAGATCCTTATCTCCATAGGATAATTTTAAATATGTAAATATCTTAAGTCAGGTTTCTTATCATTTCATAACTTAAAAAAAAAAGTCATGTAATTTACTTACTAGGAACACAATTCAAGATATACATAGTTGTCCTTGGAGCTTCTTCTCACATTGATTTGGGTACAAAAGAATAATTTATCATTGCTCTTAATCATATCTATAAGGTACGATGATATCTTTCAATAATCATATTCTACTGTAACACATCTGGTAAATCATATACCTTATTTTTCTAAGAATCTAGCAAAAGAATTATAATTGGGTTCATCATAAATACCATAAAATTTATCACCCTTGTCAGATATGATGATCTTGACTTTTCTATATAATTGTCTATCAACTTCATTTATACACACTTCAAGAGTGTAAATGGTCATAGACTTTACATGAATTAGATATATATAATCATATCTCAATAGATTATTTATATGATGATAAAATGTCTCTCTTTAATGAGACAAAAGTATATTGTGATAAACATAACCTTAATGAGTTTATAAAACTACATTTCACTTCAATATGATCATTGTAAACTTATGATTCATATTAATTCTGTATAGACTATTATACAGATTTCAAAGGTTAATTTAATTGAATCACAATAAGTTTACAATCGCCAAAAGAGAAATAATATTCTAACAATTCTAGGTAAAGAACTCAAATTCCGAGAATTATAAGAATACAACATGGATTCTCAAGATTTATCAATCATCTTTAGATATAAATGATAAATACAAACTAATATCACTTTCACTTTAAGATGATTCCCTATATTGATAAATATCTCATTCTCTTTTGGTTTTATCCCTCTTCATTTTAATGAATATCTATTATTAGTAACATATGTTGAAGCATCAAATTAATCCATCAATAATATCTATAATATTTGATTTGAACCATATAAATGTTATATTTATACTTTTTTTTCATTTCAAATCAAATCTTATAGTATATTTTCTTCTTCACATAACTTTATTTGCTACAAAAATAACACTTTATTGTGAAGATATTCTTTTATGAGTTTATATAGTAATTGAAAACTCAAGTGGACTTACGCTTCATCCTTATTTTAGTGTTACCTACTTCTTGAGTAATACTCAAAATATTATGAGTCTTGAGCTTATAGCTTTATCATTTATTTTAAAGATATAATCTTAAATTCCTCAAATACTATCATAGTAAGGTGTTAACTAATGACTTATCAGATAATTTAAATTGATCATTATATATTCTCATACGCTAGTTGTAAACTGTACTGAAGTCTAAGTATCATAAAATTGACTATTTCATACCTTTCTTGATCGGTCATCTCAATTATTTATTTCATAGAACTTTTAGTAATTAATATTATATTCTGTTCAATTAATCTGATCAAGGTCTCACTCACTCAATACAACTTGTATATGCTCAAGCCATTTATTTCAGAAAATATAGGGACATTTACAGAAATACAATAAAGAAAGTACCACTATAATAATATAACATTAATGCTTTGAGTTTCCAAAATATGATAAACTATTGATATCATCTATATTTCACCTTTGGGTGAAATATTGACATATCTAGTATTCACTCAAGATCACTTATGGAGGACTGATACCATCCTTGTGGAATAGTATTGTTACCTTTGGGTATACAACCCTAAACTACAAGAATATCCAAAACAGTATCATTCTACCCTATCACATAATTATTTGAAATAGATTCTCTTTTGGGATTATCTAAATCTCATAATTATATGAGATTTATTTAATTTAATATCATTTAGGATGAATTCCATAATGTATTTTATAGATTATTGGTCCAGGTCACTTTGGTGGCTCCAAGACCAATAAAAAAGATAAAATACAATCTAAAATATTCCATTAATGACATGAACTTTATTGTAATTCATATTCCATAAGCCTATCATCCTAGGCTACTTTGGTAGCTACTAGTCAGATAAAACTTAGGAAGATAAATTATAAATAATATTCACTAAATTTCTTTATCATGATTCATGTTGCCATTGTGAATATTATTTTTATTTAATATCATTTAAGACTAATTTCATAATATATTTTATAAATTATCGGTCCAGGTCACTTTGGTGGCTATAGGACCACTATAAAAATATAAAATACAATAAAAAAATATTCTATAAACGATAAGACCTGTAATTCATATCACAAAAGTTTATCATCCAAGGCCACTTTGGCAGCTACAAGTCAGATAAACCTTAATGAGATGAATTACAAATAATATTCATCAAATTTCTTTAATTTATGCTAAGCAATTCAATAATAGAATAACAATCATAATAATTATTGAACATTAATGCTAAGCAGTTTAATAATAAAATAACAATCATAATAATTATTGAACATTAATGCTAAGCTGTTCAATAATAAAATAATAATCATAATAATTATTAAATAATAATCAGCAAAAGAAAACTCATATGATAATCATGATAACATATAAATCATGCCTTCATGTGAAAGATAAACATTATTTCACAATTTCAAATATATACATGTGAATAACTAAATAAATATCCAAGAATAATAATTGGATTTTATTTATCACATGTATAATCAATAATTCATATGAGAAAATTATAAAGTAAACCATAATTTATATTTTTTTAATCAAAATATAATCATGATTAAATTCAATCATAATTATAATAAATCATATTTATTAATTTTATAATTGAGAATATAAAATAAATTTCTCAATTTCATAATGATAAAACTGTAAATATTTGATAGGATATAAATCGGAAATATGCAATTTATGAATGGTAGAATCGTAATTTGGCAGAAATTAGACCCGAGGGTAAAATTATAAATATGTTGACAAAACATAAACTAGAATTACAAAATTTGTAAAGGGCAGAACTATAATTTTATAAAACCCTAGCCTTGAGGTCAAAATCATAATTATTCCAAAAAAACCCTAATCCGCCGTCGCCGCCTGCGCATGCGACGTTGTCGCTGAAGGGTTGGCCGCGGCTATTGCCACGTTCACTACGACGACACCTGCCCGCGCGCGGCCGTTGCGGTGTTATGTGCGACACTGTCGCTGTCGCCGCGGGGGCTGCCTCTGCCCATGAGCGGCCGCTGTGGCGGTTCCTGCCTGCGCGTGGTTGTTGCCGGTGCGTGGCCACCGCCTATGCATGGCCTACCCATGCGCGACCGCCGCCGATGCGCGGTTGCCACGTCGTGGCGCTACTTGTGCCGCTTGTGCCCGCGCACGACTGCTGCCACTACCTCGCGGTTCCTACCCGCACTTGGCCGTTGCCTTGGCGCGACCGCTGCCGCTGCCTTGGCGCGACTTCTTTTTTATTGGCCAATAACTATAAGAATCCAATCATATCTATAATATATCTTACCTAATTAAATAGGTCATGTAATCTAAAGGTTGCTCCTATTTTAAGTATAATTTCTTGGTACTAATTAAGAACCTATTTAGGCAGTTGACGAGATATCACATCCACTTGGTATCCACCGGCTGATTCACCAATAGATATATCAGATGGGATTTGCTTGAGGATGTCAAATCGGAAAGTATTGATAGAAAAATTAAATTGGTAAATTGTTACATCATAATTTGTGTTTGGTGTATGATTTCAAGATTCATTGATGGTCGAAAGACATATATAAACGTTTCAAATATTTATCATGATTTTAACTCAACGATTGTCCATCACACTAAAAATAAATACCATCCTTGTATGTTTTCGAGAATTTTGATCTTATTTGACTGAATCCACCAAACCTTCACTAACTTAAGTATCACTGTTTGCAGAGTCCCGAATCGAATACCAGCTTAACATGTCCAAATATCATTCTTCAAATCAGTAACCACTTTAAGGTAGATTATTTGGAGAATGTGGTAAGTTTGCCTTAGACAATTAATTGTGAAAGATAAAAGATTGGCTCTACGAGACTTCTATGGTGATTCCACTCTATTTAGTAGTAGGAAAGGCCTCCGTAGGACGGGACAGGGAAACAAAAGGGGATGTTCCTCTCCTTTTAAATGTTTGATGAGAAAGTGTTATTCATTGACTGTGACTATGTGGTGTTTGATGAAAAAGTGTGCTTCTCAGGATCTCGAACGTAACTTATGCGAATGGATGTTTGCGAGGTGAACAACTAGGTGACTATCTTTATTACAAGATAGATCAAGTGGTGGGGAGGATGGTCTCAAGAAATAATTTGGAGAAAAAGATAAAGGTCAGAACCACTCAAGAAATGATTGGCAGCAAAAATAAAAAAAATAATAAATAGGATATTTCATTAGTGGTGTTAGTTTGCTTAGTCAATCGTATGCTTCTCGAGAAATATTTAAAGAAATTTGATCACTCTTGAAGCTTATAATTAACTTGTTCTTAGAAGGTTAGATTATTATCTTCAAGTTGATGATGATCAAATCCATCCATCATGTTGTTATAGTGCCTCGTTATATGACATATGGAAATGCGAGTAGTTAAAATCTCATGCCAAAAAAAATAATTTTTCTTCGATTTGATTTATTTCCTTCATTAACAATTTTATCTGAGTATGAGTTGTACAATCATACTCAGTTTAGTTTCACATTGAAGTGAGCTTAAATAGGTACACTACTGTATTATTAATTTAGTTTCAAATATTTATGTTAGTAATTTAAACTCATCAATTTATTTAGTATTGAATATGATGAGTATCTTGAATAACGAAGGACTATTCATGGACAAGATAAGACGACACATCATCTTATAGAGCTATCACTGAGTTAAGATTCACGTATTCCATGTTAGAGTTTGATAAGAAAGTCAAACTCATAAGTAGAGGAAATTGTAACAATCAAAATCACTTTAACTCCATATCCCATGTGAGATTAATTGAGTATACTACCACTAACTTATGCTTGATGCTTAGACTTATCTAGTTAATGAGATAGTTATCTTAGGACTATGACATGAGCGCTATAAAACCTCAATATATATTATTCTACTTTCATTATTTGAGGGAAAAAAAGAGAGGCCTGTCAGACCCATATTACTAAAAGAGGACGCTTGGCTTCTTGATATAAACTGTCAAAAAGAGTAAGCAAGCAAAAACATTGCATTCATTACTTTGCATTCGCCCAGAATTATCACATGTTGCAACATATAAAGAGAGATATTTTTCGTCAAGAATTATATCAGTGGAAGATTCTTGTGTTGAAGTATTGCATTTATTACAGAGATCACAACAACAGGACTGCAGCAACTACATCTTATCCACTCATTCAATTACATATATATATATATATATATATATACACATACATCATCCTATTTTTTTCTTAGTAATCCCTTTATATATATATGTATATATATACATATATATATACATATATACATATATATATACATATATACACATATATATATATATATACATATATTTATATATATATATAACCTAATTACCAATAACAGGCATAATATTGATAACGTATTGTGCTTGGTCACATCAGATATATGCACTTTCCACAAGGCGAGGGCTAGCCATCGCCTTAAGAGGCACTGCCTTGGGAAGCACGAACCCAAACCTCTCCTCCATGTCCAGCTTCTGGTCCTCATCTGCAAGCTTCCAGTTAAACGAGTGCACCAAAGACCCGAGCATGTACTGCACCATTAGCAGTCCTGCATGCAGTCCCACGCAGATCCTTCTCCCGGCGCCGAAAGGTATCAGCTCGAAGTCGTTCCCCTGTGGCTCAATCTTGGCGTTTCTACCGCTCAAGAACCTCTCCGGCTTGAACTCCAGGGGATCCTCCCACTCGTCGGGGTCTCTTCCGATGGCCCATACGTTGACTATGAGCCGTGTGTTTGGGGGGATGTGATAGTCGTCCACCTCGCATTTTTCGAAGGTGTAGTGTGGGAGGCTGAGCGGCGTGGAAGGGTGCAGTCGTAATGCCTCTTTGCAGATGGCTCGTAAGTAGGGAAGGTTTGGTATGTCAGACTCTTCAATCCTACGGTTCTTCCCGATTATTTGGTCCATCTCATCTTGAGCTCGCTGCAGGATGGTTGGGTTCCTTAGCATCTCCGCGAGCGCCCATTCGACGATGATGGAGGATGTATCAGTTCCGGCAACAAACATGTCCTACAAAGGATGAAGAGTTACAGATTTGTAGCAGCAATTGCCAATTAAGTTGGAATAAAGAAAGAGGAAACACCCAACACTTCAACTGGTAGGATCTCATTGTTAACGTTCATGCAAATAAGTTTACGTATGGGATCGATATTGGCCCCAATAAGGGTCTCAAAATATGCATTTTGACATAGGCATATGCTGAAGTATTCGTCCTCAAGAAAATAAAATAGAATATTTAGTTAAAGTTAATTAGAGAAAAAGAACGAAAGCAAAAAAAAGGGAAGTATGCTTAAAATACAAGTGAAAGAAAATAGGTTCGCTATTTATTTTTTGAAAAATCACCAAAAATATTAAGTGATTATATAAAATGTCAATTTAAACTTTTTATTTGTTGCTTTTTGACAAAAAAAAAAAAGAATAGAAAATTACGTCGTTCACCACCAAAATTTCTCCTATTTTTCTTCGCTTTGCTTGGTAAAGGGTTTTAGGCATTTTAAAGTTATTTGTTAGCTCACTGTGAACAGAATTCTAATGCTTTTGTAGAATACAAAATCAATGAGAATGGATTCATATTTCAATGATATTATCTTTAAGTACGAAATTATGTTCAAGCAAATGTGAGCCACGACGACACACTCCACTTGTCAACTCAACTTTAACTTGTTTTCAGTCTTTCTTCATAAGATAATATATTTTAGATGACAATGATATATTTAAATAAAAATGAAATAATATGTTATTTTAAATACATAAAAACATATGAATAATTATGAAAAAATAAATTTATAATAAATTTGAAGAGAGAAATGATATATGATTGAATATTTAAATTATCTATTATTGTAATTTATTTAAAGACTATATATTGAGAGAGAGAGAGAGAGAGAGAGAGAGAGAGAGCTCACAGAAATAAAGCCCTTGATGTTGACATCAGAAAGCGACACCCCTTCAGTGTCGACCCTGTTGGCCATTACAAGATCCAGCACGTCCGGCCTGCCCTCGCGCTCGTGCTTCGTCGCCTCGTGCTCCGCCACGAACGCTGTGATCAGCGCGTCTATCTTCTCGTGCGTCCGGCGCAGGTGCCGCTGCACCCCCTGCAGGTCCATCCACGCGATTGCCGGCACGAAGTCGCCGATGTTGAATAGCCCCACTCCCGTCAGCAGCTCCGTGATGGCGTCCTTGAACCGGTTCGACTCCTCCCCCTGCGTCTCGAACACCCGCCGCGAGATCACCACCTGCCCGATGATGTTGGCGTTCGCGCACACGACTGCCTCCGGAACCACCACTGGCCGCGAGTCCCGACTCGACTCGAGGATGCCGCGGAGCATGCGGGCGACCTCGTCTCGGCGAACCGGCATCCAGTCGGCCAGCGCCTTGCTGCCCAGGAAGTGGAGGTTAGCCAGCTTACGGAGGAGCTTCCACCGAGGCCCGTAGTTGGCGAACACGAAGTTCTGGCCGTCGTAGGTGACGTGCTTCCCGCTGATGACGAAAGGGCGGTTGGCGAACTGGAGGTCAAGCGCCTTGAGGAAGGAGCGTGCGGCGCCGGCCGAGGAGGCGACCACCACCCGCGCGGTGCCCATCTTGAGGTACATGATGGGGCCGTAGCGTGCGGCGAGGTTAGCGAGCGAGGCGTGGGCCATGGGACCAATCTGCGGCAGCGAGCCGAGGATTGGGACGCCCGCCGGTCCAGGAGGGAGCCGGACCCGACGGCTGGATTGGAGTCTCCAGAGGAGGAGAGGAACAACGAAGCTCAAGAGGATACCGGCAACGAGAACGGTGTCGAAAGGCATGGCGATAATGCTGGTGGTGCATCTACTAAGTGTTCGTGCAAATATATATACATGGGGGTGGGGGGTGGGTGAGTGAGAGAGAGAGAGAGAGAGCATGTTCATGAAGCTTAAAGTAGTTATTATTCTATAAAATGACATCACAAAATATCTCCAAATGTTATTATTATTATGGAAATTATGTTCTTCGTTGACACGATCGGGTAAAGCGGACATTACGACAATGCAGTGTATTAAATCCTTGTGACGTTGTGACCTGTTCTTCTTTTAGTTTGGCTCTTTCACTCGTAGTATTATACTCAAAATACAAGGATGAAAACGTAGCAAATGACAGGCTATGGGGGAAGGTTTCAACCAAAACTGAGTCATTACATTAAAAGAACTGAGTTGAATCAAAATGTACAGTGGACTTCAAGAACTTGTCAAGAGTTATCCAACACAATTGGTATTATGTATGATCGAATTTTATTGGGCAACATTTTTAGACTTAGAAAAAGTCCTGACAGAAGATTACAAACATCCTTATCACTCACCAACATCATATATTCTTACAAATTCTGCTGACATTTTAAAAAATATATGCACATTTTTTGAAAGAGAAACAAATGCAGAACTTAGAGAGAGAATTTCCAACAGGCATACTTTCATATAATTTGGTTTCTTGCACTATATACATTGAGTTGGAAAGTATGAGCTTGTTTTTATGCAACTTCTCTACCTGAATTGGTGAGAGTCTGAGGTATGTCCAAACAATATTTATTGATTTTAGTAATAATGCTTTAGGTTTTCTTCTAATTCTCCTTGAATTACTTATCCATATTGATTCAGAAATTTTATGGGTCTCCCTCTACCTCTCTCTTGAATCAGTGAAAGTCTTTTTTTTATTATTATTTTTAGTAAAAAAATTTCTTACATGCCTCAATATATATACCCTTCTTTAAACTACTATCTTATCAATTCAAAATTTTATTGATCTAACAAAATTATCTTAGGTGTTTATCTATCTCTACTTGTGGGACTAACCCTTGTCAACTCTTGTAGACTGTTGGAAACATGTGTAAAATCTTTATGAAATATGCACACGCCATCTGACATCGTTTTTAACATATTATTCTTTATTGAGATATATTTCAATTGTTTACAAAATAAAATATTTGTTGTAGATAAATTTCAACTACAATCCGAACACTTAAGACCTCTTAACTCGGAACTTATGCCATTTTAATTAGCTCGTATCTGTATGCCATTTTAATTAGCTTCGATTAAATGCTCGGAACTTATTGTTCAATCTCGTTCTTAAAAACTCAACATTCCAAATTCTTCTACATCTTTCCCTCGTTGGCACGCAACCGTTTGACCAATGGCAACTTGATTCCATCGATAAAAAGGCTTACGCATATGGTAATCTTACAACGATGGGAGGGAAAGAACGCTTCAGAACCAAGAGAAATCTTACAACCAAAAAATATTTAACATATGGTAAAAAATAAACATGATTCGATACTTTTTATATTCATAGAAAATCAGATTATTTATCAAGTGAGATCAATTATAAGACCCTTGATCTCCATTCAATCAAAACTTCTCTCACATCTTACTTTCCCTCCATTAATGTCAAGAATTAATCAAATATTTATTCAAGAATCAAATCTTAATTTTTAAAGATTCGTTTATGATGATTCCTTCTTATATTAGGATTCCTTATCCTCCTAAGACGTTTGGCTCTAGAAATCTAAAAGATTTATCAATCATAATAATCTCTTTCTCAATGAGTATTTTATTCATTTTTATGTCACTTGAAATAATAAATAGTTTTGCTTCAAACTCTTTCCCTTTTTTTCACTTATCTTTTGTAGTTTGTTTGTTTATCGCTTCAACATTTTTCCTATGCCTTGTTGAAAAAGAAGATATGTCACTCATGAGGAAATAATGGACAAATATCTTTATTAAATTTTTAGTTATCAAAATTTTTTAGACTCTAATATATTTTTGTTGGGGGAGAAAGGAAAGACTTTAAAACCAAAATAAAGCTCATAGATTAATGAAAAATATATATTACAAAGTTAATATAAGATTAATATAGTTCAATGCTTTCCACTTATATATATGGAAAAAATAAAATTTTTTACTATATGAGATCAGTTACATGACCCTTGAATTATCCCCACTCAAGCTCAACTCTTCGTGTATATCATCTCATATAAATTTTAAAGAATTCATATATTTTCTCTCTTTTTATACACACTAGCACACATCATCTCTAGACACTCCAAGTAGAAATATAAAAACACCCAAAGTATTTTATATCTTGCTCTTATTCTATTAAAATTAAAAATATATAAGATATTTATAAAAAAATAAAACTCTAATTTAAGGATCATTCCTTCATTAGCGTTCCTTATCCTCCCAGGATACTACCTAAAAAAAATTAAATTACTTATCGATCCTAACACATTTCTTCTTATATATGTATATATATATGTATATATATATGTATATATGTATATATATATATATACATACACATATACATATACATATACATATATATATATACATATATATATATATATATATATATAAATATATGTATATATATAAATATATGTATATATATATATATACATATATATATATATATATGTATGTATATATATACATATGTATATAGACAATTCCTGAAGACTCGATTCTCTTTAGAAGAACAAACGTTGAAACAAAATAGACTTGACTGGTAGCAAACCACAAGCAAATTTGAAGGATCTAAATAGTTCATGTGTCTGATTTATTTGTAACCTTCTCTACACGCTACCGGCAATTCTCAGATCTGAACATTTGAGGAGAAATGCTGAACTCCAAGTTAATTATATTGCCACATTAAAGTCTGTCCACCATGGTCGTATTTTACAAGAAAGCTTAATTTTTATCTCTTCTTTCTTGTACATCACACAAATCATAATCAAAAGACAAGTAACTTACTTTTCCTGCATTTTAAATGCCTGGAGAGTCTCCTGGCAAACATTTTATGGATGTAAGTTGCATGGTGGCATTGTCAATTCTTGTTCCCAAAAATGTAGCAGGCTGAAGAACCATTTACTGGTATTTTCAAGAAAGCATTGAACTTGAAGCTATTCATTGATGGACTCCCACTTAACCTAATTGGAAACCTTTCCAAGTATATTCTTTTAAGCACACTTGTTTGAAACATTAGCTCTACTGGCAGTTCTTGAGCAAAAAGTCAAGAAAGAAGCTTCTGAAGGGTTTGCTTGAGACTACCTCCAATCAATTCTAGTTGTTTTTGTGATACATTTGTGTAGGATGGTGCAACAAAAGACGGGATGGAAATCAGCAAAGTTGGAAGGGTTATTGACCGTAGCAAGTAGCTTACCACTTTTAAATGTGTCCATTTATTAAAGTTAGCTTAACCATGGTTAACTTCAGTTATTATTAGTTGATCTGAGTTAAAGATATTAATGTACGTAAAATGCTGAGTATTTTGAGTTTCAACTGAGTCAAATAATTGATGCCATATTAATCATAATGTCGACATTTATGTTTTTTTATTTTGCAAGAATATAGATGCTAAACATATAATTATAAGATATAAATCCAATATTGTCTTTTTTTTATTGGGAAGCTATGAATATCTCACCAAAGAACAACATGCTTTGACTTGGCAAGAGTTGACAAAAGACAAAAAAAGAAAAAAACTTGACAACCAAGTCAACTTAAGTTTGTGTAAACCGATTAAACAAGCTACAAATTAACTAAAGGATTATTCAACCAATAGATCCGTTGATGAAGAGAGAACTTATGCTGGCATGCACTTAACTGGTCAATAACAATAGCAGTCAGAACTCAGCTCAGAATTCAGTCAAGTCAATAGATCTTTGAGAACATGCATCATAATTAGATAAGCGATCCCACCTCTAATCAAGGACCAAGTAAGCATAATATAGGAGTAGGTGAGAGGTACTGATGCTAGAAACATATGATGTATATATCAATGGATAAACTTGGGGTTGATACCAGGTGATAGAACCCTTGCATATTCTAAACTTGGGGTTGATCTCTTTAGGGGATCGGCCTCCTTGGAACTCTATAGGGGTTCCTCCCTCCAAGTTGCTGCTCAAAGGCTGTAGAAAAGATTCATCTATTGCTTGTGAAAAGAGAAGGAATACATGGCTATTTATAGGGCTTCTAAACCCTAACTCCTAATAGGACTCTTACTTAAGACTCTTACTTCTAACCAACTCCTAATAGGACTCCTACTCAAGACTCCTATTCCCTTACAACTCCTAATTCTTCTCTAAGAAAAAACCTCCTACATGAATGCCCCTCACAATTAGGACTCTCCTAGCTAGAGTCCTAACAGAATGTCCCTCTCAATTAGGACTCTCCTAGCTAGAGTCATAACATTTTTACATGAATGTCCCTCTCAATTAGGACTCTCCAAGCTAGAGTCCTAACAGACCCGCCCTCTTCAAATCAGCCTTGTCCTCGAGGCTGATGATTCATGAATTCTAGGAATTTGATCTTCAAGTCGTCATAGTTCTCCCAAGTGGCATCTTCTTTTGGTAGGTTTGCCCACTGTATTAGCACTTCATTAGTGGGTTGTCGTCGTCGAGTCACGATCCGTCGATCAATAATGGCACTTGGCTGGGTCTGGAGTTCTCTTTGGGTAGTCATATTTGGTGGGTGGCTTTGGGCTGTCTCCAAGCACCTATTTACAACTGTCTCGTCGTCGATTTGTGGGTGATATGCCATACTCCTTTTCAATTTAGTACCCTGCATATAGAATAACTTGGTCCAAAATCTACTCGTGAAGATGCAAGTAGAATTTATCATAAGCACAATGCGTCCCTTATAGTCTAATTCTTTTGAGTCCCAATTGTAATGAGCCATGGGGCTTGGTGCTTCCTCCAATTTTTTTATAATCTTACTAGTATCTGAATCTTCCTACCATTCCATCTTAATATCCTTAAGAAAGTTGCTGGTCGGAAGTGAAATAGTCGAAACTTCAGCTTGCTCGGGTAGCTGCGAAAGCGCATCTGCAAGAACATTCTCTTTCCCCTTTTTGTAAGTTATTTCATAATCAAATCTAAGAAGTTTTGTTACCCATTTTTGCTGCTCAGGGGATGATATCTTTCGCTCCAAAAAGTACTTGAGGCTTTTATGGTCAGTTTTAATTTGAAATCGTCGACCAATCAAGTAGGGTCTCCACCTCGTTGCTGCGTGCACAATGGCAAGCATCTCCTTATCATATGTTGACTTATTTTGATGGGAGGGAGATAATGCCTTGCTAGTGTATGTGAGTGGTTGACCATCTTGCATGAGAATGGCTCCAATTCCGACTCCAGATGCGTCGGCCTCAATAATGAAGGGTCGGTTGAAATCTGGTAGTGTTAGCACCGGCGTCGTCGTCATGGCTGTCTTAAGTTTGTCGAAGGCAGCGGAGGCTCTGTCCGACCATTGGAAGACATCTTTTTTCAATAAGGAAGTAACTGGTGCACTAATCTCTCCATAGTTTTTCACGAACTTGCAGTAGTAGCCTGTTAAACCCAGAAAGTCATGTAGCAATTTTATGTTCCTCGGGGTCAGCCAGTTTTGCATTGCTCCAATTTTGAAGGGGTCTACTGCCACACCTTCCTCTGATATGATTTGCCCAAGATATTCCACCTTCTTTTGAAGAAAGCAAAAATTCATAGTGGTTGTTGTGTGTTCAAAAGGTGGTTTTCGATATGTCTTCTTCGCATACTCGTATTTGATGATACCCGGATCGAAGGTCCAGCTTTGTAAAGATTTGTGCTCCCTTTCATCTAGTAATTCATCTGCTATTGGAATAGGGTATTTATCCTTGATGGTTATTCCATTGAGAGCTCGGTAATCAACACATAATCGCCATATTCTATCCTTCTTTCGTATGAGGAGCACCGGTGAAGAATAGAGGTTGCAACTTGGCCGAATAACTCCTGTTTTGAGCATTTCTTTTACAATCCTTTCTATTTCATCCTTCGGGAGATATTGATATGACCGAGTATTTGCTGGAGGTTTGCCTGAAAGAGTCATTATATAATGATCATGCCGACGGGTAAGAGGTAGGTTGTACGGTTCGTCAAATATATCTGAAAATTCAGCAAGCAAAGGAAGTAGGTTTGGATCTTTAAATTGTATTGGCTCTCCCTTAGTTTGCTGCTCAAGTTGTATAAAAAATCTGCTGCATGCTTTATGCAAAACCTTCTCCATTTGTTGTGTGCAAATCGTCATTATGTCGCCCCCACGTTTCCCGTTCAGTATCACCTGTTTCTCCTTACTGTAAAATTTCATAATTAGTTGCATAAAATTCCAAGAAATATCACCTAATGTCATCAACCATTTAATTCTGAGCATGGCCTCATGATTGTTAAGAGGGAGAAGGAAGAAATCTGTAATTATCTCTTGGTCCTTCAGCAATAGTTTCTCCTACGGGCGCCTACGATCATAATTCAAAATCCGTCCGTTGATGACCTTAACATCAAACCTGCAGCGATTCTCAATAGGTAATGCTATCCGAACAACAAGCTTACTATATAGGAAGTTAGTAGTACTGCCCGTGTCGATGAGAACAGTGATCGGTTGTTGTTTGAGAAGGCCTCAAACTTTCATCGTTTGCGGGTTTGAGTAGCTGGCTAGTGCGTGTACTGTAACGTCAGTCGGTTGTGGCTTTTCTTCCGCATCTTCTTCTTCATGTTCAAGGCTCTCTTTTGGATGTTCAATGACCTCTTCTTCTATCGATTCAATCATAAGAAGTCCTCCTTTACTACAGCGATGCTCACGGCTCCACGGCTCATCATAATGCCAACATAACCCCTTCGCATATCGCTCCCGAAGCTCTTCTCCTGTTAACCTCTTTGGTGCAGGGACTTGGTTGATAGTAGGGGGGGCTGAGGGCTTCAATATTACTGGTTGAGGAGCGACCCTAGTCCTCCGAGCATCATGGTTCAATTGCTCCTCTTGATGTCGTGCGAAAGAGATGGCTGCCATAAGCGTGTACGGTTGTCGCGCTTTAACTTCTCCTCGGACCTCCGGCTTCAAGCCCTCAATGAAGGTCCTCAATAGCTGTTTTTGAGACCAATCATGATTTTGATTAGATAACCTTTCAAACCTGGTTTGGTACTCCTGAATGGTGGAGGTTTGTCGGATCTTTGCTAGTTGTTCGTCAATATTCTCGTAATCGGTTGGTCTGAAGTGAATCAGCAGTTCTTCTTTGAATTGTCGCCATGAAAGGACTCCATAAGTATGTTCAAACCAGTCAAACCACTGGATAGCATCCCCTTCAAGATGTATAGCTGCAATTTTCACCATAGATACATCCGCGGTTTTGTGGTACCGAAAATATCGCTCCGCGTGCGAAATCCAACCAATCGGGTCTCCTTCTTCCCATCTAGGGAAGTCCACTCTCATGCATGGATAGTTGGGGTTGGTCATAGAGCCTACCCTCCCTTGGAAGTCATCTCTTCGGGCTTGGTGTGATTGGGCAAAGCTCTCTCCTTGATATGATTTATTCAGGCTTAGTGGTTGGCCCAATTTGAGTTCGGTAAAGAGCGCCCGAATCTTATCCTCCATTCGCGCCTCCAAGGCTTTGAATTTAGCATTGATTGCCTCCTTAGATGCCATAGTATATGGCCCCAAATCAATGATGTTAAGATCTCTCTTTTGCTGTTGGGTTAAAGGCATGTATAGGTTGAGAGAAGTGATGGTCGAAAGTGTTGGTGGATTGGTGGATGTAGGCTGCGGTTTAGGCTTGTTTTGTGGCAGTTTTGGGTGCAGTTTGAGGGTGTGGTTTGGTAGAGTTTTAGAGCTGTGGATGAAAGTTTTGGATCTGTGGTAGATGGTAGCAAAGGTTTGACAGAAATCCGTGGAAGTTGCAGCAAGTATGTGCTGTCTTGTAAGAGTAGAATTGTCGTTGAAGAAACAATGGTTTCTCGACGTAATTTCCACCAAAAACTTGAGAGAATTGAGGAGGGAATTGATAGCAAAATCACAGTTTATATGACAGCAAGGATATCTAATTTAATCAAGAAAATTTCGGCAGTATAACAGCAAAGAAATTGGTGCAAGTTGCAATTGCAGAATTATCATCGAAAAATTTCAGCGGGTTACGATGAAAATTTGCAGCAACATAAAATCATTTTTAGAGATGAATTTCTTAATAGATCAATTTTAGATGGAAGCCAAGATGATATATGAAGTCTATAAGAAATTTCATTCAAAAAAGATTGCAAATAGATGGGTTAAGGCAACGATATGCAGTTGAAATTTTCTGCAGCATAGATTTTCAAGTGCAGCAGATTGGACATAAAAGATCAGTAGTTTATATTGAGAATTTTTCAATGAAACCAAAGGAAAATCTACTGTTAGGAAGTGTCAAAGATGTCATAAAAATTTTGTAGAAATTTGGATAGAAAAAGCATAGTAGAAAGATCAAACAGATGGTGCTATGCGGCTTGAATTCTGCAATTCAAGTGCAGCAGATTGGACATAAAAGATCAGTAGTTTATATTGAGAATTTTTTGATGAAACCAAAGGGAAATCCACTGTTAGGAAGTATCAAAGATGTCATAAAAATTTTATAGAAATTTGGATAGAAAAAGCACAGTAGCAAGATCAAATAGATGGTGCTATGCGGCTGGAATTCTGCAATGTATCTTTCGTCGTAGAGATGAAAACATTGTGACGAAAAGTTTATGCAGCAATATAAGAACGATTTTTTTTTTTTGAAGCCCTCAGCACCCCCTACTAACAAATTCTCAATATAAGATCAGTAGATTTCCCTTTGGTTCATCAAAAAATTCTCAATATAAACTACTGATCTTTTATGTCCAATCTGCTGCACTTGAATTGTAGAATTCTGCACTTGAATTGCAGAATTGCAGATTTCCCTTTGGTTTCATTGAAAAATTCTCAATATAAACTACTAATCTTTTATGTCTAATCTGCTGCACTTGAAAATCTATGCTGCAGAAAATTTCAGCTGCATATCGTTGCCTTAACCCATCTATTTGCAATCTTTTTTAAATGAAATTTCTTATAGACTTCATATATCATCTTGGCTTCCATCTACGATTGATCTATTAAGAAATTCATCTCTAAAAACGATTTTATGTTGCTGCAAATTTTCATCGTAACCCGCTGAAATTTTTTGACGATAATTCTGCAATTGCAACTTGCACCAATTTCTTTGCTGTTATACTGCCAAAATTTTCTTGATTAAATTAGATATCCTTGCTGTCATATAAACTGTGATTTTGCTATCAATTCCCTCCTCAATTCTCTCAAGTTTTTGGTGGAAATTACGTCGAGAAACCGTTGTTTCTTCAACGACAATTCTACTCTTACAAGACAGCACACACTTGCTGCAACTTCCACGGATTTCTGTCAAACCTTTGCTACCATCTACCACAGATCCAAAACTTTCATCCACAGCCCTAAAACTCTACCAAACCACACCCTCAAACTGCACCCAAAACTGCCACAAAACAAGCCTAAACCGCAGCCTACATCCACCAATCCACCAACACTTTCGACCATCACTTCTCTCAACCTATACATGCTTTTAACCCAACAGCAAAAGAGAGATCTTAACATCATTGATTTGGGGCCATATACTATGGCATCTAAGGAGGCAATCAATGCTAAATTCGAAGCCTTGGAGGCGCGAATGGAAGATAAGATTCGGACACTCTTTGCCGAACTCAGATTGGGCCGACCACTAAGCCCGAAGAAATCATATCAAGGAGAGAGCTTTGCCCAATCACACCAAGCCCGAAGAGATGACTTCCAAGGGAGGGTAGGCTCTATGACCAACCCCAACTATCCATGCATGAGAGTGGACTTCCCTAGATGGGAAGAAGGAGACCCGATTGGTTGGATCTCGCGCGCGGAGCGATATTTTCGGTACCACAAAACCGCGGATGTATCTATGGTGAAAATTGCAGCTATACATCTTGAAGGGGATGCTATACAGTGGTTTGACTGGTTTGAACATACTTATGAAGTCCTTTCATGGCGACAATTCAAAGAAGGACTACTGATTCGCTTCAGACCAACCGATTACGAGAATATTGACGAACAACTAGCAAAGATCCAACAAACCTCCACCATTCAGGAGTACCAAACCAGGTTTGAAAGGTTATCTAATCAAACTCATGATTGGTCTCAAAAATAGCTATTGAGGACCTTCATTGAGGGCTTGAAGCCGGAGATCCGAGGAGAAGTTAAAGTGCGACAACCGTATACGCTTATGGCAGCCATCTCTTTCGCACGACATCAAGAGGAGCAATTGAACCATGAAGCTCGGAGGACTAGGGTCGCTCCTCAACCAGTAATATTGAAGCCCTCAGCCCCCCCTACTATCGACCAAGTCCCTACACCAAAGAGGTTAACAAGAGAAGAGCTTCGGGAGCGATATGCGAAGGGGTTATGTTGGCATTGTGACGAGCCGTGGAGCCGTGAGCATCGCTGTAGTAAAGGGAGACTTCTTATGATTGAACCAATAGAAGAAGAGGTCATTGAACATCCAGAAGAGAGCTTTGAACATGAAGAAAAAGATGCAGAAGAAGAGCCACAACCGACTGAAGTTACGGTACGTGCACTAGCCGGCTACTCAAACCCGCAAACGATGAAAGTTGGAGGCCTTCTCAAACAACAATCGATCACTGTTCTCATCGACACAAGCAGTTCTAATAACTTTCTAAATAGTAAGGTTACTATCCAAATGGCCTTACTTATTGAGAATTGCAGCAGGTTTGACGTTAAGGTCATCGACGGACGGATTTTGAATTATGATCGTAGGCGCCCGCAGGAGAAACTATTGCTGTAGGACCAAGAGATAATTGCAGACTTCTTCTTTCTCCCTCTTAACAATCATGAGGCCATGCTCAGAATTAAATGGTTGACGACATTAGGTGATATTTCTTGGAATTTTATGAAACTAATTATGAAATTTTACAGTAAGGAGAAACAGGTGACATTGCACGGGAAACGTGGGGGCGACATAACAACGATTTGCACACAACAAATGGAGAATATTTTGCATAAAGTATGCAGTGGCTTTTTGGTACAACTTGAGCAGCAAACTAAGGGAGAGCCAATAGAATTTGAAGATCCAAATCTACTTCCTTTGCTTGCTGAATTTTCAAATATATTTGACGAACCGTGCAACCTACCTCTTACCCGTCGGCATGATCATTGTATAACGATTCTTCCAGGCAAATCTTCAGTAAATACTTGGCCATATCAGTATCTACATCTCCAGAAGGATGAAATAGAAAGGATTATAAAAGAGATGCTCGAAACAGGAGTTATTCGGCCGAGTTGCAACCTCTACTCTTCACTGGTGCTACTTGTACACAAGAAGGACGGAACATGGCGAATATACGTTGATTACCGAGCTCTCAATGACATAACCATCAAGGATAAATACCCTATTCTAGTACTAGATGAATTGCTATATGAAAGGGAGCACAAATCTTCACAAAGATGGACCTTTGATCCGGGTATTATCAAATACGAGTGTACGAAGAAGTCATACCGAAAACCGCCTTTTGAACACACAACGACCACTAGAAATTTTTACTTTCTTCAACAAAAGTTGGGATATCTTGTGCATATCATATCAGAGGAAGGTGTGATGGTGGACCCCTTCAAAATTAGAGCAATGCAAAACTGGCTGACCCCAAGAAAAATAAAATTGTTATATGGCTTTCTGGGTTTAACAGGCTACTACCGCAAGTTCGTGAAAAACTATGGAAAGATCAGTGCACCACTTACTTCCTTACTGAAAAAAGATGTCCTCCAATGGTTGGACAGAGCCTCCACGGCCTTCGACAAACTTAAGGCAGCCATGACGACAACGCCGGTGCTAACACTACCAGATTTCAACCGACCCTTCATTATTGAGGTCAACACATCTGGAGTCAGAATTGGAGCAATTCTCATGCAAGATGGTCGACCACTCGCATACACTAGCAAGGCATTATCTCCCTCCGATCAAAATATGTCAACATATGATAAGGAGATGCTCGCCATTGTGCGCGCAACAACGAGGTGGAGATTGTACTTGATCAAGCGATACTTTCAAATCAAGACCGACCATAAAAGCCTAAATTATCTCTTGGAGCAGAAGATATCTTCCCCCGAGCAGCAAAAATGGGTAACAAAACTTCTTGGATTTGATTTTGAAATAACTTACAAAAAGGGGAAAGAGAATGTTCTTGCAGATGCGCTTTCGCAACTACCCGAGCAAGTTGAAGTTTCGACCGTTTCACTTCCGACCAACGACTTCCTTGAGGATATTAAGATGGAATGGCAGGAAGATTCAGATACTAGTAAGATTATAAAAAAATTGGAGGAAGCACCAAGCCCCATGGCTCATTACAATTGGGACTCAAAAGAATTACACTATAAGGGACGCATTGTGCTTGTGACAAATTCTACTTGCATCTTCAATAGCAGATTTTGGACAAAGTTATTCTATATGCAGGGTACTAAATTGAAAAGGAGTACGACATATCACCCACAAACTAACAGCCAACCGAAAGTTTTAAACAAGTGCTTGGAGACAGCCCAAAGCCACCCACCAAATATGACTACCCAAAGAGAACTCCAGACCCAGCCAAGTGCCATTATTGATCGACGGATCGTGACTCGACGACGACGACCCACTAATGAAGTGCTAATACAGTAGGCGAACCTACCAATAGAAGATGCCACTTGGGAGAACTATGACGACATGAAGATCAAATTTCCAGAATTCATGAATCATCAGCCTCGAGGACAAGGCTGATTTGAAGAGGGCGGGTCTGTTAGGACTCTAGCTTGGAGAGTCCTAATTGAGAGGGACATTCATGTAAAACTGTTAGGACTCTAGCTAAGAGAGTCCTAATTGAGAGGGACATTCTATTAGGACTCTAGCTAGGAGAGTCCTAATTGAGAGGGGCATTCATGTAGGAGGTTTTTTCTTAGAGAAGAATTAGGAGTTGTAAGGGAATAGGAGTCTTGAGTAGGAGTCCTATTAGGAGTTGGTTAGAAGTAAGAGTCTTAAGTATGAGTCCTATTAGGAGTTAGGGTTTAGAAGCCCTATAAATAGCCATGTATTCCTTCTATTTTCATAAGCAATAGATGAATCTTTTCTACAGCCTTTGAGCAGCAACTTAGAGGGAGGAACCCCTATAGAGTTCCAAGGAGGCCGATCCCCTAAAGAGATCAACCCCAAGTTTAGAATCTGCAAGGGTTCTAACACCCTGGAATTCTGCAATGTATCTTTCGTCGTAGAGATGAAAACTTTGTGACGAAAAGTTTATGCAGCAATATAGGAACGATTTTTTTTTTTTTTTGATTTTCGAATAAGGATAACTAAATTGCAGCAGCAGTAAGGTAGGAAACCAGAACCTGTTGCAATTCACGGGGAGATCAAAGGATGATCCGCGGTGGTGTAGATGATGATAAAATACATGATAGTGATATAGCATCATTAACCAAGTGGAATCGCAAGTAGCATAATGACTTGAGAGGAGAGTTGAATTGGCAGATCAACCACAAAGACGAGACAGTAGCATCAGTCGTAGTAGTAGTAGTAGAGAGAGAGAGAGAGAGAGGAAGCCATTGGGTTGGAAGAAAGAGAGGAAGCAAAAAAAAAAAAAAAAGAGGAGTGTCTTCAATGTGATCTAAGAGCTTTGATCTCTTCCTCAAAGAAAAATAATCTTCGATCTCTTCCTCCAAAATTATAACAGCTACTGCTGCTTAGTGCAAATCTCGATGAAGTCGACCACCTCTTCCTTCCTCTCCAGGCATCAATGGCTGCTTCCTGTATCTTGATTGCAACTTCTTGTAAGAACTAAGCAAGCAACCATCCAAACAACTTTACTTGCTTTTGCCTTTAACTATCACTTGGAAGGAATTTCCAGTTGCAAGTAACTAAACACCAATCAGACAATTAAAGACTAAACTAATTTAATTTATATTTCCTAAATCTTCTTATATTTCATCAATTTAAACTTATAATAAATTTGATAATTAAGATTGGTAGGGATTCAAGCTAAATAAAGAAAGGACTGTATCCATTTATTTACAATATAGATATCCATCCTAAGAAATAAACCAGGTTCTCATACATGCATGCATATATCCCATGATAGGCTCTTCTACTTCTTTGCCCACATCACATATAGGCACTTCCCACGAGGCGTGGGCTAACTATCGCCTTAAGGGACACCTTCTTTGGGAGCACCAACCCAAACTTCTCCTCCATGTCCAGCACTTGGATGTCATCGACAAGCTTCCAGTTGAACGAGTGCACCAAAGTCCCCAGCACGTACTGTACCATGAGGAGTCCTGCATGCATCCCCACGCAGATCCTTCGCCCAGCACCGAATGGAATCAACTCGAAGTCGTGACCCAGTGGCTCGATGTTGGCGTTCCTACCGCTCAAGAACCTCTCTGGTTTAAACTCCAGTGGATCTTCCCACACATTGGGATCTCTTCCGATGGCCCATATGTTGACCAGAAGACGTGTGCCTTTGGGGATGTAGTAGCCGTCCACCTCACATGCTTCGGGCGTGTAGTGTGGAAGGCTCAGCGGCGTCGAAGGGTGCAATCGTAACACCTCTTTGGATATGGCCCGTAGGAAGGGAAGATTTGGTATGTCAGACTCTTCAAGCCTACGGGTCTTCCCGATTACTCTGTCCATCTCATCTTGAGCTCGCTGCAGGATGGTTGGCTTCCTTAGCATTTCTGCGAGCGCCCACTCGATTATGACGGAGGATGTATCAGTTCCGGCGATAAACATATCCTACAAGATATAAGGAGTTGCAGAGGTAATGGTATTTTGTTAGTCAACTGAATAAGCAGTAAAGAAGGAAAGGATTGGGAAAGAAAGAATAAAGAAGAAATAAACTGTGACCAAAGAACCATAATTTGACCAAAGAACCATAAATGATATAGCAGTCAGTCTCTCTCTATATACTATAGTGATGGCGGGGAGTACGGAGAGCTCACAGAGATAAAGGCCTTGATGTTGACGTCAGAAAGCGACACGCCATCGGCGTCCACTCTGTTAGCCATCACAAGATCCACCACGTCCGGCCTCCCCTTGCGCTCGTGCGCCGTCGCCTCGTGCTCCGCCAAGAGAGCCGTGATCAGAGCGTCTATCTTGATATGCAGCTGACGCATGTGCCGCTGCACCCCCTGCACGTCCATCCACGCGATCGCCGGCACGAAGTCGCCGATGTTGAACTTCCCCGACCACGTCAGCAGCTCCGTGATCGCGTCCTTGAACTGGTTCGACTCCTCCCCCTGCGATTCGAACACCCGCCGCGAAAGCAGCACCTGCCCGATGATGTTGGCGTTGGCGCACACCAGTGCCTCCGACACCGCCACCGGCCGCGAGTTCCGGCTCGACTCGAGCATGGAGCGGAGGACGCGACCGATCTCGTCGCGGCGAATCGGTGCCCAGTCGGCCAGCGCCTTGCTGCCGAGGAAGTGGAGGTTACAGAGCTTGCGGAAGAGCTTCCAGCGAGGCCCGTAGTTGGCGAACACGAAGTTCTGGCAGTCGTAGGTGACGTCCTTCCGGCTGATGGCGAAGGGGCGGTTGGCGAACTGAAGGTCGAGCCCCTTGAGAAAGGAGCTGGCAGAACTGGCGGAGGAGGCGACCACGACCCCTCCGGTGCCCATCTTGAGGTACATAATGGGGCCGTAACGTACGGCGAGGCTAGCGAGCGAGGCGTGGGGCATGGGGCCGATCTGCGGTAGCGAGCCGAGGATTGGGATGCCCGCTGGACCAGGAGGGAGCGGGAGCCGGCGGATGGATTGGAGTCTGCGGCGGAGGAGAAGGTGGACAAGGACGCTCAAGAGGATGCCGGCGACGAGAACAGTATCGAGAGCCATGGAGATGCGCCGGTGGTGCGTCTACTAAGTGGACAGAATGAGAGGAGAGACCGGTAGTTGGGTGTTGTCTTGCAGATTTATAGAGAGAAGTGCACACAATGGGATCTCACCAACAAATCCCACGAAACCACCAAACACTCTCCATATGAAAACAACACGATCTACAAAAGGAGATAAAAATTGCATCATCACTCTAAGAGAGACATTACATAAGTGAGATATGAAGCCACTAAAAAAGGACATTGCTTTTAAAAAAAAGCCCCAAGTTTAATCGGTAAGTGCACCCAAATGAAGGTTAGGAGAGAAAAAGACTTTTGGTGACTCTTGTGTCAATTGTAGCTTCTTTTTCTTGCGTGGTGTCTAATTTGACCTGAGTAAAAATGGTTCCAACAGTCCATCCAAAAAAAAAACAAAAACATGCAAATATAGTAACTCCCGAAATTCAGAAAACAAGCGAATTCCTACATAATCCCAAGCTGAGAGGATCGAAATTTGTAATTTGGTACATCCAAACTATATCATCATGCACTGATACAAGTTAAGACTTGGATCAATGCGATATTAGTTCATATCGATGCACCAATACTTGATAAATTAATGTATTTTAAAATTAAAAAAAAATTAAAAGTTTTTTTTTAAAAGGTATTTAATATAGAGATCGTGATGATACCAATCCTATATTGAGTGATACCCACATTACATCGCATAGTTATATTACCGGACATGGGTTCGATACAGGTATATAGTTCCGTTTACCTTAATCTGCATTCAATAAATATCATCCATATAGAATCGTACTCGTTAATATTGCAAACCATAGAAAAGGTTATTCCTTTAATCTCTAGGGCAATCTAAAGGACCATGTTGCAAACCATAGAAAACATTGTTCCTCTTACCTCAGTTGCAATCTAAAGGACTCCGTGATCAATTTGTCACGTAATCACATCTTAAAGTTAATAAAGAACAGCATTAGCTAAAAACACAAAATCTGAAAATTTGAACCTAATCATATTTAAAGAGAATATTATACTAATTAGATCATTCATCTTATTTTTCCATGAAACAGCAGCAGAAGACTGTTTAGCAAAAACAAAAAGAAAAGTAATTTTCATTTTGTTATGTATATATATATATATATAACTATTCATCACTTATCAATATTTCAATATACATATATATAGTTATATATATATATATATATATATATATATATATATAAAACCATTCATCACTTATCAATATTTCAAAAAAAAAAAACACACCACAGTTTAATCAATCTACAACACTTTATCAAATTTGGAAGATGACAACAAACTCTAATCAATATAGTGGAAACAATTGGGAATACACGTAACTCTTAATTTGTCAGTTACAAAGACATAAATCATATATATAGAATATTATGACCTGCACCAATTTTATGAGAACTTCAAATGCTAATCAAACTACTACTAACTTCGAACAACTTCCCCTCATTGCACCAAAGAGTATGACCCATAGCAAGGAAGAATTATTTATTGATATCTATAAGTAACGTATCTCAAGATTTTGGTGAGTGTAAGAGACATAGGAAGACACGTTTTAGAGAAGATTTATTAAAGAGTTCTACAAGGATTAATTTAATAAAAATATTCCTTATATTATTTTCTCATCATATAATATATAATTTGATTTTATTTGTGCAGGTAACGAAAAAGCATAGAACAATATAAATTGTCTATCAACTTTATAATATATTTTTTACTCATTAATTTATGGATTTTTTTATTTTAAGGTTTTTCTCTCTCCCAATATATTTAAAGGCACACCATCTTGAAACATAAGTCCTATTGTAAACCTCATCAAAAAAGTATAATATTTCTTTCCTCCAAGAAAGCAGCTTGCATGAATTTCTTATTCAATCAATTTGCATTTGTTATTGTGATACGTTTGTGTAGGACAGTGAAGCAAAAAAGGGTACAAAATCAGCAAAAGTTGGAACGATTTGTGACTTCAGTCAGTAGAGTTTATTGATCTTAATAAGCAGCTTTACCACTTCTAAAGAAATCCAAAAACAACTGCAGTACTCTCTAATGTTAATTATAGATCAACCAACACTAGAAAGATTCGATGTTGAACCATCTAAATCTAATTCTTGTTCTTTATTTCGAGAAAAAGTTAACCACCATGCCCCACAAATTCTTATCATCAATACTTAGAAAGCTTGACCCAGCCAATAAAGAAGCGTTGACCAGATTTCTATTCGAGAGGATGTGACCAAGCTACCAAGATATGAAAGAAGAATACACATTCATCAGAAAATTCAATTGATCATTATATATATATATATATAGAGCAATAATAAAAATAAAAATATGGAATCCTATCTTAGTCATACATATGAGGTATATGAGGTACGAATGAAACTAGGAGTAGAGTGTTACATTACCTTTGTGATCTTAATCTTCTACCAAGTTAAGGCTTCATTTTTTTATTACCAAGATGGTTGATTGAGTTGATCCTTAGCCTTGAAGAGTGAGAAAGGATATGAGTCATTTTGTGTGATCGAATAGGAAGAAGATAACTTCAGGAGAGATTAGGAAGAAGAAGGTGAAAGAGGGTTATGAATAAGGTTTAAAGGTAGAAAAAAGAGGGTTAGAGGAGGAAGAAGTCGGTTAGAGGAGGGAAGAGGGTTTCGTTGAGGTGTTAATGTTAGGATCAAGAGCACTAAGAAGAGGGGGGGGGGGGGGAGGGGGGGGGGGGTGAAATAGTGCAGCGGAAAACTTTCTACGATTAAAACTGTATTCGTATGATAAAAGCGATTTTGACAGTTTACAGTTATGATGGAAATCAGAATGTAAGCGCAAACTGAAATATGATGTTCATACGATAAAATTGATTTCCGTCTTAATGCCGATTCAGAAAATACTTAACTATGAAACACGTTCGTAAATGAGCAGAAGGCAGTAAGCTACTGAGGAGGTTTGCAGTAAAGATAAGATGCTCAAAGTAAATGCAAACCGAGATTTAGAGTGGTTCGGTCAATCTTGACCTACATCCACTTTTGGCTTCCTCCTTCGATGAGGTCACCGACGTCCACTAGAGGCCTTTCTTCAATAGGTGAAGGCCAACCACCCTTTTATAGTTTCACTCCTTTTGATGGGCTTAGGAGACAACCCTTACAGAATTTTCTCTCCTCTCTTGAAATCTCTCCTCTCTTGAAAGATCAAAACATGGAAGAAAAGAGGGAGGAGAACTTCTAGATTTTACAATACTTTTGAGCTTTAAAATTACAGAGTAAGATCAAGCTTTCGGTGCCCTTTCATGTAGGAAAGGGTGGGGTATATATAGGCCCCAAACTGGTTTGAATTTGGAGCTCAAAAATATCATTTCCCAGATTTCTAGGGTCTTGGCGGTACTACCTCCTGACTCGGGTGGTACAATCGCTTGGCAGCTCGGAGACTGAGCCTCTGGGTGGTGCCACTGCCTGATAGGGGCGGTTGCACCACCTAGTCTCGCTCGAAGATTGAGCCCAGGCGGTGCCACCGCTTGACTGGGGCGGTTGCACCGCCCAGTCTCGCTCGGAGACTATGCCCAAGCGGTGCCACCGCCTGACCTGGGCTGTTGCACCGCCCAGCTTTCCTGGGAGACCATCTCTTGGGCGGTGCCACCGTCGACCCTGGCGGTGCCATCGCTTGGCAGGATTTCTGGTCCGAATGGGTTGATCCATTCGGCCCAATTTGGGTCTATCAAGGGCCCAATTGCCCCCAGATTAAGTTAATGGGATCAGCTCTCATTCCTAACTTAATCAAATGCTAACTACGATATTTCTTAAGACATTTACTGCAACTTGCTCCGGTGCATCAATCGCTTCTTCCGGCGAGCTTCCGACGAACTTTCGACGAACATCCGATGAACCTTCGGCGATACTCCGACGGACTTCCAGCAAACTCCTGGACTTGCGACGATCCACTTGGCGAGTTCCAATGAGCTGCTTTGGTAAGATCCTGGACTTCTCATATTTGTTCCCGCAGAACCTCGGACGACCTTTCGGACTTCCATCGAACTCTCAAACTCCCAACGTGATCATAGTCTTGACTCCGGTACAACTCCTGCTGTATGTCTTACTTACATCGTAGTTAATCCTGCACATGTAAAACAAAACTTCGATCGAGACAATTAATCCTAAGCAATTAACCAAGTTGTCCAGCATGTCATTGGTCCCTCGACGCTTCGTCCGATTATTCGGCGCATCGTCCTCTTTTGCGGCCTATTGCCCAATCGGCCAGTTGACTCCGCAACTCCGATATCCGTGGCACAATACCCGCTCTTCTTGGCCCGATGCCCGAGTCAACGACCCGAAGCCTTCTGTCGATACGTCGACCGATCCACCGGCCCGACATCCAATCTTCTGACATGTTCCTCCGGCACAACATGATTTTTTCTGCTTTAATTGTCTCATCCTGATCGAAGCATACTGCGCCACTCAAAACGCAGATTAAAACATAAACATAATTATCAATTAGTTTCATCATCAAAATACGAGATTCAATAGTTAAGAGGGGTTTAGGACAGTTTTACCGCTAACCCTAGACTTAAAGGACTTGGGTCGGGTTCCTGGCGATAGTACCACTAACCTGGGCAGTGCTATTGCCTCTAGATAGAGTATACTAGCGATAGTAACACTAGTCCAGTAGTGTTACCGTCGTGCCCCTATTTTTTTATTAACTTTCATACAAAATGATATAAAAAAATCATTCATTCGGGTTTAACAAGTCTAATTCCCTTCTAATAAAATTAAATTATTCCTCGTTTAATGGTTTAGTAAAAATATCCGCTAGTTGATGTTTTGAATCAATAAAATCCAAATGTATGTCATGATTATTCATATTATTGAGAATGAAATGATATCTAATATCAATATACTTAGTTTGAAAATATTGAATAAGATTCTTTGATAAGCAAATTACACTACTATTGTCATATTTTATATGGATATTTTTTAAGTAGAGTCCATAATCTACTAAAATATTTTTTATCTAAATTATCTATACATAACATGCACCTGCCGCAACATATTTAAGTTCATCTATAGATAGTGCGATAGAATTTTGCTTCTTAGATGATTAAGAAATAAGTGTATTATCTAGGAACTGACAAATTTCAAAAGTATTTTTTCTATTCTACATCCTACGAAGTCAACATCAATATAAGCAATCAAATCAAAATTTTTAGATTTAGAATACTATAATTAGAGATACTGAAAATACAATGTGTTTGGTGGATCGACCTAACACATGGGCCACAAAAAGATCTAGTATTAATTAAAGTTTTAATTTAAATAAAATTAAGGTAAAACATTGGAAGAATAATTTATATTGAGTTGTATTATAAACAACTAGTGTGTGAGGTGAAGAACATAGTTTTTTGAATAATTATCCATAACTTAGTCCTAAACTTGAATACAACAAGGAATTTATTTGAATCCAAGCTATACTAGGAGCTTTAGCTATTAAGGCTTTGTTTTTTCAAAAGGTTGCATTGCATGAATATAGAACAGAGAGAGAACATAGTAGCGAGATTTGAGTGTTGTTCAAAATCTGCCTTTTTCTACACTCATCTCCTTTTCTTTTTTATTTTGTTATTGTTGATTCATTAAATTATCTCCTTGATATTGATTTAATTTATTTGATCTTATAAGGACTTATGTGATTAAATTCAAATTTTTATTTTTATTTCAAATTGATCAAATTGTATCATCTGATATGATTTGACTATTTTTTGTAATGTAACTTGAAGAACTTATTTGCAATATAAATAATCTATTCATAAACATTTTATTGGAGTTCAGTTGTATTTGGCAACTTGGAGTACTGTACATTTTACCATTGGATATTCACTCTTGATGAAATTTGTATAGTTAATTTTGGTTACTAATCTAATCATTTTGAATAAAATTAAATTTTAAAAATAAAATAGTCTAAAAGTTTCCTTAAATTGGATAAAATTAAAAAGGACCTAATTTCATATTTTTTAAAGGGTTGAAATAAATATAAAATACCTATTTTAATGGCCCAAAAATAAAAAAATGGTCATTTAGGTCTTTTAAAGTTATTTTCAACGTTTCTTTAAAATTTTAAAATTTTTTATACGTTAGACATGAGTTATACTTTTTAGGACTATATCAGCACTAAGAGCGTGGGAGGGGGTGAATTAGTGCTTATGAAAAATCATGTCGGTCTGAAAATCTTTGTTCGATAAAGCCCATATCAAAAAGATGAGTTTAACTGAAAACGTTTGTAAGCATAGTAGGAGTAGTAAGCAAGTAAATCAGTTAGCAATATAAATGAAAAACTTGAAGGAAATGTAAATCGATTTTATATTAGTTCGGTCGTTGTGACCTATATCCTATTACAGACTTAGCTAGAATTGCCTAAGTCGTGAGGCACCATTGTGGCAAAGACGCGAACTTAGCTTGAGTTGCCTAAGTCGCAAAACACCCTTGCGCCAACTTCTTGGACTTAGTTGGGATTACCTAAGCCATGAGGCGCCCTTGCGATATATGCATCCGCAAAGGTTCAGCCTAGTTGCAACCTCGTACAGGTCCCGAAGGACTTGTAAAATAGAAAGTTGATTAGATTAAAAACAAGCGATAAACAAGTCCCGGCATCTCGCGAAGAGGGAAGCTTTACAAACAATTCAGCAAACACCTTGAGTGCATAAGAGAAAAGAGAGAAAGGAGGAAAATAAAGACTTTAGAAGGTTGAATGAACAACTGCAAGTCCACAAACAGCTGCTCACCGGGAGCCGGGCATGAAAGCAAGTTCCCATCAAGTTAACATGCAAACTTGTGAAGAGTTTTTTAACGTCCGACGATATACCGAAGCCCCATCCAACCCTGTGCCACCCAAGGGGTTCTAGGGTGCTGAGATGGCTGACATTTTAGGTGCTACTATGGGCTATAGAAAACAGCCTGCGACACACGAAAATGAAGCCATTTTGGGGCATTTTGGCCCGGTGCGGTGAGCGATCGCATTGCAGCGCTGCAACCTGTTCAAACATATATTTTTACAAGCAAAACACACAAAACTAAGGTAAAATAGGCTGCCATGTTTCTATTCAAGCATGTAAAAGCAAAGAACGGTATGTTGAATAAAGTTGTTGCAAGGGCGCGACGACCGTTCGTGACATTCTCCCCCACTTAAACTATCAATACCCTCGTCGACGCTTGTTGGTAATTGTTGATGATTGCTTCTTCATGTTGTAGGGTGTCTTCGGGCTCCTAATTGATTTTAGTTCGGGGAAGCTTTCACCACTTCACCAAGTACTCAGTCTGCTCATCTCCATTGGGTAGCTTTATCTTGTGATCCCCTAGAATGGTTTCAACTCACTTCTCGTAGGAGGCTCTGGTGGGGGGTAGCCGAGTTGGAACACTTCAAGAAATATCTTGCGGATCTGAGTGGTAGGCTTTCAAGTTGTTGGCGTGAAAAACATTATGAATTTTGAGCCACGTCGACAACTGTAACCTGTAGGAGACATTTCCCACTCTACTAATAATTAGGAAGGGTCCTTCATACTTGTGCACCAATCCTTTGTGTACTTTGTTCCTAAAGAATTGGAGTGATGCTGGCTGGAGTTTCACCAACACCAAATCACCGAATTTGAACTCCTGCGGTCGCCTTCCCAAGTCGGCCCACTTCTTCATCTTTTTGGCCGCCTTCTCCAAGTAGTCTCATGCAATATCTGTATTTTGGTGCCATTATTTTACAAAGTGATATGCTGACGGACTGGTCCCAGTATACCCAATAGCCAAGGTGTGAGGAGTCGACGGTTGTTGTCCTGTAATGATCTCGAAGGGGCTCTTATTGGACGCAGAGCTCCCCTGCAAGTTATAGGAGAATTGGGCTATGTCCAACAACTTCACCCAATCTCGTTGGTTGACACTCACGTAGTGCCGAAGGTATTGCTCGAGGAGCGAGTTTATCCTTTCGGTTTGGCCATCCATTTGGAGGCATAGGCTTGTGGAGAAGTATAACTTAGACCCCAACAATTTGAATAGCTTGGTCCAGAATCATCCCAGGAACCGAGTGTCTCGTTCACTAATGATAATATGTGGAACTCCATAATACTTCACCATATTCTTCATCATCAGCTTGGCCGCCTCCTCTACTGAATAGTATAGGGGTGTAGCAATGAAAGTTGCATACTTTAAAAATCGATCGACCACTATGAGTATCGATCCGAGTCCCTCTACTACCGGGAAGCTTGATATGAAGTCCAAGAAAATGCTCTCCCATGGACTCTCTGGTACGGGCAACGACTCCAAAAGTCCCACCGGCTTCCGTTGCTCCACCTTATCTTATTGGCAAGTGAGGCACATTCGAACATATTTCTCCATATCAGTCTCCATCTTTGGCCAGTAGAAGGCCCTCTCCACGAGAGCCAAGGTTCTATAAATGCCCGAGTGTCTAGCCCAAAGGGAATCATGACACTCTTTTAAGAGTTCACGCCTCAAATTGTCCACTCGAGGGATAAAAACCCTATTTCCTTTTATGTAAACAAGTCTCTCCTGGACCCAAAATTGTTGTGCCTTGTCTTTTTTGATGAGCTGCATCAGGGTTACTGCTTGGGGATTACTATACAATCCATCCCTGATCCTAGAAAGGAAGTTAGAGTGTAACTAACTTGCTTGGCCTCTACAATCCAACTGTACGACATTCACTCGCTCCACTTCCTAGCTCAATGCATCGGCTATGACATTTGCTTTTCCGGGCTTGTACTCCATTACCATATCAAATCAGCCAAGAAGTCCTGCCATCGTGCTTACTTTAGAGAGAGTTTCTTCTGAGTTTGGAAATAGCTCAAAGCGATGTCATCTGTTCTCAGCATAAATCGCGATCCAAGAAGGTAGTGTCGCCAAACTCGTAGATAGTGGACCACTGCTGTCATCTCCTTCTCGTGCACCGGATACCACTGCTCGATATCATTAAGCTTGCGATTCTTATAGGCTACTAGATGACCCTCTTGCATGAGTACTCCCCCAATATCGAAGTTAGAAGCATCTATATAGACTTCGAAGGGCTCCCTATAGTCTGACAATTTGAGCACCGGTTCTTCCAACACAACAGATTTTAGATCTTGGAACACAGCTTCACACTTATCAGACCATCTCCAAGGCTGCTCCTTCTTCAGCAACTCTATCAGTGGAGTTGCATGCTTCTAATATCCTGCTATGAAGTGTCGATAGTAGTTGACGAAACCAAGGAAGAATCTCAGCTCTGGCACCTTCTTTGGAGTTCGCCATTCTGCAACAGCTTGAACCTTCGATTTGTCCATCCAAATGGAGCCATCACCAATTCAATGCCCCAAGAATAAGATCTTAGTTTAAGTAAAGTAGCACTTCTCCATTTTCACGAACAAAGTGTTCTCCTTGAGAACCTTGAAAATTGTCCGAAGGTGCTCGACAGGCTCCTCGAGCGTTTAGCTGTAGACGATGATATCGTCCAAGTAGATGACCACGAACTTATCCAAATACTCTTTTAATAGTTGGTTCATAAGAGTGTCGAACATGGCTGGATCATTGGTTAAGCCGAAAGGCATCACCAAGAACTCAAACGCTTCGTCAAGTGCTAGTACCCCGACCGAAGGTCGATTTTTGAGAAATACTTGGCTTTGCCCAATTGGTCGAACAAGTTTGCGATGAGCGGGATGTGATACTTGTTCTTCATTGTCACTTTGTTGAGGGCTCGATAATCGACGTATAGTTGGAGGCTCCCATATTGTTTCTTTTGGAAGAGAATTGGAGCTCCGAAGGGTGCTTTATAATTGCGAATGAGACCACCGCTTAGTAGTTCATCTAACTACTTTCTAAGCTCTGCCAACTCTAGAGGGGGCATGCGATAGGGTGGTTTCACTGGAGGCTTCACTCCTAGCTCCAGCTCGATGTGATGATCCACACCTCTACGTGGTGGCAGAGTCTTCGACAACTCGGGTGGCATAACATCTATAAACTCCTTCAGGACGTTCGCCACCACAGCAGGTTCATAAATGACTTTCTCGTTTAGTAGCTCTAGCTTTATAGTAGCCACAAATGTTAATTCGCCTTTTCGTACCCCTTTCTTCAGTTGTAATGCCGATATCTATTGGGGGTATTTGGTTCCTCTCTGAGAGATGGGAACCACACAAGAGTCGACACCTCCCATCGTGCATAAGGAGTTTAGGAATGACATTGGCACTAACTTCACCACGTGCATAAACACCATTCCAAGAATCACTTGGAAGTCGTCCAATGGCACCGCCATCATGTTCGTGCTCCCGCTCCATGTGCGTGCATAAACTTCGCCGCGTGCATAAACTCCATTCCAAGAATCACTTGGAAGTCATCTAATGGCACCGCCATCATGTTCGTGCTCCTGCTCCATGTTCCAATGGCACCTTGCAACTCCTCATTGTCGCTGCTAGATTCTGAATTGCTTAAACTAAGGGCGACGGCTTTGCTCTTGTCTAATTTAGGGGGATGGATAGAAGCTGTTAAAGTATTGAGTGCCTATTTCTGTGGGCACTCCCTCACCATGTGCGGCCCTTCGCACAAGAAGCATCCGCCAGGTTTCGGGGCCTTGCCTTTTGAGCTTAGCCCTTTATAGGAACTCTTCTTCCTTTGTTCACCTTCGGGCTCCTTCTCTGAAGAATATTTTGGAGGGCGATTTCCTGAAGATGGTTTCCTTTTTCCCACGTCCTTAGAGGAAACCAAGCCGATGAGTCTTTCTGCAGCAGCAATTGCTCCGATCACATCGGTGATATTCCTTTGATGTAGTTCTTATTGCGCCCATGGCTTCAAACCATCGAGGAAGTTAAATAACTTATCCTTCTCGGACATGTCCTATATGTCCAGTATTAGCACAGAAAATTACTTTACGTAGTCTTGAATGAAAGTACTTTGGTGGAGTTGTCTCAACTTCCTCCTTGTGACAAACTCTGTATTCTCAGGTAGAAACTGAGTTCTCAACTCGCTTTAAGTCCTCCCATATGTCCACCTAACACCGATCTTGTTGGATCTCCTCCCAATGGGTTTGCCACCAAAGTTTTGCATCCCCATTCAAATACATGGTTGCTATCAAAACTTTGGTTTCTTCATAATCAGGCCTCGTAGCTCGAAAGTATTATTCCATGTCGAATATGAAATTCCCGAGCTCTTTAGCATCTCGGGCACCTCCATAACAATGCAGTTCAGGTACCTTCAAGTTTTATCGTGGCGCAATGCGGGTGTTGCTTCCTCCCGTATTCAGTGCCCTTGTAAGCATGGTCACCCAGGATGTGAGTTCTACCATGACTTCCTGCAGATGTTGCACGGAGTCTTTGGTGTCTTCCGATAGTAAATCGACTAGGGCCTCGACCTTGTTGATTTGTGATTCAGCTTATTCTTGCGAGCTCTCTACCCCAAGAAGCCTTCGCTGGCCTTGGTAGAGTTCCTCCAAGCTTGTTTGAAGAATATCGAAGCATGTTTCCGCCATTGTGAGTCTCTCCTTATGGCTCTTCTTCCCGGTTGGCGCTCCATATTGCGCCTCCTCCATGTTGAATCTTGGATTTTGATGATGAAGTCAATTGTCATTTGTTGTCTAATCTATGTATTGAGATAAGTGTGCAGGATTAACTACGATGAAAGATAGACAAGCAGCAGGAGTTGCGCCGGAGTCAAGTTCATGATCACGTTGGGAGTTCGAGAGTTCGACGGAAGTTCGGACGGTCGTCGGAGGTTATGCGAGAACAGATCCGAGAAGTCCAGAAGCTTGCCAAGCGAAGCTCGTCGGAACTCGCCAAGTGGATCGTCGCAAAGTCCAGGAGTTTGCCGGAAGTCCGCAGGAGCATCACCGAGGGTTCATCGGATGATCGACGGAAGTTCGCCGGAAACTCGCTGGAAGAAGCGATTGACGCACCGAAGCAAAGCTGCAGAAATTGTCTTAGATCTAATCGTAGTTAGCACATTGATTAAGTTGAAAAATGAGAGGTGATCCCATTAGCTTAATCTTGGGGCAATTGGGCCCCTGAAAGACTGAAATTGGGCCGAATGGAGCTAACCATTCGGACCCTGATTGCACCAGGAGGTGCAACCGCCTAGGCCAGGAGGTGGCACCGCCTGGGCTAAGCCTCCCAGCGAGACTGGGCGATGCAACTGCCCCAGCCAGGAGGTGGCACCGCCTGAGCTCAGTCTTCGAGCTAGACTGGGCGGTGCAACCTCCCTGACAGAGAGGTGGCACCGCCTGAGCTCAGTCTTCGAGCTAGACTGGGCGGTGCAACCTCCCTGACAAAGAGGTGGCATCGCCTGAGCTCGGTCTTCGAGCTCTGGCAGAGAGGTGCAACTGCCTCAGTCAAGAGGTGGCACCGCCTGGGCTCAGTCTTCGAGCTCTGCCAGGCGGTGCAACCTCTCCAGTCAGGAGGTGCAACCGCCTGATCCCGGAATTCCGGGATTTGATCGTTTTGAGCTCCAAATTTGAATTAGGTTGGGGCTTATAAATACCCCACCCATTCAACACTGAAAAGACACAGACCTACACCGAATTCTTGATCTTTTCTGTGATTCTAAGAGCTCAAATTTGTGAAAAGTCCTAAAGTTCTCCTCTTTATGTTCTTCAAGTCTTGAGTTGTAAAGAGAGGAGAGAAAGGTCCTGTAAGGGTTGTCTCTTGAGCCCATCAAAAGGAGTGAATCTGTAAAAGGGCAGTTGGCCTTCGCCTATTGAAGGAAGGCCTCTAGTTGACGTCGGTGACCTCGTCGGTGGAGGAAGCCAAAAGTGGAGTAGGTCAAGACTGACCGAACCACTCTAAATCTCTGGTTTGTGTTTATTTTGAGCACTTTATCATTACTGCAAACCTCCTACATAGCTACTGCTCTCTGCGCCTTTACGAACAAGTTTCTAAGTGCTGATCTTTCCGAATCTGCATTCAGACGTAAATTGGTGTTTTCATACATTACAGTTTATGTTTACGTTTTGATTCTGCAAAACTGTCTTCTGCGCTTTTACGAACGAAGTTTCTAAGTTCAGATCCCTTTAAAACTGTGTTTTAGATGTAAACTACTTTTAAACGTAAAACTACGTTTAGACGTAAAACTGCGTTTAGACGCAAACTGCGTTTAGACGTAAAACTACGTTTAGACGTAAAACTGTGTTTAGACGTAAAACTGCGTTTAGACGCAAACTGCACTTAGACGCAAACTGCGCTTAGACGCAATCTGATCTTAGACGCAAATTGTGCTTAGACGCAAACTGCGCTTAGACGCAATCTGCATTTAGACGCAAACTGCATTTAGACGCAAACTACGTAAACTACGCTTAGACGCAAACTGTGTTTAGACGTAAACTGCACTTAATCATAAGTATTCTTAGAATCGGCTTTTGCATCAAAATAGTTTTTATCGAACGAACGCAGCTTTCATTTTTAATCGCTGAAAGATTTCCGCTGCACTAATTCACCCCCCCCCCCTCTTAGTGCTCTCGATCCTAACACTCCACTCGTAGAGAGAAGCTAATTTCTCGCTCATCATGTTTGCTGCCACGATCCTCCAAAGTAGCTCCAATGACATGAGAGCGAGTTTGCACTTGTAGCCCGCCTGCGGCTGCTTGGGACAAAGGTCCGGCTTGCCCCACCTTGCTTGATTCGCCACGATGCTTTGCCATGGCGAAATTACGAAATTCCTTCACTGCTTGCTCGAATTGCTAACCTGCTCTGATACCACAATGTCATGGACTTAGCTAGAATTGCCTAAGTCGTGAGGCACTCTTATGGCAAAGACGCGAACTTAGCTTAAGTTGCCTAAGTCGTGGCTCACCCATGCGCAAACTTCTCGGAATTAGCTAGGATTGCCTAAGTCATGAGGCGCCCTTGCAATATATGTGTCCGTAAAGGTTCAGCCTAGTTGCAACCTCATACAAGTTTCGAAGGACCTGTAAAACAAAAAGTTGATTAGATTGAAAATGAGCGACAGACAAGTCCCGACGTCTCGCGAAGAGGGAAGGTTTATAAAAAATTTAGCAAGCACCTTGAGTGCACAAGAGAAAAGAGAGAAATGAGGAAAACAAGGACTTTGGAAGGTTGAACGAATAGCTACAAGTCCACAAATAATTGCTCACCAGGTATCGGGTGTGAAAGTAAGTTCCCGTCAAGACAGACCGCGACATGTAAAAATGGAGCCATTTTGGAGCTTTTTGGTCCCGCGCGGTGAGCGGTCGCACTGCAGTACTGCAACCTATTCGAACATGTATTTTTATAAGTAAAACACACAAAACCAAGGCAAAACATGTTGCCATGTTTCTGTTCAAGCATGCAAAAGTGACGAATAGTACGTTGAACGAAGTTGTTGCGAGTGCGTGACGACCGTTCATGACAGTCCACTCCTGATTCCTCTTCACTCCAGGCCACCGGCTTTCATTACTGATCTTCTTTTAATGGGCGAAGATCAACTACCCTCTTACAACTCTTTCTCTTTTTTACAGGCTCAGGTGAGAACCTTTACACCTCTCTTTTAGACATTACTTCTCCCTTATAAAAGTTCTAACTCTAGGAGAAAGAGACTCTAAATCCTAAGAGAGTTTCCAATACTTTTTTCCTCAAGTATTCTTTCCCCTTTCAACTGTAATTCTTGCTTATCAAAGCAGGAATAACTGAGGTATTTATAGACTCTAAATAACTTCAAAAATGGAGGTAAAAAATGTATCATCCGAGGTATCCCGGGTCCTAGCGGTACCACCGCCTACAGCACTACCACTGGGCGGTACCACTGCTTGGGCCAACTTTGAGTCACTGAATGAGTCTTCCACTTAGCCCAAAACAGCTCCAATTCGAGCCTAATTGGCCCATAATTGAGTTGCTATTGTTTCACCCAAATACTGACTCAATTAGACCTAAAGTAACTCGATCTAGACACAATTGATTACAAACATGAATCCTATGTTGTTCGACATGTCATTGGTTCATCCGACTCTTCGTTTGATCCTTCGATGCATCGTCCTCTCCTTTGATGTTTTGCCCAATCGGCATGTTAACACCCGTAACTTTTGATCTCCTTGGTGCAATGTCCAATCCTTTGGCCCGATGCCCGATCTCACGACACAAAGTCCTTCTGCTTGCACGTCGATTGATTCTTTGGCTCGACGTCCGATCTTCTAACCTGTTTCACTCCAACATAATGTATGATTCTTCCTACTTTAATCGAATTGTCTTTCCTTGATCGAGGTTAGTCCTACATCACTCAAACACAAATTAGATCATAACTTCATCAATTGATTTCATCATCAAATGCAAGAGAGAAACTTTACACCTCTCTTTTCGACCTCACTTCTCCCTTAGAAAACTTCTAACTCTAGGAGAAAGAGACACTAAATTCTAAGAGAGTTTCTAATACTTTTTTCCTCAAGTATTCTTTCCCCTTTCCACTATAACTCTTGATTATCCAAGCAGGAATAGCTGAGGTATTTATAGACCCAAAATGACTTAAAAAATAGAGCCAAAAAAGGTCTAATCTTAGGTTTCTCAGGTCCTAGCGTACCATCGCCTATAGCACTGCCATTAGGCGGAACTACCGCTTGACATAGTCTAGGAGACTATGTTTGGGCGGTACCACCACTAAGGCCAGCTATGGGTCACTGAATGAGCCTTCCACTTGGCCCAAAAGAGTCTCAATTTGGACCCAATTGGCCCTTAATTGAGTTGGCATTGTTTCACCCCAATACTAACTCAATTAGACCTAAACTAACTTAATCTAGACATAATTGATTACAAACGTAAATCTTATGTTGTTCGACATGTTATTGGTTAATTCGACGTTTCGTCCGATCCTTCGGCGCATCGTTCTCTCCTTCGACATATTGCCCAATCAACATGTTGATTCTTGCAACTTCCGATCTCCTTGGCGCAATGTCCGATCCTTCGGCCTGATGCCCAAACTCACGACACAAAGTCCTTCTGTCGGCATGTCGACCGATCCTCCGGCTCGACGTCTAATCTTCTGACATGTTCCACTCCGGCCCAACGTCTAATTCTTCCTGCTTCAATTGAATTATCTTTTCTTGATCGAGGTTAGTTCCGCGTCACTCAAATGCAAATTAGATCATAACTTCATCAATTAATTTTATTATCAAAATCTGAGATTCAACAATCTCTCCCTTTTTAATGATGACAACTAATTGATGATAAAGTTTAAACTAAATTCCCCCTATCAAATGCCATATTGATAGAAACTTTGAATTCAGAAAATCATAACTATTTCATCATTGCATGCATAATGAATATTGAAAGAACCAATTAATCACATCATTTCATGCATATTAAAATCATGAGTAGTTCATTCATAATCATAATTTCAAAACATCAAAATACACTATGCATGATCATCATCATAACTTCTCCCCCTTTGTCATCAACAAAAAGGAGAAGTGCAACTAGCAAGTTTTCAAGCTAGCAATTTAACAAGATTTACATCACTTTAGAACATACAAGCTAACAAGTTGGCAAGTGTTACTTCTCTTTGAAGTATGAAGGCCAACAAGTTTTGCTTCTCTTGAGATGAGTAAGTTAGCACTTTGCTCTTGAGATGTGTAAGATAACAAGTTTCTGCTTCGTTGAAATGTGCAGCTTAGTAATTTTACTTTCTTTTATAATGTGCAAGCTAGTAATTTTTGCTTCTGTTAGGAACGGGGTCGGCACTAAGAGAGAGGGGGGCGGTGAATTAGTGCAGCGGTAAAATCACGTCTTTAAAAACTTTCATACGATAAAATCTATTTACGTTGAAAATCAATTTTGAAAACTTAACTTGAAAGCGTACGGAAGAGCATAGTGGATGTAAAGTAAGTAAAGAGGTTTGCAATTAAAGTAAATTGCACAAAAGAAATGCAAACCAGAGAACACACCAATTTATAGTGGTTCAGTCATCATGACCTACATCCACTCCACCGATTCCTCTTCCGTCGAGGCCACTGGCATCCACTATCGATCTTCCTTTAACAAAAGATCAACCTCCTTCTTACACCCCTCTTCTCCTTTTCACAGGTTTAGGAGTCAACGTGTACGACCACTCACTCCTCTCTTACAGAATTCTAACACTTAGACTAGAGGAGGATTCTCACAAGAGATTTCTATAGCGTTTTTGTACTTTTAAACTCTTTGTGCTTGTGTCTTTTAACTAGGGATGAGAGGGGTATTTATAGGCTTCAAGTTGATTCAAACTTGGAGCCTAAAAACATCTCATCTTGGGTTTCTCGGGCACAGGTGATACCATCGCCTGCATTGGGCAATACCACTATAAGTGTCAGTCTGACACTAACACTGCACTAGGTGGTACCACCGCCTAATACTGGGTGGTACCACTGCCCAGACTAGTAGTACCACCACCTGCAGCCTCTCGGAGGCTGTGTCTAGGCGGTACCATCGCTCAGACTGGCGGTACCACCACTTGTAGCCTCTCGGAGATTGTGCCACGACGATGCCACCACATGGGTCACTATTTAGGCCCAACATAGTCCTTACTTGGGCCTAATTGGCCCTTAATTGGGTTGGCCCAAATCCAAACCCAATTACGTGCTAACTATGTTTCCTAAGACATATTCTAAGCTAAACAAGTCCATAAGTCTAGTTTCTTCCGGTGAGGTTCTAGCGATCTTCCGGCGAACTTCCGATGAACTCTTGGCAATGTTCCAGCGGACTCCCGGCAAGCTCCTGGACTTCACGATGATCTTCTTGGTGAGTTCCGACAAGCTTCTCTAGCAAGCTCCAAGACTTCTCGGTTAGTTCCTACAGAACTTTCGACGAATATCTAGAGTTCAAACGAACTCTCGAACTCCTAACGAAATCACGTCCTTGACTCTGAGACTTGATTTTGCTTTATGCCTTACTATCATAGTTAATCCAGCACATGTAAAATCATACTTCGATCTAGACAATTAATACTAAGCATTAATTATGTTGTCCGGCATGTCATTGGTCCCTCGACGCTTCGTTCGATTCTTCGGCGCATCGTCCTCTCTTGCGGCCTATTGCCCAATCAGCCAATTGACTCCGCAACTCCGATATCCTTAGTGCAATATCTGCTCTTCTTGGCTCGATGCCTGAATACATGGCCCGAAGCCTTCTGTCAATACGTCGACTGATCCTCCGGCCCGACGTTCAATCTTTTGACATGTTTCTCCGGCCCAACATGATTCTTCTTGCTTTAATTGTCTCTCCCTGATCGAAGCATCCTGCGCCACTCAAAACGCAGATTAAAACATAAACACTTATCAATTGATTTTATCATCAAAATCTGAGACTCAACAATCTCCTCCTTTTTTATGATGACAATCAATTGACGACAGAGTTAATCTTAACTCCTGGAGTTTAAACAAACTCCCCCTATCAATATGTCATATTGATAGAAACTCTTGGATTAAAAAATCCAAGCAACATATCATGATCAAATCATGCATAACATCAACATACTTCTCCCCCTTTGTCATCAACAAAAAGGAGAAATTCAATTCTCATGTTTGAGATATACAAATTCAAATCATTGTATAATAAACATAATTTCCAATTTTATCATTATGCAAGCTAGCAAAAATTTTGATTTTTGCAAGTTTATAAATTTTGCTAGATGTGTAAGTTTAGCATTTTTGCTTCTTGAGATAGGCAAGATAATACTTTTTGTAATGTTCAAGATAGCAAGTTCTACATTATGCAAGCTAGCAAATTAGAGATGTTCAAGAAAGCAATTCTTGCTTCTTGAAATATGCAAGTTGCAAGCTAGCAAATTTTTGCTTCCTTTGCAATGTTTGAGCTTACAATTTTGCTTTCGTTGCAAAGTGCAAGTTAGCATGTTGCATCTTGAGCTAACAATATTTCTCCCCCTTTGTCATTGTCAAGAAGGGAAGAATACAATTTTGTATCTCTTTTTCCCTTTACGTCAATTTCTAAATCATGACAAAGGTAAGCAATCATTCTTATTTCAAAATGCCATAATTAACATAATCTTGAATTCAAATCAAAGCAATTTTAATCATGATTCACATCAAATGCAATATATCATATACATCATCATAATAAAAAGCATAAGTATTGCTTTCATCATTCCAAATCATAAATATTTCACATTATGATGGTATCAATTTGTCAAATCTCATCCTACTATGCATGATCATAACTTTTCATTTGTATGCATCAAAATAATATCAAGAGTATTTCATGCGTAATTTCATATCATCACATGAAAAATATCAAGAGAATTTTGGTGATACACATTTCATGAATACAAGGAATTTTACATAATAAAATTCAAGTTATAAATTATCAAGATATCAAGTAGCATATCATGGTTACTTTGAATACATCCTTTTTAGTGAATACCAAGAAGAATCATATTATGACAAATCTTGATTCATAGAAAAATCTTATATATCAAATATTGAGAAATCAAGATGATGATTCATAAAAAAATATCATAAGTTATATTCAAGAGAAAAATCATCATTCATTTTCAATTCATTCAATTTATCAAATCAATATTTTTTTGGGTATGCATGATATCAAAACATGGTTTCAAATCTTTAATATATAACATGCATAATTTCAAAAATCAAAAGGAGAAGGGAAGAATTCAAAGGTACAAAGATTTCAACCATCTCATAAACAAATGGAGGATCAAGTCATGAATCCAAAATTCTATGAATCATTTCAAATCTCCTTTTAAATAATCAAAATGATCATCAAAGGAAATCTCATGTTATTCCAAGAAATCAAGATCATGATTTTGATAAAACTCATTTTAAATTCAAATCATCAAAATCTCAACATTAGTTTCAAGATATTCAAAATGGCATAAATAATTTTGTTGATCTCTTAGTGAAAAATCGATAAGGTAGGGATTTAAGAAGTTTTCAAGAAAAATACTTTCCTTTTTTTGTTTCAACTTATTGATTGATTTCATACATGCATATTCTTTTCTTTTATGCCAAATCCATGCATCATTCATTAATTCCGAAAAAGAACTTTCAAAAGATCGCAAAGTTCGATAATCACAAAAATCATCATGCATAGTTTCAAAATATAAATTTATTAAGCATGCTTTCAAATCATCATTACATTTTCATTAAGACATCAAGCTTGGTTTCGTTGAACATAATGTTGAATGATTCTTAAAGATATCTAAACTTCTTTATTTTCAATTTGTGTGATAGATTTTATATTAGCATGCTCAAATATTTATTCTTATGTCAAAACCATGCATTAACGTTTATAATCGGAAGGCAATAAGAAAATTATTAAGATATATATTATTTCTTCTTAAACACATACAGAAGATTAATCATATTTGGTGTACAAGCATTATATTAACATTTTATTATATTTTCATAAAACATATAATTTTCATGATCATTTTCACACAAAAAAAATTACTAGAAGGATAAACATGATTCCTAATTTTTATATTTTTATTACATTATTAAACATATAATTTTCATGATCATTTTTATAATTACTAGAAAGATAAGCATGATCCTTAAACCCTTTTAATTTTTTTAATATTTTCATTTAAACATGTAATTTTTAATGAAAAATAATAATTTTCTAAACAAAAACAAATAACTTCATGAAAAGCATATGTAATTTCAAAGTAAATTAAAGGTATTTTGATTACCTCATCGTCGAAAGCCGTTAAGGCGTAGTTTGCCACATCGCCTTTATTGATTTTCTCCTCATCTTCGGAGGAGCTCGATTCATCCCAATTTGTGTTCTTCTTCTTGCGTTCAAAGCAAGTAGTTGCATTCTTTTTATTTTTTAATTTGTGTTTCATGAACTTTTTAAATTTCATGAGGAGTTCAAGTTCACCATCACTTGAGCTTATGCTCAAGTGGTCTCCATGTGTTCTAAGTCCGAAATCCTTCTTGTCCTTTGGAAGGTAATTCTCATGTTCGTCAAGTGCCATATTAGTCATTTCATAGGTCCTCAAAGACCCAATTAGTTCTACAAGTGGTAGGTTGTTTAGGCTTTTAGCCTATTGTATTGCGGTTACTTTCGGATCCCAACTCTTATTAAGAGAATGTAAAATTTTGTTTACAAATTCAAAATCCGAAAAACTTCTACCAAGTGCTTTTAAACCATTGATGACATCCGTAAAACGGGTGTACATGTCAACAATGGTTTTACTTGGCTTTATTAGAAAAAGTTTAAAATTATGCATTAAACAGTTGATTTTTGAATCTTTTAATCTACTTGTGCCTTCGTGAGTGGTTTCAAGAATATGCCAAATGTCGAAAGCCGTTTTGCAAGTAGAAACCCGATTAAACTCGTTTTTGTCTAAGGCGTAAAATAAGGCATTCATAGCCTTTGCATTTAAAGAAAAAGCCTTCTCCAAATCATTCCAATGGTTCATTAGAAGATAAGACATTTGAAAATCGGATTCGACTATGTGTCATAAATCGAGATTCAATAAAAGCAAAAAAACTCTCATTCAAGTTTTCCAATAAGTGTAGTTCGTCCCATTGAAAAAGGGAGGACAAATGAGAGAGTAACCCTCTTGAAAGCCGAAAAAAGTCATTTCTCTTTGGATGTTAAACCAAATGAGAAAACGAGGCTCCGATACCAATTGTTAGGAACGGGGTCGGCTCTAAGATGGGGGGGGGGGAGGGGGGGGGGGTGGTGGGGGTGAATTAGTGCAGTGGTAAAATCACGTCTTCAAAAACTTTCATATGATAAAATCTGTTTACGTTGAAAACTGATTTTGGAAACTTAACTTGAAAGTGTACGGAAGAGCATAGTGGATGTAAAGCAAGTAAAGAGGTTTGTAGTTAAAGTAAATTGTACAAAGGAAATGCAAACCACAGAACATGCCAATTTATAGTGGTTCGGTCATCGTGACCTACATCCACTCTGCCGATTCCTCTTCCATCGAGGCCATCGGCATCCACTATCGATATTCCTTTAACAGACGAAGATCAACCTCCTTCTTACACCCCTCTTCTCCGTTTCATAGGTTTAGGAATCAACCTTTACAAGCACTTACTCATCTCTTACAGAATTCTAACACTTAGACTAGAGGAGGATTCTTATAAGAGATTTCTACAGTTTTTCTACTTTTAAACTCTCTGTGCTTGTGTCTTTTAACCAGGGATGAGAGGAGTATCTATAGGCTTCAAGTTGATTCAAACTTGGAGCCTAAAAACATCTCATCCCGGGTTTCCCGAGCACGGGCGGTACCATTGCTAGTGTCAATCTGACACTGACACTGCATTGGGCGGTATCACCGCCTGACACTGGGCGGTACCACTCCTCAAACTGGTGGTACCACTACCTACAGCCTCTCGGAGGCTGTGTCTGGGAGGTACCACCGCCTAACATAATCTCGGAGACTGTGCCACGACGTTGCCACCTCATGAGTCATTGTTTGGGTCTCTCATTGGGCCCAACACAGTCTTTACATGGGCCCAACTGGCCCCTAATTAGGTTGGCCCAAATCCAAACCCAATTACGCACTAACTACGTTTCCTAAGACATATTCTAAGCTAAGCAAGTCCATAAGTCTAGTTTCTTCCGGCGAGCTTCTAGCAATCTTTCAACGAACTTTCGACGAACTCTCGATAATGTTCCAATGGACTCCTAGCAAGCTCCTAGACTTCACGATGATCTTCTTGGCGAGTTCTAATGAGCTTCTTTGGTAAGCTCCGAGACTTCTCGGTTGGTTCCTGTAGAACTTTCGACGAACGTTTGGACTTCCGACGAACTCTCGAACTCCCAACGAAATTGCATCCTTGACTCCAGGACTTCATTTTTTGATATACCTTGCTATCATAGTTAATCTTGCACATGTAAAAACACACATCGATCTAGACAATTAATACTAAGCATTAATCATGTTGTCCGGCATGTCATTGGTCCCTTGACGCTTCGTCCGATTCTTCGGTGCATCGTCCTCTCTACGGCCTATTGCCCAATCGACCAGTTGACTCCGCAACTCTTATATCCTTGGTGCAATATCCGCTCTTCTTGGCTCGATGCCCGAATCCATAACCCGAAGCCTTCTGTCGATACGTCGACTGATCCTCCACCCCGACGTCCAATCTTCTGACATGTTTCTCTGGCCCAACATGATTCTGTTAGGATCAAGAGCCCTAAGAGGGGGGGGGGGGTGAATTAGTGTAGAAGAAAACTTTCGACGATTTAAAATAACGTTCGTACGATAAAAATGATTTTGGTAAGAAAGCCGATTCGGAAATCACTTTAACTTGTGATCAAGCAAGATGCAATTAAAGTAAAGATATAGAGACAGTTTGTAGTTAAGATAAAGAACAGAATGTAATTGCAAACCGAAATATGATGTTCGTACGATAAAAGCGATTTCGGTATGAAAGTTGATTCGAAAGGTGATTTAACTTAGATTAGGCCAATTATAGTTAAAGTAAAGCTATGGAGGCAGTTTGCAGTTAAGATAGAGAAGAGAAAGTAAATGCAAATCGAGATTTAGAGTGGTTCGGTCAATCTTGACCTACATCCACTTTTGGCTTCCTCCTCCGATGAGGTCACCGATGTCCATTAGAGGCCTTCTTTCAATAGGCGAAGGCCAACCACCCTTTTATAGTTTCACTCCTTTTGACGGGCTTAGGAGACAACCCTTACAGAATTTCTCTCCTCTCTTGAAAGATCAAAACTTAGAAGAAAAGAGGGAGGAGAACTTCTAGCCTTTACAACATTTTTGATCTCTAAAAATCATAGAGTAAGATTGGATTTTCGGTACCCTTTCATGTAGGAAAGCATGGGGTATATATTTAGAGCTCAAAAATGTCTTTTCTTGGATTTTCGGGGTCCTGACAGTACTACCTCCTAGCTGGGGCGGTACAATCGCCTAGCAGCTTAGAGACTGAGCCTCTAGGCAGTGCCACCGCTTGACAGGGGCGGTACCACCGCCCAATCTCGCTCGGAGACTGAGCAAAGCGGTGCCACTGCCTGACTGGGGCGGTTCCACTGCCTAGTCTCGCTCGAAGACTTAGCCCAAGCGGTGCCACCGCTTGACCTAGGCGGTTGCATTGCCTAGATTTCCTGGGAGACCATCTCCTGGGCGGTGCCACCACCGACCCTGGCAGTGCCACTACCTGGCAGGAATTCTGGTCCGAATGGGTTGATCCATTCGGCCCAATTTGGGTCTATCAAGGGCCCAATTGCCCCTAGATTAAGTTAATGGGATCACCTCACATTTCTAACTTAATCTACATGCTAACTACGATATTTCTTAAGACATTTACTGCAACTTGCTCCGGTGCGTCAATCGCTTCTTCTGGCGAACTTCCGGCGAACATCCAACGAACCTTCGGCGATACTCCGGTGGACTTCCGGCCAACTCTTGGACTTGCGATGATACACTTGGTGAGTTCTGATGAGCTTCTTTGGCAAGCTCCTGGACTTCTTGGATTTGTTCCCGCAGAACCTCCGACGACCGTCCGAACTTCCATCGAACTCTCGAACCCCCAACATGATCATGGTCTTGACTCCGGTGCAACTCCTGCTGCATATCTTTCTTCCATTGTAGTTAATCCTGCACACTTATCTCAACATATGGATTAGATAACAAATGACAATTAACTTTATCATCAAAATCCGAGATTCAACAATCTCCCCCTATTTGATGATGACAATCAATTGATAACGGAGTTAACCTTAACTCCCCCTATCTATATGCCATACTTGAGATATGTTGTTCTTGAATTCAAAGCTTTTGAATTCAAGAGACATATTGATAAGTTAAGATCGTTTAACCTTATCAATGCTCCCATCATGATTCCTATCATGATGTATTTCTCTGAAAATGATGTCAAGGCTTGACATCCATTTTCAGGTTTTACATTTCAAATTGCAAAGATAGCAATCATAGCAATTCATCATATGGTAAGATTTCAACATGTATGACTGCGATGTAAGTTCTTGATATCTTAACATAATACAAACGTTTCAAGTGTTTAGATAGCATTTCATCACATATCAATTTGTAGAATTGCGATGTATGCTCTAGATATCTTAACATAGTGCAACTATGGCAATCATAGCAATTCTATCACCAATTTATCATATATTTCGATGCAAGATTTTGATACCTTAACATAATTCAAATTCAAATATGGCATTCATAGCATCAATTTATATAGCATTAAATTCAAATATGACACTCATAGCATCAATTCATATATTTCTCATTCAAATATAGCACTCATTCAAATACGGTACTCATAACATTAATTCATATATTTCTCCCCCTTTGTCATTAACAAAAAGAAGAATAATATTAGCAAATTTTAACTACGTTTATATCATTTTTTAATAATGAGTGATAGGATACCAATTATACAAACATCTCAAGGAAAATATGACATAAAGATGATTTTCATTGCTTCGTCCTCTTTATTTGTTATTATCTTTTTGCACGAAGGAGGAAAACTATTTGTGAGCTTACTTGAATGAAGTTAAAATTGATAAGATATTAAAGCACACTTCATTTTTACAAGAATCAAGATATGTATGTGAATCAAATCCTTGCACGTAAAACTATTTCTCAAAAGATATAAGAAGGAATCATCAAATCCATTTCTCGAAAGATATTTTTCACTTGATAAGTCTATGAGAGATGCATTTGCTAGCTGATTCCATATGTCAAAAATCAATGATGTGAATCCAAAACTCAATATGACATATGTTTATTAAGTCCGAAAGAGAATAATGTATCGAGAAAATCCGATTGTTAGGATCAAGAAGATCCGAAAATGAAATTTAACACTTTCATACATTCGGACAAGGTTTTGCTATAGATTTTCAAATTCAATCATGAAGATAAAACATGCTTATTATCATGGAATTTTTTTGTATCCAAAACACATAATTTCCAACATATAATTAAGGCATATAATTATATAAAATCATCATGGCAATTAAGTGATTTGATCATTAAATAAAAAAAAATCCAAAAAATAATCTTAACAAGTTCATGTATTTAGACATATTAACATTCCTAATTCTCTTCTAATGAAATCAAATTGTTCTTCACTTACAGGTTTTGTAAAAATATCAGCTAGTTGATGCTTAGTATCAATGAACTCTATGATTACATCATGATTAGTGATATGATCTTGTATAAAGTGATGTCTAATATCAATATGTTTTGTTCTTGAGTGTTGAATGAGATTCTTTGTTAAACATATTGCACTTGTGTTATCATATTTAATGGGAATGTTTTTAAGATGGACTTTATAATCTTCTAAGATGTTTTTCATCTACAAAACTTGTGCACAGCATGCACTAGCTGCAATATACTCAGCTTCGGTTGTTGATAGTGCAACCGAGTTTTGTTTCTTAGATGACCAGGAAACAAGGGAATGTCCGAAAAATTGACATGTTCCTGATGTGCTTTTTCTATCTAGTCTACACCCAGCAAAATTCGTATCAGCATAAGCAATTAACTCAAAATTCTCAGATTTTGGATACCATAATCCTACATTTGTGGTACCTTTAAGATATCTAAGCATTCTTTTAACCGCTTTGAGATGAGATATCTTAGGGTTCGATTGAAACCTAGCACAAAGTCCAACACTGAACATGATATCTGGTCTAGTTGTAATGAGGTAAAGTAAACTTTCTATCATACCCTTATAAGTTTTTTTATCGAAGCTTTCTCCACCTTCATCAATTTCTAACTTAGTGGAGGTGCTCATAGGAGTGTTAATAGCTTTTGAGCTATCCATATTAAATATTTTCAGCAGATCTAAAGCATATTTAGTTTGACTAATAAAGATGCCATTGCTTAGTTGCTTAATTTGTAAGCCTAAGAAAAAGGTTAATTCTCCCATCAAACTCATTTCAAATTCGAGACTCATGGTTTTAGCAAAAGATTCACAAAGAGATTCATTCGTAGAACCGAAGATAATATCATCAACATAAATCTGAACAATGAGAAAATTATTTTTAAAATTCTTGATAAACAATGTAGTATCGACCTTGCCTTTTGTGAAATTATTTTTAATAAGAAAGTACTAAGTCTATCATACCAAGCCCTTGGGGCTTGTTTTAAACCATAGAGAACTTTAGTTAATTTAAATACATGATTAGGGAGGCTATTATTTTCAAATCTGGGAGGTTGTTCAACATAAACTTCTTCAGAAATAAAGCCATTAAGAAAAGCACTTTTAACATCCATTTGAAATAACTTAAAATTATTATTACTAGCATAGGCAAGGAGCATCCTTATGGCTTCTAATCTAGCCATAGGAGCGAAGGTTTCTTCGTAATCGATACCTTCTTCTTGGTTGAAACCGTTGGCCACTAATCTAGCCTTGTTTCTAACCACGATACTAGATTCTTCTTGCTTGTTTCTAAAGACCCATTTAGTACCAATAACTAAATGGTCATTTGGCTTAGGAACAAGCTTCCACACCTCATTTCTCTCAAATTGATTTAACTCATCTTGCATTGTGATAATCCATTAATCATCTTTCATGGCTTCATCAATACATTTAGATTCAATTTGGGAGAGAAAAGCAGCGTTGGCACAAAATTTTTTAAGAGAAGAACGTATTTGAACCCCCTTAGATGTGTCTCCTAGGATTAGCTCCTTTGGATGAGCATTTACATACTTCCAATCCTTGGGTAAGGATGTTTCGGAAGTGGATGCATCCAAGTTGCTAGTTGGAGAAGGGGTTTCATTTAAATTCAAAGAATCGAAATTAACATCATCATCAAAATCATTTTTCTTGATTTTGGAAATCTCATTGAAAACAACATGAATGGATTCTTTTATAATTAAAGTTCTTTTATTGAAGATACGAAAAGCTTTAGAAACCGAAGAATAACCAAGAAAAATTCCTTCATTGGAATTAGCATCAAATTTTCCTAAGACATCTTTTTCATTCAAGATAAAATACTTACATCCAGAAACTTTAAAATATGAAACATTGGGTTTTTATTGTTCCACAACTCATAGGGAGTTTTGGTGAGTAAGGGTCTTACTAGAACTCTATTCAAAATATAGCATGCAGTGTTTACGGCTTCGACTCAAAAATATTTGGGTTGGCTATGTTCATTCAACATGGTTCTTGCCATTTCTTATAAATTTCTATTCTTTCTTTCTACTTCTCCATTTTGTTGAGGATTTCTTAGAGTAGAGAAGTTGTGGTTGTATCCATTAGATTCACAAAATTCTTGGAAATCACGGTTTTGAAATTCACCATCGTGATCACTTCGAATTGATGAAATCATAAAACCCTTTTTATTTTGAACAAGTTTATAAAACTTGGTGAAATATCTAAAGCATTTATTTTTGTGTTTCAAGAAATAAGTCAATGTGTATCTACTATAGTCATCTACAATGATAAAGGCGTACTAGCTACCTCCTAGGTTTGATGTAGAAATTGGTCCGAACAAGTCCATATGGATTAATTGTAAGGGCCTAGAGGTGCTTATTTGATTCTTAGATTTGAAACTACCCTTAATTTGTTTTTCTAATTGACAAGCATCACACACATTATCTTTGATGAACTTGATATGAGGAATTCCTCGTACAAGTTCTTTGGATGATATTTGAGTGCTTAGTTTCATGCTAGCATGACCTAATCTCCAATGCCAAAGCCAAGCATCTTCATTCAAAATCAAGAAACACATTTCATTGCAAAGATCATTGATGTCAATGGTATATACATTATTCTGTTTTAAAGCAATCATAGATGTATTTTTGTGTGGTTTTTCAATGATGCAAGCATTAGATTCGAATTTGACGATATATCCTTTATCACATAATTGACTAATTCTCAAGAGGTTATGTTTTAAACCATCAACTAACAAAACATCTTCAATAAAGAAGTTGGATTTGTTACCTATGGTTCCTTTGCCAATGATTTTACCCTTGGTGTTATCTCTAAAGGTGACATAACCTTCGTCTATGCTAGTGAGCTTAGAGAATTGAGATGGATCTCCAGTCATATGCCTTGAGCATCCACTATCAAGATATCATCTCTTGCTCCTAGCTTGTGATGGTGTATGTATCTACAAGAAAGGATAATTTTAGGTACCCATTTACTTTTGGGTGCCTCAAAAATTGATCTACATTGTTTATTATGTTGTATAGAGTTTATCATGGTTCCTTTAGGAACCTAAATCAGTTTGTTTGGGCTAATTTTCTTGAATGGACAATGATACGTTTTATGTCCATGTTTGCAATAAAAGTTGCATTTGCTTTGGTGCTGAACATGAAAGATAGGGCATTTTATGAAGATGGTTGGATTTTGGTAAGGACTTCTCACAGATCCGATTCCACTTCTCTTGGGAACGTGACCCTTATTTGTAAGGATCATGTTCAAAGACTTGCTACCAACCTCAAATATCTTCAAGGCGTCCATAAGTAGCAAGTTCTCCTTTTGGAGAGTTTCTAGATCATGACATTTTTCACATTAAGCTAAACTATCATGATATTCAGTTTTTAATTTATCAAAATTGCTAACAAGGCTATCATGCTTATTTTTCAACAATTAATATTTTCTACTAATTGTTTTGCATTCATCAAATTAGTCATGGAAGGCATTTAATAATTCATCAAATTGTTGGACTCTTCTTCTTCGGATGCGCTCGAGTTATCCCACGTTGCTTTGAGCGCCTTCTTCTTTTATGTTCTCTTATTGGCTTGGGGACAATCACTTTTGTAGTGTCCCGGCTTTTTGAACTCGTAGCAAATAACTTGGCCCTTTCTGGGTTCAAATTTATTTTTTGTGTCATTTTTAAACTTGTTTCTCTTAATGAATTTTTTGAATTTCCTTGTTAGAAGTGCCAAGTCATTATCACAGTCCTCATCACTTGAGTTTTCTCTCAAGTGGTCATCTAAAGTTCTAAGTGACATATCCTTCCTGTTCTTTGAAAGGATGTCTTCTTGCTCTTCATGAGCCTTGCAAGTCATTTGATAGGTCATTAATGACCCGATTAGTTTTTCAAGAGGAAAGTTGTTTAAATCTTTAGCCTCTTGAATAGCAGTGACTTTAGGATCCCAACTCTTAGGAAGGGATCTTAGAATCTTATTTACGAGCTCAAAATTCGAAAAACTTTTGCCGAGTCCTTTTAGACCATTAACGACATCCGTGAAACGGGTGTACATGTCGCCAATAGTCTCGCTCGGTTTCATTCGGAAAAGTTCAAAAAAATATATCAAAAGATTGATTTTTGACTCTTTCACTCTACTTGTGCCTTAGTGAGTCACTTCGAGTGTATGCCAAATATCAAACGCGGTTTCACAAACCAAAACACGATTGAACTCATTTTTATCAAGCGCACAAAATAAGGCATTCATAGCCTTTGCATTAAGAGCGAAAGTCTTCTTCTCCAATTAATTCCAATCAATCATTGAAAGAGAAGTCTTCGAAAATTGATTTTTGACAAGATTCCAAAGTTCAAAATCCATTGAAATAAGGAAGATCCTCATTTGGGTCTTCCAATAGGTGTAGTCCATCCCATTGAGCATGGGTGGACGTGTAATAGAGTGGCCCTCTTGGTTTTCGACGTATGCCATCTCTCTTGGGTTTTAATCCGTTTGAGAGTTAACCCCACTCTGATACCAATTGTTAGAATCAAAAACACTAAGAGGGGGGGGTGTATGAATTAGTGCAGCGAAAAACTTTCGACGATTTAAAATGACGCGTTCGTATGATAAAAACGATTTCGGTAAGAAAACTGATTCGGAAATCACTTTAACTTATGATCAAGCGAGATACAGTTAAAGTAAAGATATAGAGACAGTTTGCAGTTAAGATAGAGAATAGAATGTAATTGTAAACTGAAATACGATGTTCGTACGATAAAAGTGATTTCGGTATGAAAGCCGATTTGAAAGTTGCTTTAACTTAGATTAGGTGAAGTGCAATTAAAGTAAAGCTATGGAGGCAGTTTGCAGTTAAGATAGAGAATAGAAAGTAAATGCAAACCAAGATTTAGAGTGGTTCGGTCAATCTTGACCTACATCCACTTTTGGCTTCCTCCTCCGATGAGGTCACCGACATCCACTAGAGGCCTTCCTTCAATAGGCGAAGGCCAACCACCCTTTTTACAGTTTTACTCCTTTTGACGGGCTTAGGAGACAACCTTTACAGAATTTCTCTCCTCTCTTGAAAGATCAAAACTTGGAAGAAAAGAGGGAGGAGAACTTCTAGCCTTTACAACACTTTTGAGCTCTAAAAATCATAGAGTAAGATTGGATTTTCGGTGTCCTTTCATGCAGGAAAGGGTGGGGTATATATAGGCCCTAAACTGGTTTGAATTTGGAGCTCAAAAATGTCTTTTCCTGGATTTTCGGGGTCCTAGCGGCACTACCTCCTGACTAGGGCGGTACAACCGCTTGGCAGCTCAGAGACTGAGCCTCTAGGCAATGCCATCGCCTGACAAGGGCGGTACCACTACCCAGTCTCGTTCGGAGACTAAGCCCAGGCGGTGCCATCGCTTGACTAGGGCGGTTGCACCACCCAGCTTTCCTGTGAGACCATCTCTTGGGCGGTGCCACCGTCGACCCTAGCGGTGCCACCGCTTGGCAGGAATTCTGGTCCAAATGGGTTGATCCATTCGACCCAATTTGGGTCTATCAAGGGCCCAATTGCCCCCATATTAAGTTAATGGGATCACCTCCCATTCCTAACTTAATCTATATGCTAACTATGATATTTCTTAAGACATTTACTACAACTTGCTCCGGTGCGTCAATCGGTTCTTCCGACGAACTTCCGGTGAACATCTAACGAACTTTCGGCGATGCTCCAGCGGACTTCCGGCCAACTCCTGGACTTGCGACGATCCACATGGCGAGTTCTGATGAGCTTCTTTGGCAAGCTCCTGGACTTCTCGGATTTGTTCTCGCAGAACCTCCGACGACTGTCCGGACTTCCGTCGAACTCTCGAACCCCCAATGTGATCATGGTCTCGACTCCGGCGCAACTCCTACTGCATGTCTTTCTTCTATCGTAGTTAATCCTGCACACTTATCTCAATATATGGATTAGATAACAAATGACAATTGAGTTCTATCATCAAAATCCGAGATTCAACAGATTCTTCCAGCTTTAATTGTCTCTCCCTAATCGAAGCATCTTGTATTACTCAAAACACAGATTAAAATATAAAAACTTATCAATTGGTTTTATCAGCAAAATTCAAGATTCAACAGCTTCCTTTTGCAATGTGCAAACTAGCAAGACTTTCTCGCCTTTTGTTATTGTCAAAGAGAAGAGAAGAATATAATAGTATAATTTTTCTCTTTTTTACATCAATGATTCAATCGAGATATACAAGTCATAAATTCAAGGCAATTATACATAATAAAATTCAAGTCATAAATATTAAGAAATTAAGTGATATATCATGGTTAATTTGAATACATCTCTTCTTTAGCAAATACCATGAAGAATCATGGGAGGACAATTAATGAAAATTTTTAATTCATAATAAATCTCAATTCATAAATATCAAGTGAAAGAATCAAGATTTGTTTGGATGAATCTCTTTTTTAGTGAAAGGAAAAAATCTTGATTCATAGAAAAATTTTAAGTTGTAATCAAAAGAACTATCATGATTCATTTGGATAATTTTCTCCTTTAGTAAATGGCAAAAAGAAACAAAAGAGATCAAATAAGAGATCTTGATTAAAAAAAAAATCTCAAGTATCAAATATCAAGAAATCAAGATCATGATTCATAAAAGAAATTCAAGTATCAAGTGTAAGATTTGGATAAAACTCATTGAAATTCAAATCATCAAATTATCATAATCACTTTAAAGAGATTCATAATGATATAAATAGGATTTTCAATCTCTTATTGAAAACTAGATAGGATAGAGAATTAAAAAAAATATGTATTCCCTTTTTAGTTTCAATTTGTGTGATGCCCAAATCTTTCGTACAAAAGCATTACATCATCATTTGAAACTGAAAGGCAATACACAAATCATGAAGATACACATTATTGCTTTGTACAAGGTGTTAACATGTAATTATCATGATCAATTTTTTAATTTTTTAAAATCACTAGAAAGAGAAGCATAATCCTCCTTTTTTTTATATTTTATATTTTTTACTAATTTAAAAATAACTCATGAAATGCATCAAGTAATTTCATAGTAAAGTAAAGGAGTTTTGGTTGAGTCACTTACTTCATTGTCGAAAGCCACCAAAACGTAGTTCGCAATCTCATCTTCGAATACACTCATTTCGTCCCATGTCGCCTTGAATGCTTTCTTCTTTTTTGACAATTTCATCTTCATTTTTGTACACTCATCTTTGGAGTGCCCCGGCTTATTGCATTCATAACAAGTGGATGTGTCATTTTTTAGTTCATTTTTATATTCTTATTTTATGAATTTTTTAAATTTTTTGTCAAAAGTTCAAAGTCATTATCACTTGAGCTTTCACTTAAATGGTCTTCTTTTGTTCTAAGTGTCAAATCCTTCATGTTCTTTGAAATATTATTTTCAAGTTTGTTATGTGTCATACAAGTCATTTCATATGTTATTAATGAACCGATGAGTTCTTCTAGTGGAAAATTGTTTGAGTTATTTGCCTCTTGTATTGTAGTTACTTTCAAATCCCAATTTTTAGAAAGAGATCGTAAAATTTTATTACTAAGTTCAAAATTCAAAAAAACTTTTATCAAGTGCTTTCAAATCATTGACGGCATCTGTAAAACGGGTGTACATATCTCCAGTGCCAAATTTCATGTGTAGCTTCACATAAAGAAATATGATTAAACTCATTTTTGTTTAAAATGTAAAATAGAGCATTCATAGCTCTAGTATTTAAAGAAAAAGTCTTCTCCTAATCATTTAATTTATTTATTAGTTTGGAAGACTTTTGAAAACTAATTTCAATAATATTCCATAAATCGTAGTTCATAGAAAGCAAGACAATTTGCATTCGAGTTTTTCAATATGTGTAGTTCGTCCCATTGAATATTGGAGGATAAATGATAGAGTGACCCTCTTGATTGTTAGTAAAAGTAATTCTCTTATATGTTAAACCAATCAAGAAAAACCTAGCTTTGATACCAATTGTTAGGACCGTATCGGCACTAAGAGGGGGAGGAGGGGGTGGGGGGTGGTGAATTAGTGCTTATGTAAAATCATGTCGGTTTGAAAATCTTCGTTTGATAAAGCATGTAACGGAAAGATGAGTTTAACTTAAAACGTTCATAAATATAGTGAGAGTAGTAAACAAATAAATTAGTTAGCAATATAAATGAAAAGCTCGAAGGAAATACAAACCAATTTAATAGTGGTTCGATCGTCTTGACCTACATCCACTCTCGATTCCGCTTCACTCATGGCCACCGGCTTTCACTACCGATCTTTTTTAAATGGGCGAAGATCAACTACCCTCTTATCACTTTTTCTCTATTTCACAAGCTTAGGAGAGAACCTTTCACCTCTCCTTTAGACCTCACTTCTCCCTTAGAAAACTTCTAACTCGAGAAAGAGACTCTAAATCCTAAGAGAGTTTGCAATACTTTTTGCCTCAAGTATTCTTTCCCTTTCTACTATAATTCTTGCTTATTTAAGCAGGAATAGCTGGGGTATTTATAGACCCCAAATGACTTTAAAAATGAAGCCAAAAAAGTATCATCCCGGGTATCCCAAGTCTTGGTGGTACCACCACCTATGCTGGACGGTATTGTCACCTACAGCATTGCCACTAGATAATACCATCGCTTAGGTTAGTTATGGGTTACTGAATGAGCATTCCACTTAGCCCAAAACAGTCCCAATTCGGGCTTAGTTGGCCCCTAATTGAGTGGGCATTATTTCACCCCAATACCAACTCAATTAGACCTAAACTAAGTCGATCTAGATGCGATTGATTACAAACGCGAATCCTATGTTGTTCGGCATATCATTGGTTCATCCGATGCTTCGTCCGATCCTTTAGTGCATCGTCCTATCCTTCGACATATTGCCTAATCGACATGTTGACTCCCACAATTTCTGATCTCCTTGATGCAATGTCCAATCCTTCGGCTCAATGCTCAAACTCATGGCACGAAGCCTTCTGCTATCACGTTGACCGATTCTTTAGTTCGACATCCAATCTTCTTATATGTTCCATTCCGGCCCAACCTTAATTCTTCCTATTTTAATTATCTTTCCTGATTGAAGCTAGTCCCGTGTCACTCAAAATGCAGATTAGATCATATCATTATCAATTGATTTCATCATCAAAATATGAGATTCAACACATTTTTAAAATATGTTCAATGTGAGTTATATTATTTTTAAATATGATCATAATGTTTTTAAAAAAGTGCCCAAAAAAAGTATAACCCACTCAAAAACAGTGTAATTCAGGTCTTGATTTTTTTTTGTTGGTGTCTATAAAACTTCAAAAAATCTTCAATAATTATATTCAAGTGGTTTTTGAACCAAAGTTATGGTAAATTAACTTTAAATTGGGTAAAATTAAAAAAAAGACCCAATTTCATATTTTAAAGGATTGAAATAAATAAAACTAGTAATTTTAATGACTAAAATATAGGAAAAATGGTCCTTTAGGACTTTGTAATTTTTTGTGCAAGGTTTTTTAAAAGTTTTAAGAATTTTTCGAAAAGATGGAATGTGAATTACAGTTTTTAAATAGGGTCCCAAAAGCAATGTATCTCATTCAAAAATAGTGTAACATGGGTCTTCAAAAAATTTTTGAGGCCTTAAGATCTTAGAGAAACTTCTATAATAATATTCAAGTGGTTTTCATCCTAGAGGAGAGGTAAATTCACCTTGAACTTAGTAAATAAAAAAAAAACATAATTTTGTATTTTTAAAGGGATATAATATAAATAGAAAGATCATATTTTAATGACTCAAAAAAAAAAAAATCATTTAGGCCTTTGTAAGTTATTTATAAAGTTTTCTGAAAATTAAAAAAAAAATTAGAATCAATATTTATCATCTGTTGATATATTTAATGACTTTAATGTTATTCATCTAAAATATACAAATAGTATCATTATATTATGTTTTAACATTTAATAATATGAATTTTTAATTATAATTTTACATAATATTTTTATTTTTAAGATTAGTTTTATAATTAAATTATAATTTTAATATAAATAATTATATATTAAAATTATTTGATTTTATTGACTATTATTAGTTTAGGACCCGTCTAATATTTAAATAGATCGGTGTAATGTACGTTTCGTTTGGGTTTGGTTTAGAGGAAGGAGAAAAAAATGAGCTTGGGGAAAAAAATAAAGATAGGGGCGTTCTGTGTGAAATAGTAAAAAAGATAAGGGTTTTTCTAGGAAATTAACCCAAATATAATTCCCACACAAAGTTGGTGATATTGTTAAAAAAATTCCAAAAATCTCCAAGTATAGATTTAAGAATAGAGCGCAATGCTCGAGTCTTAGAAAGTCAATTAGAACATTGGTCAGTTTGATATTCCTCGGAGGCAAATCTGGTATATCTCAAAAATTTCACAAGTTTGGGGTCAATCTCCTCATTCTTAAGCATCCTCCAACGACCAGATCAAATCCCTGCAAATGTAGATCCATGTTCTATATATATTTTGAAATCAAATGTTTGTTGAGATAAAGTTCTGATTCTTGTCCAAGTTTGAAAATAGATATTTCATCTTGAAAAAATTCTACTATGTGTTGGGATAAATTCTTTACTCATAAGTTTCCAGTGTGATGATCCAAACAAAAGGATGCATCAATGGTAAGTCATGCTTGACTAAATTATTTATATTCCAAGACATGATCGTCCTCAATCTTGTACATGTTCAAGATATGCCTCTAGCAAAGCGAGAGAAAATTCCTCTTATAAGTTGAATTTGACGGGAGAATACTCTGATCAAACATATCTTCATCGTAAGTCACCACAAGGGACATATAGAAAACTTCACAACTGTTCCTTTAATTTGATCGCAACATGATAAAAATACATCAGCAGAAAGTTTTTATTCTGATCAACTGCCTTTACTAATGAGATCATGATAATAAGCCTTCTTCTATGTCAATTCACCGACATGCATATATCATCCCACCTTATTTTTTAGGTTGTGTATAATATACCTAATGCATATTATACATGTTTAACCTACACAGATCACATATAGGCACTTTCGAGGAGGCGTGGGCTAACGACAGCCTTGAGAGGCACTGCCTTCGGAAGCGCGGCGCCAAATTTCTCCTTCATGTCGAGCTCCTTGACGTCATCGGCAAGCTTCCAATGAAATGAGTGCAACAAAGACCCGAGCCCATATTGTAGCATGATGAGACCTGCATGCATTCCCACGCAGATCCTTCTCCCGGCGCCGAAAGGTATCAGCTCGAAGTCGTTCCCCAGTGGCTCAATCTTGGCGGTTCTACCGCTTAAGAACCTCTCCGGCTTGAACTCCAGGGGATGCTCCCACACGTCGGGGTCTCTCCCAATGGCCCATACGTTGACTATGAGCCGTGTGTTTGGGGGGATGTGGTAGCCGTCCACGTCGCATGCTTCGAAGGTGTAGTGTGGGAGGCTGAGCGGCGTGGAAGGGTGCAATCGTAATGCCTCTTTGCAGATGGCTCGTAAGTAGGGAAGGCTTGGTATGTCAGATTCTGCAAGCCTACGGTTCTTCCCGATTACTTGGTCCATCTCATCTTGAGCTCGCTGCAGGATGGTTGGGTTCCTTAGCATTTCTGCGAGCGCCCATTCGATTATGATGGATGATGTATCAGTTCCGGCAATAAACATATCCTGCCAGGAGAAGAAGTTGCTGAGGTATTGGTGTGGTAACAAACATGCATGATGAACTTGTTAAACAGGAGAGCCTCCGATAAAGTACGCATTAGGGTAATATCTTTTCCCCTCCAGGGAGAATCTTATCTGACTCAAATAATGGTGCCATAATCGAGCAGACAACGTAGGAATTAATGCGGAACTCATCAGTTTACGTTTTGTAGCTCTCTATCTATATGTATATCTAGTGCTGGTTTGGTTGCAGGATCCAACACCTGTTCTGAGAGGGTATCCACCATCATTCTTGGTCAAATGAGAACGATGACTGATACTAAGAGAAACAGGAGGACCGTTTTGGAGATGGAGGTCAATAGAATTCGCGGACGTCGCTAATTGGCTGTCCGTAGCGAAGAAGAGGGGGAAGGAGAGAGAGGGAAAGAGAGCTCACAGAGATAAAGCCCTTTATGTTGACATCAGAAAGCGACACCCCATCAGCGTCAACCCTGTTGGCCATCACAAGATCCAGCACGTCCGGCCTCCCCTCGCGCTCGTGCGCCGTCGCTTCGTGCTCCGCCATGAGCGCCGTGATCAGAGTGTCTAACTTCACATGCACCCGGCGCAGCTTCCGCTGCACTCCCTGCAGGTCCATCCACGCGATCGCTGGCACAAAGTCGCCGATGCTGAACTTCCCCGACCAAGCCAGCAGCTCCGTGATGGCGTCCTTGAACTGCTTTGATTCCTCTCCCTGCGATTCAAACACCCGCCGCGAGAGCATTACCTGCCCGATGATGTTGGCGCTGGCGCACACCATTGCCTCCGACACCATCACCGGCCACGAGTTCCGGCTGGACTCGAGCATGGCGCGGAGCATGCGACCGATTTCGTCACGGCGAACCGGCGCCCACATAGTCAGCGCCTTGCTGCCGAGAAAGTGGAGGTTAGTGAGCTTGCGGAGGAGCTTCCACCGAGGCCCGTAGTTGGCGAACACGAAGTCCTGGCCGTCGTAGGTGACGTCCTTCCCGCTGATGGGCGAGGGGCGGTTGGCGAACTGAAGGTCAAGCGCCTTGAGAAAGGAGCGGGCGGCGCCAGCGGAGCACGCAACTACGACCCCCGTAGTGCCCATCCTGAGGTACATGATGGGGCCGTAGCGCGCGGCGAGGTTAGCGAGGGAGGCGTGGGGCATGGGACCGATTTGCGGCAGCGAGCCGAGGATTGGGATGCCCGCTGGACCAGGAGGGAGCGGGAGTCGGCGGATGGAGTGGAGTCTGCGGCGGAGGAGAAGGTGGACAAGAACGCTCAAGAGGATGCCGGCGACGAGAACAATATCGAGAGCCATGGAGACGGTGGTGGTACGTAGACGATGGTGTCAGAAGTGGGTTACTGATGCGTATATGTAGACAGAGAGCTAAGCACGGCAAGGAAATGCCTACGGATAGGCTGATGTCATGTTTGGTGGGTTCAGCGACAAACAGTTGCTTGATTGAAACCCACAAGCCACAAATTGTAGCATGAGAAATTGGTTCCAGCATAAATTATTAGATTGCTAGAGACATAAAATTTCAGAAAAAGGTAATATTGAATTTTAATTATTTTAATCACCTTCAGATTATAATGTTTTGCATCATACAAAAGACAATGAAAACAAAGAAAATACTATTAAAGATGAATTATTTGGGTTAAAAAGAGAGTTAGATAGAGATTTCTTAGTCCATCGTTATGTTTTTTGGTTGACTTTGTGGCCTTTGCTGTTGCATTTAGTTTGGTCTTTTTTTGTATGATAACTTAAATAAATGATATGAAGATTACAAATGACAAGCTATGGAAGATGGATTCAACCAAACTAAAACAGCAACACAAAATATACACAGTTCATAAAATGTTCAGTGTTCTCATTGAGTTGGTCAAATTTATCTGGTAATCAATTTCTATACATGACAATGGAAGTTATAGGTCAAACTTTGGAAGAGTCTCCACTGACGTCAGCATCGTACTAAGCAGTTACCAACAGCCATTTCTTTCCATTGGTGCTGACATTTCCAAATCCAAAAAATATTTTTCCAAGATTTTATGTTTTGTTTATAGAGAGAATATTCCAACTGAAAATTTTCTCATAACTTTGTTCGTTTCACTTTAAACATTATGTCGATTCAAAGCTACAAAAAATACATAGACAATCGTAAGGATGACTTTTCCTCTTTACCTCAACGAAAGGTGCCGCCACTGTTTTGTTTTTGAGTGACTTTTCTACTTAGACGGATAATTTTTTCTTTAGATCGTGCATTGACCAAGGATTCAGCTAAATCAAGTTTCTTTTAGTTGTTTTTAATAAAAGTTTTAAGTTTTTCTATATCTCTTACTTATTTCTTGTAAAAATTACAAGACTTTTTTATTATATTATGTCTAGTGTAACTTTTCCTATATATCCCAATTTTTATGATCTGATCAATTAATAACATATAACTATAATTAATAAAAAAATTTATTAAATATGATATTTATTATTGTTTATTAAATAATAATTATACAAATGCTAATAAGATTGCCAGCTACTCCGTATCAATCACATCATCACTTTCGAGGAAACATTATACACATAAATTTTTCATAGGATTATGCAGTGTGACATCGAAAGAATTATATTTAAAGCTAGAAACTTGAATATTCTTTTTTTTGGGGGCTATTAGCCTCTTGTCTTGTTGAATTTAGATGATCAAACTTACATTTTGGAAACTAAACTTTGTTTTGGATTACAAGTTGGCAAGTTGTGTTGGTCCAAGTAGAAAGATTTGTTGTATCAAATTTAATTTTTTACTAAAATTAAAAATTACATAAAATGATATATAAGACTTCTCATGTATAAACTCAAACAGGTTAAGATCCATCACTTATACCATAATAAACTAACCAACTCAGATGCCTCAACAAAGACTCAAATTTGGATTGTTGAACATGACAAAAAAAAAAAAAAATTATTTAACTCATCTATTTCTATATTACTCGACAAAAATGAATAATTATGAAACTACAATATATAACATATGATGAATAAATTGATAGAATGAAGTGTAAAAGCAAAAGCATACATCAATTAGTTTGATACAGCGTCTATAATAAACATGTTGAAAGAGAGGATTTTTTTCAACTAAGCAACAAGATTTCTTTATGCAGTTGGAGAAATCTCATCTGCTATGCGGTTGGAGAAATCTCATATGGTATCATTGTAAAGAATTAAACGAAGAAGATAGAAAGATAAAAATTGTAGAAGAAACTATAAAATGTATGAGATGTAATTGCCTAGTTCATTTAGATAGTGAACTCTTGATAGCTATTTATACACATTTAGCAGGGAGGTTATATATATTAGGAGGATTTTTCTCAACTGCTTAGAGATTTCCTTAACTGCCTTGAGGAAATCTTATCTGCTTGTCATGCCCCCGTAAGATTGAGCTTCCATCAAGGATGCCGATCTTGGACCGATGAGATGAAAATAGTTTACGGGCGAGAGGCTTTGTGAATGAGTTTGCTAGTTGATCAATTGTATGTACGTGAGAAACACGGAGTTGATGTCTGACAACTTGATCTCGCACGAAGTGGAAGTCGATGGCAATGTGTTTCATGCGGGAATGGAACACTGGATTGGCACATAAGTAGGTAGCTCCAACATTATCACAATATATTGTAGGAATAACCATGGAGTTGACGTTGAGTTCCTTGAGCAGATTTGTGACCCAATTGAGTTCAGTAGCGATAGTGGCGATGACATGGTATTCAGCTTCAGTTGTAGATTGTGCAATCGTCTTTTGTTTTTTAGAACTCCAACTGATTGGAGTAGCTCCGAGGAAGACAATGTACCCTGATTGAGATGTTCTATCATCAAAGTTCCCTACCCAATTTGCATTAGCAAAGGCATGAAGATGGAGTGAAGTATTGTTGCGAAGAAAAATGCCATGAGTAAGAGTCCCTTTAAGATACCGCAAAATTCATTTGACCGCATACCAATGCGTAGTAGATGGTCGATGCATGAATTGCGATAATTTATTGACGACAAATGAGATATCTGGACGAGTGAGAGCCAAGTACTGTAAGGAGCCAAAGACTTGTCGATATTGAGTCGAATATGTAGCAGGACTTCCATCACATAATTTAAGTGATTCACTAGTAGAGAGAGGAGTTGTAACCTCTTTCGTATAATGCATATTTGTCTTTAATAATAAATCTTGAATATACTTTTTTTGTGATAGGAAGAGACCTAAAGATGTAAATGTTACTTCCACTCCCAGAAAGTAGCTTAAAGTTCCTAAATCTTTAAGGGAGAATCGATCGACCAAGTGCTTTAGAAATGCTTGAGTCTTTAAAGGATCATTTCCTGTGACAATAATATCATCCACATATACTAAAAGATATATTGTGCTTCCATTGTGTTGGCAAATGAATAACGAGGTATCAGACTTGGAATTGATGAAGCCAATTAAGGTAGAAAACGAGCCAAGCTCGGTATACCAAGCCCTTGGAGCTTGACGCAGTCCATAAATAGCTTTTTGAAGTTTGCGGACATGCCTCAGATACTGAGGATGAATGAAACCAGGAGGTTACTACATAAAGACATCTTCAGTAAGTGACCCCTGTAAAAAGGCATTATTAACATCCAATTGTCATATGTGCTAGCTCTTTGAAATGGCCAAACTCAGGATATGACAGATTGTTGTAGGTTTAACAATGAGACTAAATGTCTCTATGAAGTCGACACAAAGTCGTTGATGAAACCCTTTGGTGACTAGACGTACTTTATATCTAACAACGGATCCGTTTGGGTTCCGCTTAAGCAGATAAAATTTTCTCAAGGTAGTTGAGGAAATCTCTAAGCATTTGAGAAAAATCCTCCCAATGTATATAACCTCCCTACTGAATGTGTATAAATAGCTATCAATAGCTCACTATCTAAATGAACTAGGTAATTACATCTCATACATTTTATAGTTTCTTCTACAATTTTTATCTTTCTATCTTCGTTTAATTCTTTACATGGTATCAGAGTAAGAAATGAAGGTTGTCTCAAAAGGCAGTTTATGACTTTTATTGCAAAGATAAGCATCGCAATGATTGACAGTGCTATTGATTTTCAAGGTACGAAGAGAATAATGAGAAAGTAATTTTTGCTGGATAAAAGGGGAGGGATGACCAAGATGACAATGCCATACATTAACTGGAGCTGCGACTGAAGAGTGAGCAGTAGGAAGGGTAATTTATGAAGCGGATGACCACTCATAAATATTGTCTTTGTTCTGACCCTGGACTAAAGATGCCCCCGTGCTTAAATCCTTGACAAGAAAAAAGTTATGAAAGAATTCAATGGAGGTATTATTTTGTTTATAGAATTGAGAAACAGAAATAAGGTTTCTTTTAATGTTAGGTGCACACAGAACATCATCGAGTATAAAAATTATGGTAAGTGAACTAAGCGTTGAGGAACCAGAATGAGTAATAGGAATTCTTTTACCATCACCGATGATAATATCTTCATTTTCGTCATAGTTATTGTGGATGGACAAGTTTTGAAGATCAGAGGTGATGTGATGAGAGGCGCCCGAGTCCACAATCCAATTAGGTTGGGTAGGAGTTGGAGTAGCCATGAAATTCGCTTGAGGCCATTGTGATGGAGCATGGAGTCTAGGGCGAGACCGACAGACTTTCGTGGAGTGTCCGACTTTATCATATAGTTGGAAAACGACTTATTGGTGGCTTGTGAAGTCAGGACACGACGACTATGGATTATAAAAGTTACCACCTTGATATGGATAAGGAGGGTTTGGTCTAGGCCCCATAGGGCTAGGAGGCAGCATAGCCAAATCGTTGTTGACATGCTTATTGTACTAGTTGCTTTTTCCTCTTGGATTTTTGATTGACCTGAGCTGTAATAGGTGGTCCGGGCAGCCTATCATCACACTTCAAGTACATCTCATAGCCGATCAACTTATCATAAAGTTCTTCGAATGATATTGGGGAGTCGCGTGCCCGAAGTGTTACTGTCAGTTCTTTGTACTCACCTCCTAGGCCATTAAGGGTATGGATTAGGACTTCTTCATCACTGAGAGAATGACCTATCAAAGCTAAGTCATCGATGATATCTTTGATATTTTGTAGATAATCAGTAATAGTACTTCCCTATTGTTTCGTTTTCATCAGATTAGAGAGAAGTCTGAGCATGCGAGTACGTGAGTGATTTGCCAAAGTTATTTATAACTTGCACCATGCTTCTATAGCAATCGTACATGAGGATATCCGCGGGGCAATGGATCCAGCAACGGAAGCTTGATTAGCTTGGAGGATGAGGCGATCTTGATGTAACCATAGTTTGTGGGCTGGATTTGGCACTGGACTGGGTTCGCCTGGGATGTTGATCATTTCAGGTGGACACTAAAGAGAGCCATCAATGTAACCTAGGAGATCATAGCCAAATAAAAGATTAGAAAGTTGTGCCCGCCAAGATGCGTAGTTGCCGCCTTTGGATAATTTGAAGGGAATGAGTGCTGCAGCATTGATGGTGATAAGACTTTGAGAAGTGCTCAGAGTCCCTGCAGAAACAGGGACAGGAATATCATAAGAGGAAAATGAAGACATCCCAGATATTTTGTGACAGTTTATGTGATCTTTACAAAAGATGTAAAGATATAGGAGGGAGGGAGGAGGAGAAAAGCAGATTGATGCGCTGTAAAGGAGGCTGTAGCGATGCACTGAAGAGGAGGTTGCAGCGATGGGCGAGGAAGCTGTAGCGATGCACTACAGAGGATGCTACAGCGATGAGCGAGGAAGTTGGAGCGATGAGTGAGAAATCAGCAGCGATTAGGTGAAAAAAAAAAATCTGCAACAGTTACAGCTGTTGAAGCTTGCTGTGGTAGTAAAGATTGCTTTGTTGCTTTGGATTAATGTTGCCGAGGTGCACCGAGGTAGAGGAAATGATAGGTGGCTGCCAGCTTAGGTAGGAGAACACTACGAAATAGGGTAAGTAGTGTTGGCGTCGAGCACCTTGACGAGGTTGTGCGGCAAGGATGGCGGCAGCAACACTTCTTGCTCAAGTGAGATGTGGGAACGAGGAGGAGAGGTCGCTGGTCGGGGAGCAGTTGCGAGGACGACGACCACCATGATAGTGTAGGCGAGGTTCTTGTGAGGGCAGGAGGTGGCCGAGTAGTCTCTGACTCCGGAACAGGAAGCAGCGGTGCCGGAAGAGAGGTAAGCAGTAGCACTACCCTTTCCAACTGAACAGAAAAGAGGAGCAGTAGAAGGCTTCGGTAGAGCTGCCTACATCCGCAAGGAAGAAGGCTTTGATATCATGTAAAGAATTAAACAAAGAAGATAGAAAGATAAAAATTATAGAAGAAACTATAAAATGTATGAGATGTAATTGCCTAGTTCATTTAGATAGTGAGCTCTTGATAGCTATTTATACACATTGAGTAGGGAGGTTATACACATTGGAAGGATTTTTCTCAACTGCTTAGAGATTTCCTCAACTGCCTTAAGGAAATCTTATCTGCTTATCAATCATGCCCCTACAAGATTGAGCTCCTATCAAGGATACTGATCTTAGACCAATGCAACGAAAATAGTTTACGGGCTAGAGGCTACGTGAGTGAGTCTACTAGTTGATCAACCATATGTATATAAGAGACATGTAGTTGATGTTTGACAACTTGATCTCGAATGAAGTGGAAGTCAATGTCAGTTTGTTTCTTGCGTGGGTGGAGCACTTGATTGGTATATAAGTAGATAGCTCCAACATTATCACAATATATTATAGGAGTAAAGGTAGAGTTGACATTGAGTTCCTTGAGGAGATTTGTAACCAATTAAGTTTAGCAACAGCGGTAGCGATGACACGATATTTAGCTTCAATTGTAGACTGTACGACTATCTTTTGCTACCTAGAACTCCAAATGATTATATTAGATCCAAGGAAGATAATATACCCTGATGTGTATATTCTATCATCAAAATTCTCCACCCAATCAGCATCAGCAAAGGCATAGAGATGAAGTGAGGTGTGTTTGTAAAAAAAGAGGCCATGATTGAGGGTCCGTTTAAGATACTGCAAAATTTGTTTAACCGCAAACGAATGTATAGTAGAAGGTTGATGTATAAATTGTGATACTTTATTAATTACAAATGAGATGTTTAGACGGGTGAGAGCCAAGTACTATAAGAAGCAAAGTACTTATCAGTATTGAATAGAATCCGTAGTAGGGCTTCTATCACATAACTTGAGTGATTCACTAGTAGAGTGGGGAGTTGCAACCGCTTTTGCATCCTGCATATTTGTCTTTGATAATAAATCTTGAATATACTTTCTTTGTGATAAGAAAAGACCTAAAGATGTAAATGTTGCTTCCACTCCTAGAAAGTAGCTCAAAGTTCCTAGATCTTTGAGGAAAAATCGATCGGCCAATTACTTTAGGAATACCTAAGTCTCTAAGGGATCATTAGCCCATTACAATAATATCATTCACATACACCAAAAGATATATTATATTTTCATTTTATTGTCGTAGGAATAATGAGGTATCAAACTTGGAGTTGATGAAACCAGTTGATGTCAGAAATTATCCAAGTTCAGTATACCAATCTCTTAGAGTTTGACGGAGTCCATAAATGACTTTTTGTAGTTTGTAGATATGTCGTAGATAATGATAATGAACGAAGCCAAGGGATTGCTGCATAAATACATCTTCAATTAGAGTCCCATGTAGAAAGGCATTATTAACGTCCAGTGGTAATAAGTGCTAGCATTTTGAGATGGCCAAACTTAAGATAAACCAAATTGTTATGGATTTAACAACGGGACTGAAAGACTCTATGAAGTCAACTTTAGGTCATTGATAAAACCCTTTGGCTACTAGACGTGCTTTATATCTAACAATAGACCTGTTTGGGTTCCACTTAATTCGAAAGTCCCATTTACACCCAATGATGTTTTATGTAGGATGAAAGAGTACAAGGGTCTATGTAGAGTTATGGAGGAGGACATCATATTCTTCACACATGGCTTTACGCTAGTGTGGAGATTTTTGGGCTTGAGTAATTATGGTAGGTTCATTAGTCTTAGGAGAGGATTTTATGATAGCATGTAGGTCGAGAACTTGATGTGGTTTATAGATACCACTTTTGGAGCGTATTGTCATTGGATGTCCAAGGGTTATAGGTTGGTTTATTAGTATGGGTGGTGGAGAGGCATTGACACGAGTTAGGGCAGGCTGAGGTACATTAGTATCACTAGGTCCAAAAAAGGGTAAAGATGATGGTTATGTTTCCGAGGATATTACTTCAATGGTAGGTGAAGCTTATGAAGAAAGGAGATGAGAAGCAATGGAGGGAGTGAGGAGCTGTTGAACCAAGAGAACAAGAGAGTACAGATCCTTAGGAAAATGAATGGATGGTGTCGTGAGAGGCTCATTTAAGGGGATCGACGGTATACTTCAATGATGTATATTTGTTAGAATAGCTTGCATGGTAAGAGACTCATGGTTATGAAATGGAAAGATATACTCCACAAAAATAACATGACGTGATATAAAGACTTTTTGAGTTTTTGATTTGCAGCATCGAAAAGCATTATGTTCAAGAGAGTATCCTATAAAAATGCAAGGCTTAGATCTTGATGTTATCTTGTGTGAGGCATAAGGACGTAGCCATGGATAACATAAACAACCAAATACTTTAAGTTTTTAAAAGTTTGAGAATTTTAAAAATAATTTTTTAAATGGTGACTAGTATTGGAGGACTGGAGTAAGCATATAATTAATAAGATAGATGGTAGTTTGAAAGGCTATGGACTAAAAGATTGTTGGTATAGAGGCTTGATGTAGAAGTGTGAGATTAGTATCAACTATATTTCGATGTTTGCATTCAACAGAACCAACTAGCTGAGGAGTATGTGGGGGTAACTTAAGGTGTTGGATACCACAAGCTAAGAGGTAAGATGTGAGAGCTTGATATTCACCTTCGTCATCAGAGTGAACTATTTTAATTGTAGACTGAAAAAAGTTCTAAACCAACTTTTCAAAGTTGGTGAAGATTGTTGAAACTTCAGATTTATGATGGAGAGGGTATATCTATGTGTACTTGATGAAATAGTCTACGAAAATGACATAAAATCTAAACTTGTTAAAAGAAGTAATTGGACAGGGCCCCAAGCATATTAGTATAAATAATTTCAAATGAATTATAATAGGATATAGAGGATATTCCAAAAGGGAGTCTATGACTTTTATTATTGAGTTATAATGCTATTGTATTTAAGAGTAGGAAGAGAATAACGAGAAAGTAATTTATATTGGATAGAGGGTGAGGGATGATCAAGACGACGATGCCACACATCAAGTAGAGCTGCAATTAAAGAGTAAATAATGTATTGGGTTATTTGTGGAATTGATGGCCATTCATAAACATTGTCTTTACTCTAGCCTTAGACCAAGGATGCTCCCGTGCTCAAATCCTTGACAAGAAAAGAGTTAGGAAAGAATTCAATTGAGATATTATTTTGTTTACAAAATTAAGAAACAGAAATAAGATTTCATTTAATATAAGATACACATAGAACATCATCGAGTGTAAAAGTTATAGTAGATAAATTAAATATTGTGAAACCAGTATGAGTAATAGGGATTTCTTTACCATCACTGATGGAAAACTTGAAAAACAAGGACGGACTACACTTATTGGAAAACTTAGATAAGAGTTTTCTTGCTTTTATTGAATCTCAATTTATAGAATATTATCGAAAATGGATTTCAAAAATCTTCTCTTCGAATGAACGATTTGAATGATTTGGAGAAGAAGAATTTCTCTTTGAATGCCAAAGCTATGAATGCTTTATTTTGTGCTTTGGATAAAACTAAATTCAATCGAGTTTCTATTTGTGAAATAATTTTTGACATTTGGCATACACTTAAAATCACACACGAAGGCACTAGTAAAGTTAAAGATTCGAAAATCAATTTTTTGATGCATAATTTTGAATTATTTCGGATGGAACCAAGTGAGACCATTGGAGACATATACACCCGACTTATGGATGTTGTCAATGGTCTAAAAGCGCTTGGTAAAAGTTTTTCTAACTTTGAACTCGTTAATAAAATATTGAGATCCCTTCAAAGAGTTGAGACCCTAAAGTAACGGTCATTCAAGAGACTAAGGAATTACACTACTTTCTACTTGAAGAACTTATTGGGTCTTTAATGATATATGAAATGAGTTGTATAACACAAAACGAATATGAGAACAACCTTCTAAAGAATAGGAAGTATTTGACATTTTGAACAATAGAATACTACTTGATTGATAACTCAAGCAATGATGATGATTACTTTGAACTTCTCACTATAAAATTTAAAAAGTTCATGAAACAAGAATTAAAGGATAAAAATGAATTTAAAGAGAAGTTGCCAAAGAAAAAGAAGGCACTTAAGGTGACTTGGGATGAAATAAGTGCATCCGAAGACGAGGAGCAAACCGATGAAGACGAAGTGACGAACTTATCCTTGATGACTCTAGATAGTGAGGTAAAGAACTCAAACAAAACTCGTTTACCTTATTTTGAAATTATTTGATGCTTTTCATGAGTTATTTTTAAATTAGTTAGTAAAATAAAATAAAAAATATATCATGCTTCTCTTTCTAAGTGATTTAAAAAAATTAAAATTTGAGCATGACAATTGCATATTAATTCCTAGCACTGAGCATAAAATGTTAGATTCATTTAAAAAAGAAAAATACATTACTACAACAAACAAAATGATTTTGACAATACTTTATGTTTGATAAAATCAATTTTAATGATTTAATAATGTATAATGATGTAATGATAATATTAAAAGTTTTGGTATAATGCTTGATGATTTTATTCTATGCATGAGATTTTGAAGTTATACATGATGATTTTTATGATTTATTGATCTTGATGATTTTTGTGATAAATCTTGCACTTTTGTCTTAAATGATGATGCATGTTTTGATTTTGCATAAAAAACTTGGGCATACTTGTGTGAAATAAATCAAATAAAAAAGGGAGAAAAATATTTTTCTTAAGAATTTCTCAATCCCTATCTTATCAAGTTTTCAAAAAGGAGATTGATGAATCAATTTGTATGAATCTCTTGGACTATGAAAAAGATTTGATGATTTGAATCTAAATGAGAATTTTCCAATCGAAGCATGAACTTTCTCTTGAGATAACTTCTATTTTATGTGAATCAAGATCTCTTCTTTGTTCTTTTGTATTTCTTCTTACCATTTACTAAAGAGGAGATTTTCTATATAAATCATAAGATTTCTTATGAATGAGTTGAAATCTTTTCTCCTATGTTTCTTTTTGTGATTTATTAAAGAGAATATCTTTTTCGAAATTCATGACTTAAATTTCTTTTGAGGATCTTTTACTATTTGATCTCCTAAGATTTCCTTTTAATTATTTAAGAGGAGATTTTTTAAAATGAATAATCTCTTTTGGTATTCACATGATCTCATCTTTCATGATATGATTTTTCTTTGTATAATTCCTTGTATTCATGAAGTATATATCATCACCAAATTTTTCTTGATATCTTCCATATGATGACTTGAATATTTATACTTTTGTGCTATTCTCCTCTTTTTCCCTATGAGAAAGGGGGAGAAAATAAATAATGAATGTTTGGTATCATGCATGAAGAGATAAATGCTTAAAAATTTTAATGTCTTAGTAACATGTATGATATGCCCATAGTGATAATTGATTTATTTTTGGTATCATGCATGAAGTAAGGATGATATGTAAGGTTTTGAAATTGTGTATATTTTAATTTGAAACTATAATGTTGCACAAACATATATAAATAAGATTGATACTTTATCTTTGTCATAATTTAAAAATTGATGTAAAGGGAAAATAATTATAACATTGTATTATTCCCTTCTTTATGATAATGACAAAGGGGGAGAAAGAATTGCTAGCTGAAGATGCAAAATTTGAAAACTTACATGTTGCAAAAGGAAGAAAAACTTAATAGCTTGCTCATCTCAAAAGATGCAAAAATTTTACCAACTTTCATATATGAAAGAACTTGCTAGCTTGCATGTTCTACGATGTAACACTTACTAAATTTGCTAGCTTACAAATTGCAAAGAGAAAAACTTGCTAGCTTGTACTTCTCAAAAGAGAAGAAAGAACTTGCTATCTTGAACATCACCAAGAATTGCTAGCTTGCAATATCAAGAGATGCAAAAGTGTTATCTTGCCTATCTCAAAAAGCAAAACATGCTAACTTGCACATCTAGCAAAATTTACAAACTTAAAAAACTCAAAATTATTGTTAGCTTGCATGTTGTAAAATGATATAAAATTTTGCTAGCTTGTGCTTTGCCAAGGAAGCAAAAAATTGTACTTCTCAGAAGAGAAAAAAGAAAATTACTAGCTTGCATGATGATAAAACTTGAGATTATATTTATAATGTAATGATTTGAAATTATATATCAAAAAATTGACGGTTACACTTTTCCTTTTTGTTGATAACAAAGGGAGAGAAGATATGATGATATGATTATCATACATGGTAGGATGTAATATACTTTGATATTTTGATACTATCATGATTTGAATGATGCATGCAAAACTTATGATAATGATGCATGCAATGTAGTGATATGCATATACTGTGTTGCAAATATTCATGATGAAATATTGTTTTGACTTGAATTAATTTGAATTCAAGGTTATATCAATATGACATATTGATAGGGGGAGTTAAGGTTAACTCCATCATCAATTTGTTTTCATCATAAAAAAGGGAGAGATTATTGAATCTCAGATTTTGATGATAAAACTAATTAATATGTTTATGATTTGATCTGCATTTTGAGTGATACAAAAAGCTTCGATCATGGAGAGACAATTAAAAGCAGGAAAAATCATGTTGGGTCGGAGTGAAATATGTTAGAAGATTGGATGTTGAGCTGAAGGATCGGTCGGCATATCGACAGAAGGTTTTGGGCCATGGGTTCGAGCATCGGGCTAAGAAGAGCGAAAATTACGACAAGGAAATCGGAGTTGTGGAGGTCAACTCGTCGATTGAGCAATAGCCTATAAAAGAGGATGATGCACCGAAGATTCGGATGAAGTGCCGATGAACCAATGACATGTTGGATAATATTTAATTAGCTTTATAATAATTGTCTAGATCAAAGTAGGTTTTAGGCGTAATTGGGTTGGAATTGAGCCAACTCAATTAGGGGTCAATTGGGTCTAAGTTTGGGTTGTGTTGGGCCAAATGAAAGGCCCAAATAATGACCCAACAATTGGAACCGTCATGGCATAGTCTTCAAGATCATGCCAAGCAGTAGTACCATCCAATATCAGTGCTGCAAGCAGTGGTACCACCCAGCATCAGCGGTGGTACCGTTAGTACCATGAAAATCGAGGATGAGACACTTTTAGGCTCCAAGTTTGAATCCACTTGAGGCCTACAAATACCCCTCTCATCCTTGGTTAAAAAACACAAGAATTGAGAGCAAAAAGTTAAAAAACGCTATGGTAATCTTATAAGAACTCTCAAACTCTATGTGTTAGTGTGGTTTAAGAGAGGAGTAAGTGGGGGTGTAAAGGTTCTCTTTTGAACTTGTCAAAAGGAGAATCAAGTATAAAAGGGTAGTTGATCTTTGTCCATTGAAAGGAGATCGGTAGTGGAAGCCAATGACCTTGAGTGAAGAGGAATCGGGAGTGGATGTAGGCCACGACGACCAAACCACTATAAATCGGTGTGCATTTCTATTATTGTCATTTACTTACTTTGCAATTGCTTCACTTTCTCCTTACTTTACTTTCACTATGCTTATGAACAAGCATTCAATTTCAAGTTATCTTCTGAGATCGGTTTTTATCATATGAAGATTTTTTAAACCGATGTTTTTATCCGCTACACTAATTCACACCCCCTCTTAGTGCCGACTCGATCCTAACAAGGGAAACGCTGTTGCTCAACTATAGTATAGTTCTAGGGAACGATTGCAAAAGAGGGAGATTAAGTTGCTTGGTGTACAGTAGGCAATGACAGTTGCAATCAGTGCAGATCGCAACGTTTGACAGAGATGCGATGGCGAAAAGATATGGCAATTGGTTTGGAGGAGGGGAAGGAGGGGTGGCGGTCAGTAGCTTGCTGCAGATTAGGTGAGGGAGAAGGGGGAGTAGTGCTGGCCATGGGAGGGTGATGCAACACCTTTACTTTACGTGGGAGATTATGTTTGGGATCTCATTTCTAGAGCTTTGTTTATGTGCTTTATATAAGAATGAAATATATGCAATGTCATATGTGACGTTTGAGCTTCTGTTTCATATTTGTTCTTTGATATGTTCCGAAATATTTCTTATGCTTCTGAAACATTTTATACATCATTGATTTGCTCTGAAATGCTTCCTATGCTATTGATATACTCCAAAATGCTTCATATGCCATTGATATGTTCCGAAGCATTTCATCCATCATTGATATGTTCTGAAATGTTTCATTTGTTATTAATATACTCCGAAACATTTCATACGTCCTTGATATGCTCCAAAAAGTTTCATATGCCATTGATATGCTCTAAAATGCTTCATATGCCATTGATATGTTCCAAAGCATTTTATCTATCATTAATATGTTTCAAAATATTTTATTTGTTATTGATATACTCTAAAACATTTCATACGTCCTTGATATGCTCCAAAATGCTTCATATGTCATTGATATGCTCCGTAATATTTCATATGCCATTGATATGCTTCAAAATACTTCCTATACTATTGATATACTCCGAAATGCTTCATATACCATTGATACGTTCCGAAGCATTTCATCCGTCATTGATATATTCTAAAATATTTCATTTGTTATTGATATACTCCTTAGCATTTCATACATCCTTAATATGCTTTGAAATGCTTCATATGCTATTAATATGCTTTGTAACATTTCATATGTCATTGATATACTCCGAAATGCTTCATATACCATTGATATACTCCGAAATGCTTCATATGCCATTAATATGTTCCGAAGCATTTCATATGCCATTGATATGTTCCAAAATGTTTCATTACATCAATGATTTGCTCCAATTAGTCTTTACTCCTTTGTTATGTACAAAACATGCTTCGAATAAAATGACATTGTAATTCTGCATTCGTTGAGCAACTATCTATGAACTTTTGTATCTGCCTTATATTTGGTATCTTATTTGCTTTGAAACTGACCTTTTTTAACCATTACTATGTTAGTCGCTTGCTGAGCTCTATGTGCTCACCCCGTTGCTATATAAATTCTTTAGGATAGCTTATCGTTCGCTAAAATGTTTAAATTGGGCTGAGACTATGGAAAGCTAGAAGACTTTGGGCAAACCCTTTACTGGATGATATGTTTTTGTTATATAAGTACACTTGGTGTCTAATGTTATGTTGATGGTAAATATGAACTCATGAGTTTTGTAAAAGTTTAAAGAACCTCTAATGTTAGGATTTTGGAGTGCTAAGTTAATTTATGCATTGATATGAACATGTGGTAAATATCAGTTTTTATGATAATGTAGAATCCTACACTTGTGAAATTATGAGGTGATTATTGTCTTGGTGAGTTGGTTTCATATTTTATGATTTATAGAGTGATATGGTATATGAATTTAAACTACACAGGTTTTTTGAATTGAGGAATTATGGATGTGAATGACTTAAATATTTTCTCAGTATCCTCAAATGCGTGATTGGATCCTGGAATGAATTATTATTGAATTATAATATTATCGATTTAAGAGGGGCGTGACAAGATGGCATCATAGCATGATTTGAAGATCTCTAAGATATTTGATATGTTTGATGTGCAAAATATATTGAGGTCTAGTAAACTATAGTGATCGATGAAAATTTTTTTTTATGCATTTTAGGAATCTATGATGACGAGGACCTTTAGTCCTCCTACTTCATCTACTTTTGATTAATTAAGTGAGATGAAAGGGTTGAACGGAGATATCAAATTAGAGTAGGGCAGCGGAGGCGTAGTGAGCCTAATCCAATGGTAGCAGAATAATGGAAGTTATTAGAAGAAAATTTTAATTTGAATATTATGAGGAAAGAGCAAGACTCAATGACATTGATAGGCTCTATCCAAGTATAATCTTGATCTCAATTTTTTGTTGAAGGAGGTATGACAAATTTAGAGGAATAAAATTTTCTTTCAAGGAGGGGAGAGTGTAACATCCCTCATTTTTTAAAATTTTGTAAGAGTCTATTTGTAATGTAGGGACTTAATTATAAATATTAAAAATATGATATGATTTGTGAAAGATTCACGTTAGGTTTTAACAAAAAAAATGTAGGACATGTGTCACTAGCTAACCTAAGAAGGGTGCCATCTATGTTTGTTCTAAGAAAGACACATAGGCTTCTTTCATGCATACTTGCCATCTTGAAATCTTCAAATTAGCTAAATCAAATGCTTTAAAAGAGAAACTAAATGTAAACTTAAGATGCTACAGCATAAGTTTGCGAAGAAAAGGAAGAGGAATTAGAGTAGAGGAAGAAAAAGTTTTGCTTTGGCTTGAGATTTTATATCAATTCCACACCTTTGGGACTCTAATTTATTTAAGGCAAGTGTTTTAACCCCTTCCTACAGAACTCTTGATCTTTGATTTCATCTTAGTCCTAAAAATTTTGGAAGATTTTGGCTTTATACATGATATTTCTTTCCTTTAGGAACAAAATTGTGAATATAGAATTTTTTTGAAGATTTGACATTTCTGTATTATTCTAGCCATAACTTTCTGCACCAATTTTGGACTTAGACAAAACTAAATTTATCCAAAAATATATTTCTTTCTTTTAACACTTGAATTGTAAATTTATAGTCTATTTTCCTATTCAAACTGTTATTTCAATTGACTCTATGAAATCTATAAGATAGAGACTGTTAGTTTTGACCTTTCCATACTCTGTTGCTTATAACTCTCTATTAAGAACTCTGATTTATGCAAAATATGATTTATCAAAAACTAGACTCATAGATCTTAATGATTTGAATGATTTAGAGCATAAATTCCTATTGAATCATCTGTTCAAATTAACTCTATGAATTCTATAAAACAGAGATAATGTTCTCTGGCCTATGGTTACTAAACTATTGATAACTCAATGTTGGAATCTTCAATTCATACAAAACTTGATTTATATAAATATAAATTGATACATATTTCGAATGTTCCCTATTTTGGGCAAATTGGAGTATAATTGGTTATCCAAATAATTTATGCAATGTGCCTATCAAATTTTGTCAAAGTCGAGCTTTGATCGATTTCGCCTATTCTTGTTTCATCTCTTTGAAAATTAATTTTAGCCAACATCCTTACTTTAGTTGAGCTTTATATTATTGTTTTGAATTCCTGTATATCTTGTCCTTCAATTATTTGTATACCTGAATCTATTATATAAAGTTCATGTTTATATCGCAATGTTTCGTATAGGCACATGCATTCCATTGTTCCGCATGTGTTTCCGATATGCTCTAATTTATTATTCATAATACCCTTTTATACTCTGGTGTTTGTGGGATTATTTGGACCTTTGCCAAAAATGGTAAAGGGTATATGCTTAAAGCCCGCGATGCTCTTCCGGCCCTCTCTGGCTTCATCTAGACGCGGATGGATGACGCTTCCAAATGTGGGAGATTATGTTTGGGATCCCACTTTACCTTATATCTGCTTGATATGATATCCAGAGCTTTGTTTATATGCTTCTATATGTGCTTTGGATAAGAATGAAATGTATGTAATGTCATATGCGACGTTTAAACTTTTGTTTCGTATTTGTTCTTTGATATATTCCGAAATATTTCTTATGCTTTTGAAACATTTCATATATCATTGATTTGCTCTAAAATGCTTCCTATGCCATTGATATGCTTCAAAATGCTTTATATGCCATTGATATATTCCGAAGCATTTCATCCATCATTGATATGTTTCGAAATGTTTCATTTGTTATTGATATAATCCGAAACAGTTTATACGTCCTTGATATGCTCCAAAATACTTCATATGCCATTGATATGCTCCAAAATGCTTCATATGCCATTGATATGTTCCGAAGAATTTCATCTATCATTATCATTGTTATGTTCCGAAATGTTTCATTTGTTATTGATATACTCTGAAACATTTCATACATTCTTGATATGCTCCGAAATGCTTCATATGTCATTGATATACTCCGTAACATTTCATATACTATTGATATGCTTTGAAATGCTTCCTATGCCATTGATATACTCTGAAATACTTCATATGCCATTGATATATTCCGAAGCATTTCATCCGTCATTGATATGTTCCGAAATGTTTCATTTGTTATTGATATACTCCGAAACATTTCATACATCCTTAATATGTTCCGAAATACCTCATATGCCATTGATATGCTTCATAACATTTTATATGCTATTAATATGCTCTGAAATACTTCCTATGCCATTGATATACTCCGAAATGCTTCATATGCCATTGATATGTTCCGAAGCATTTCATCTGCCATTGATATGTTCCGAAATATTTCATTACGTTAATGATTTGGTTCAATTAGTCTTTACTCCCTTATTATGAACAAAACATACTTCGAATGAAATAACATTGTAATTCTGCATTTGTTGAGCGGTTATCTATGAACTCTTGTATCACTGCATTGTATTTGGTACCTTATTTGCTTTGAAACTATCTTTTTTCGCTATTGATATGTTAGTCATTTGCTGAGCTCTATGTGCTCACCTCGTTTCTATATAAATTTTTCAGGATAGCTTAACGCTCGCTAAAATGTTTAAATTGGGCTAAGACTATGGAAAACTAGAAGACTTTGGGCAAACCCTTTAGTTGATGATATGTTTTTGTTGTATAAGTACACTTAGTGTGTAATGAAATATTGATGGTAAATATGAACTTATGAGTTTTGTAAAAGTTTAAAGAATCTCTCATGTTAGAATTTTGGAGTGTTAAGTTAATTTGTCTATTGATATGAACATGTGGTAAATATCAGTTTATGTGATAATATAGAATCCTATACTTTTGGATTTATTGTCTTGGTGAGTTGGTTTCAGATTTTATGATTTATAGAGTGATGTGGTATATAAATTTAAACTACACAGGTTTTTATGAATTGAGAAATTATGGATGTGAATGACTTGAATGTTTTCTCAGAATCCTTAAATGTGTGATTGGATCTGGAATGGATTATTATTGAATTATAATATTATCAATTCGAGGGGAATGAATTGAGCGAGGGTGCTGCAGCACCTTTACCTAGTGATCTATCAATTGAAGGTTTTGGAGACCACACTGCTAATTCTATGCCTAGCAATGATGTGGTCTGGAGACTGCTTTGGAGAGAGCTATAGTAGTGTGATGTTATTTGCAGTGTTGGCGAGAGCTGCAACACTATTGGAGAGAAGGTGCAATGGATTATGCTGTTTGCAGTGCGGTAGAGAGGATGTAGCTCTACGACGCTGTTTGCAGTGCGGTAGAGAAGTTGCAACACTGTTGGAGAGTAGGTGCAATGGATTGTAGCTGCCAGAGGAGAAGGTGCAGATCTACTTGAGAGCTACTTTTCACTAATGAAGAAAAAGGGCAGCCTCTAGTGCGGATCAGATGACGACGAGAAGAGAGCATCGTCCGCAGCACTCGCACTCGGACTCTCACAGGGAGTGCAGTGCTGGCTGTTGGAGCTGTAGAGGAGGTCGGTTAGAAGCCTTCGGAGCTCCGACCGGAGTGATGGCATCGCTGCTCAGGTGTTGCACGAGCAGTGGCAAATTGCGAGTGGTAGCAAAGTGCAGTCCTGGCAGCAAAGTACACAGCGAGGAGATAAGTGTTGCTCTAAGGCAAAGGCTATGATACCATGATAAAATGAAGTGTAAAAGTAAAAACACATATCAATTAGTTTTATATAGTGTCTATTTATACATGTTGAAAGAGAGGATTTTTCTCTATTTCAATATGTATAAATACTTATACATGTATAAAGTTGACGAAATCTTATCTGCTATATAGTTGGGGAAATCTCATTTGCTATCATAAATACTTAAAAAGATTCACACTTATTAAAGATCAAGAATTCAAAATATTATTTAATAATTTTTAAAATATATGTTAGTTATCTCAACTCTAAAAGTTTTGATGGTTGATAGCTTGACAAAAAGATGGTTATTAGTATTTTAAAGATATGAAAAATTATATTTTGTATTTTTTTTTCTCCTCTACCTGTTGACAAAAGACGGTTGTTAGTATTCTGAAGTTACGGTGAATAGAATATTATATTTTATATTTTTTCTCTTCATATTGATTTTTAAATGATAATTGATGAGGATGAGATTTGATTAGTAACGGTCAAAATTTATAGGATGAGAGTCCTATTAGTGTCTCTCTTTTTTTATTTTCTATAGTTAACATGATCAATTCCATTTTGACATCATGTTAACGAAACATTTAAGATCACTTATCTTGAAGAGAGATACAAAAAATAGAAGAAAAAATATCAAAATTTTACTCATCTAATTTTATGTAATTACACAAGACTTTTCACTATTGGAACACCGCCTCACGACAAATTAGAATATCACTATTTCTTAAGATTCCTGTGGAGAACAACTACTATCATTACAATAAGCATTCATTACCTATTCAATTTTCAAATACGAAAGTTGAATTTATCTCCAAAATTGCCTTTCTTTTTTTTTACTTGACATTTTCTGAGTAAATATATGCCTGAAACAAACATATTGACTAATAAATTACAAAAAAGAGGTACATATGACTTCTGAGTAAATATATGCCTGAAACAAACATACCCACTTTTACAATCTCCTCCCATGAAGAATTAGCAATGGAGACAAGAAGGTGTCGAACCATGTCTAGTCAAATTATTTTTCAATTAATGGGAACATCAAACTGCATTCCCACAATAATTTTGAAGTCAAACAAAACAAAAATCACATCAATAAAATTTTGATTAGGTGATTACTAATTTCGAAAGTTTAAGTTGACAGAAGAGATCATGTTCATATCGGATTAGGATTGTTATCATTTTTATGCGTTATTTCATTTTTATACGTTATTTATAGAACAAATAAAATAATAGAGGATAACAACAAGATTCAAACTCATATCCTACTCTAATACCATAATAAAATTTTGATTGGGTATATATATATATATATATATATATATATATATATATATATATATATATATATATATATATATATATATATATATATATATATATAAAAGCTCTTTTAATTGCCTAGAAATCCTCATTTGATGAATGGAAAAAAGGAGAGAGTCCCAAGTTTTCTCCATGTTCATGAGTTGACATAGGAGGGCATAACTTTCCAAATGCTTCTACCATTCAACCCATAACAATTAGAGTCAACTAAACATTTGATGCCGATCCCTTTTGATTAAGTGGTTTACAAAGACATTTCCTGAAAGGGCCAAATTTCTCTACAATTTTGATTGTGAAGAAACAAATCTATTGGCAATCTTCTCCACACGCCACCGACAATTCTTAGGGTCAAAGCTATCTTAGTCTTCTCTAGATACTATTGGCAATTCTTTGACAATAGTATTGCCCAAAACTATCTTCAGTCATTTTGGTTGGTTTTGTATTGTGATATGCATATATAGAAAACAATGCAATATTAAGAAATGGGATGGTTAGAGTTTATTGACATTAAATCAATGTAAAGTCATCTAAATCTGCTGGTTTTTTCTTTTTAGTTCATGCTATGATGGCATTTTAAATGACTTGCTGTGCAATCTTCATGTCCTTATCATCACTACGTATAACTGGAAACGGTCAATGAGACAGCGTTGACAACAATTCCATTCGAGATAAGTGATCAAGTACAAAGCTTTCAAAGAAGTTCACACATTAAACCAGCTATGAATTGCCATCATCAAAGGACAACATGCATGTAGTTGGTAAGAGTTGACAAAAGCTAAGACGATTGCTAGTTTCTCTTGAGCGATTTAACAGCTATTTTACTTGCGTCATTTTGCTGCCAACATTTCAAGTAAAGAAGTTCTCACAAGCATCTTTTACAAATCATGTGAATGTAATTGGCAAGAGTTGACAAAAGCTAAGACGATTGCTAGTTTCTCTTGAGCGATTCAACATGCTGTTTTACTTGGGTAATTTTGCTTTTAACATTTCAAGTAAAGTGGTTCTCACAAGCATCTTACAAATCATGTGAATACAAGAGAGAGAGAGAGAGAGAGAGAGAGAGAGAGAGAGAGAGACTCAAAAACTACACTGGAGAAGAACGACAAAAGAGATTATTTGAAGGATTACGTAGGGCAACACGCATAGATTTGATAAGAGTTGACAGAAGATAAAGGGATGACCATGAAGAGAGAGAGAGAGAGACTAAAAACTACAATCGAGAAGAACGACAAAAGAGATTATGTGAAGGATTACGTAGGCAACAAGCAGAGATTTGATAAGAGTTGACAGAAGATAAAGGGATGACCATTGAAATCCATTACAAGTTTCTCTAAAGCGACCCATCAACGTGCTGTTACTCTGGTCTTTTTGCTAACACTTCAAAGTCAAGAAACACTCATCACTATATTTTATAGATTATATGAAGACAAAGGAAGAAAGAAAGAAAAAAAGAAAGAAAGAGAGATAGAGACTCAAAGTTAGCTTTTCTTTGCGCCGTAATATATCTTGATCCGGGAGAAGAACGACAGGAGATGTTGCTCATATGTTATTTGCGCCGTAATATATCTTTATGAACATACACAATCGATAATATATGTCTCAACATTATTGCAACTTTTCTTTTGTGTAATTGATTAGATGTTGGTCAACGTATGCTGAATTGGTATTGCTTTGGTAATATGAATCTTGACATTGGATGCCTATCTTCTTGGTGACTAATAATTGATATTACTCAATGGTTGTGATTTGTGTTGGCCAAGTTTTATAATAAAAACTGTAGCATTCCTTCTGGAGGATATGACCAAGTAATCAACGTATTATATAGCTCGGTTTACCTAACCATCTCTAAGCCTGATTGTTAATGTTTATTTCGTATGCAATTTCAATAACATTTAGAAACTGTGGTTCGACTTCTGCATGTCCACTTGACAGTATTTGATACAGCCATTATCATATCAGTTTATGTGGTGTGTGCTAGGGATGATGTTGAAGCCTTTGTGATCTTGGAAAGAGTTCGGTTGGCTAGGGATTGATGAATTTCTCGATTGTACGTTATAATAGATTTGATGATTATGATTGATATATTTGTTAAAAAATATTTATGTATGAGAAGAGATAAAAAAGATGATTAAAGGAATAATTTCACATGGTAAACATTGAGAGTCGAGTAACATATATTGAGCTTGACTTAAATTTATCATTAATAAACTTTTGGCTTGGTATCAGAGCCAAATGTTCATATTGAAAAAAGTTCAATGCATATATTGAGTTTAGTCCACAACTTACTAGTTTAAGCTTAACCCTAACTAGTTTGACTCAGACTCATGGATTTGTAATAATATTGATGAAGAACTCTCTTTTACTTGGCCCATCTTGAATACTATTGTGAACATCTTGTTATTTAGATTGGTCAGTTGAGTTGGATGATGTGAAATACAGTCTTCCTAGCCTTTTCTCAAAATATATTTTTTTTTTTAGATGATCAAGATAAAGATAAACCATAGATTAACACTCTTTGGTTGTAGTCTTGTAAGAGTATTTATACAAGAGATGTATATATTTCTATAGAGCTATAAGAAAAAGTCCATCATTCCAGAATCTGTTCTTGACAAAGCTGTTGCTATCCTCTCATATAATTGTTGATTCAGAAACTTTGATATTGTTACTGTACTCGTCAAAGGTTACTAAACTTCTTCCCATCGTATAGTTTCTTTTTCTACTATCTTAATTTTCTTGGATATTTTCTTGTTTTCTAGATGTTAGGGTGGGATTCCTTTAATCCTACATGTATCGTTTCGGTGTGGCGAGAGAGAGAGAGAGAGAGAGAGAGAGAGAGATAAATGATACATATGTTCAGAATTGAATGGTATTGCAAGATGACGTTTTCGGTGTGGAGGGAGAGAGAAATAAATGCAGCATATGGTGACAGAAATGAATTGTATTGGAAGATGACGTTTATTTGGAATTATCTTAGGTTTTTTTTTTCCAAAGGATAAGCGGTAAAGACATAATTTTTTATTATAAAAAACTATTAAGATTTTTACTATCTAAACTAACTGACACCTTCATAAAATATATTATTTGAAATCTCAACCTTTCATAAAAAGTCTTGGAAACCATCATCGCCACTAAACCATTATCACAAGAAAGTTGCTAAAGTAATGCCTGTTAATCATAAGCTACAACACTTTTGAAGTCGATTCTAAGAAATAATAGTTCAAATTGATTTGCTAAAAAAGGAAACTAGTAGATTACAATTTCACATACTTGAATATTTATCAGACACTCAAAACGGATAGGGTTAGAAAAAGTGGGAATGATGCTATGTATCAATGTTTAGGTTGGAGGAGCCTTTGATACCAAATAATAATTGAGCAATCAATAATGCAAAACATAAAATTAAAAATTATTGAATATAAGATTTATATGGTCATTTGTCTGCGTTGGATGAGAAAATCTTAATTTTTTTTACTTTTGATAAAACAAGGTTAAGTTAATACTTAGCATGTTATAGATCCTTTTGAATAAATTCCTAAAACCTTAGATACTTAAAGTATTTTCTTTAAGCATAAAAGTCTTGATTATATTACTATTATATAAAAAATTTTAATATCAAAAATTAAAATAAAATAATAATAGATCAAATATATAATTTGATGCTACTTAGAAAGCCTTAATCTAATCTATAAGTGCATCATCGTCGGATCCGAAGGCTTTAACGATATCGATTTGTAAGGAGAACTAGACTCTTCTTCTCTTTTTCTTATCCTTAATCTTTAAATGACTAGTTCATGTGACTAAGGAGAAGAGATGAGAAAATATCTATTATCTCTCAATAATATTATGTATACATGTATCATCATTGAGTCCTTAGGAGATCCTATCTATTTATAGGCGAAAACAAAGGTCTAAGATAAATAATTAAAAGAGTCCCTACCTCATGAAGAATCCTATCTAATTGAACTTTCTTTTTATTAGATGATAATCATAATCAAAATCTAATCATATATATAATATATTTTACCTAATTAGAGAGGGTCACATAATCAAATATTTTCGAACTTGACCCATTAAATGATAATATATAAATAAATTTAAAATAAAAATAAATAAAATAAGATAAAATTTATTTTTTAAAAAATTACTTAATTGGATTCTGAAATTAAAAAAAAAAATTATGCATGGACACAAATTTTATAAAATAGGCCAATAAATCTAATAAATAAAATACTATATTAAATTTGACTATTAATACGAATCATAGCAATTATATATCATCAATGTCATACTTCTTTCTATGTACTATAGCACGGTTAGTCCTTCCTAATATAGTCCAAAATAACTCTTGTAATTTGATTTGTTAAGATAATCTTGTTATACATATTTAACCTATATATATAAATGTAAATAGGATAACATAAATAAATAACCTTAAGTACATAAATAAAGATATCAATTATAATATCCACTAAAACATACATCATCATCATATCTTTTATGAGTTGCTCACAAATCTAATCATAAAAATATACTCTTTTAAACACTCTATGTTGTAAGTACTAAATGAATGGATCAACAATCGATATAATAAAACTTAAGTTTTTAATTGACTTTAATTATTTTTGGACTATTTTCTATTGAATCTTGGATTTTGATGATGAAATCAATTGATGAAAATATGATTTAATGTGCGTTTGAGTGACGTAGGACTAACCTCGATCAAGGAAAGATAAATCAATTGTTGTAGAAAGAATTAGACATCAGACTATAGTAAAACATGTCAGAAGATTGGACGTTGAGCCGAAAGACTAGTCAACATGCCGGAAGGACTACGTGCCATGAGTTCGGGTATTGGATCGAAGGATTGGACATTGCGTCAAGGAGATCGGACATTGCGAGAGTCAACATGTCGATAGACAAATACGCCGAAGGAGTAAACGATGAGACGAAGGATCGAATGAAGCATCAGATGAAGCAATGACATACTAAACAATATAGGATTCACATTTATAATTAATTATGTTTAAATCGAGTTAGTTTAAGTCTAATTGAGTGGATGAAACAATGACAACTCAATTAGGGGCCAATTGAGTCCAAATAGGGACTGTTTTGGGCCAAGTGGAAGGTCCATTCATTGATCCATAGCTAGCCCAAGTGGTGGCACCACTAGATTGGGCAATGGTATTGCCCAAACATAGTATCCCAAACTATATCAAGTAGTGGTATCACTAGATTGGACGGTGGTACCATCCATACACAAGATCCCAGACTGGATGGTGGTATTGCCCAAACATAGTCTCCCAGATTGTATCAGGCAGTGGTATTGTCAGACTAGGTAGTGGTACCGCCCAGTATTAGTGCTATAGGTGGTAGTACCGCTAGGACACAGGAAACCCGGGATGAGACCATTTTGACTTCAAATTTGATTCCATTTGGAGCCTATAAATACCCCATTCATCACTGCTCGGTTTACACATGAAAAGTAGAACAAAACTCTGTGATTCTAAAGTTGTAAACCTTATTAGAAGGTTGAGTTCCCTCCTCCATATACTTAAAGGCTATTCTAAGGGAGAGTGTGAGGGAATACTTGTAATAGAGGGGTATAAAGGTTCTCTCTTGAACCTATGAAAAGGAGAAAGAGTTGTGAAAGTCGATGGCCTTGAGTGAAGAGGAATTGGAAGTGAACGTAGGTCATAACGACTGAACCACTATAATCCGGTGTGCTCTTTTCCTTTACTGTTTACCTTAATTGCTTATTGATTTTATTGCTCACTCCTCTTTACACTTGCTTTAAGTTAAAGCACACTTTCGATATTGATTTTCATCGAATGTAAGTTTTCGAATCATCGAGGTTTTTACAAAAGCATTAATTCACTCCCCCTCTTAATGCCAATTTTGGTCATCACAATTGGTATTAGAGTCAAGATTTTTCTCAATTGGTTTAACACCCAAGATAATAGCTTTTGCCGGCACTCAAGCGGGTTTTTCTATTACTCATCCTCCTATGTTCAATGGGACGAACTACACATATTGGAAAACTCGAATGAAAAGTTTTTTGCTTTTTATAGATTTCGATTTATGGAATATTATTGAAAGTAGTTTTCAAAAGTCTTCCAAACCAATTAATGAATTGAATGATTTAGAGAAGAAGACTTTTTCTTTAAATGCTAGAGCTATGAACGCTCTATTTTGCGCTTTAGATAAAAATGAGTTTAATCATGTTTCGATTTGTGAAACTGTATATGATATTTGGCACATTCTTGAAATTAAACATGAAGGCACATGTAGAGTTAAAGAATCTGAGATAAATCTTTTTATATATAATTTTGAATTATTTTGAATGAAGTCAAGATAAACTATTATTGACATGTACACCCGTTTTACGGATGTCATCGATAGTTTGAAAGCTATTGGGAAATATTTTTCCAATCTTGAACTTGTAAACAAGATTTTAAGATCCCTTCCAAAAAGTTAGGATATAAAAGTAATGGCAATATAAGAAGCAAAGGACTTGAATAATTTTCCGCTTGAAGAACTTATCGAGTCTTTATTGACCTATGAAATGACATGTATAACACATGATGAACTTGAGAACAACCTTCCAAAAAATAAGAAAGATTTGACACTTAGAACAAAAAAATATCACTCGAGCAAAAGATCAAGTAATAATGACCTTGAATTCCTTATAAGAAAATTCAAAAAATTTATAAAACATAAAACTAAGAATAAAAACGAACTTTAAAAGAAGAAGTTATCAAAGAAAAATAAAGTATTTAAGGTGACATGGAATGAATCGAGTACATTCGAAGACGAGGAGCAAACTAATGAAGATGAAGTGGCGAACTTCGCTTTGATGGCCTTCGACGATGAGGTAAATGACTCAACCAAAACTCCTTTACCTTACAATGAATTATTAGATACATTAGATCATGCTTCTCTCTCTAGTAATTTTAAAAAATTAAAAAATGAGTGTGATAATGGCATGCTAAACTCTTGCACTAAATGTAAAGAATTAGATTTATGAAGAAAGAAAAAATTGTTATTACAACAAATGTTAGATAAATTTAAAATTGGTAGCAAATCTTAAATATGATTTTTGGCAATAAGAGTCATATTGATCTTGATGATTTTTGTGATGAATCATATTTTTTAGTTTTAAATATGATGCATAGTTTTGACATAAAAAGAAAAAATACATGCTTATATAAAATTGTTAGGATCAAGAGCGACACTAAGAGGAGGGGGTGAATTAGTGCAGTGAAAAAAAAGTGTTGATTCCGAAAAATATTCGTTTCGATTCAATTCGTTTTGGAAAGAAACTGAACTTGAAAGCTTTTGTAAGAGTGCAAAGAGAAGGTTAAGGAAGTTTACAGTAATATAAATTGTACAAATAGAAAAGCAAACCAGAATTTATAGTGGTTCGGTCGTTGTGACCAACATCTACTTCCGATTCCTCCTCCGTCGAGGTCACCGATGTTCACTACTGGTCTTCCTTCAATAGGCGAAGACCAACCACCTCTTTACAGCATTTTTTCCTTTTCATGGGTTTAGGAGATAATCCTCACAAGTCTCACACCTCTCTTGAATGATCTCGACACTTAGAAAGGGAGGAGGAGGACTCTAGTACTTTTACAACACTTTAACACTTTAAAGATTCAAGATTATGCCAATACTTTCATGCCCTTTTATGCAGAAAAGGGTGGGATATTTATAGGCCCTAATGACTTCAAAATTGAAGCCAAAAAGTGTCTCATCCCGATTTTTCGGGGTACTAGCGGTACCACCGCCATTACTAGGCAGTACCACCGCCTGACTCCTGGCACTAGGTGGTACCACTACCCAATCTAGGCGGTACCATCGCTTGATAGAGCTCAGAAACCGAGCTCTGACAGTACCACCGCTTGACAGGGGCGGTACCACCACATTAACTGTCGGCGGTACCACCACCTAGAACACCTGGGAGACTGGGTCTGCCAAGCGGTGCCACCGCCGGTCATGATTTTAGGTGTTGAATGGGCTATTCAATCTGGCCTAATTCAACCCTATTAAGGGCCCAATTGGCCCATGACCGAGTTAGTAGAATTACCTCCCGTTCATAACTCAACTAATGTTCTAACTACGATTAAGGCAAGCAATTAGTCTGGTATGTCGATTTTTCTTTCGGCGAGCTTCCAGTGAACTCTCGACGAACTCTCGACGATCTTTCGACGAACTCTCAGTGATCTTCCGGCGAGCTCTCGGTGATCTTCCGATGAGCCTCCGGTGAACTTCCGACGAACTCTCAACGAGCTCCCAACATACTTCCGGTACATCGTCCGAATCTTCGACTTCGGCCCATCATTTGCTTTATGCCTTATTTCTATCATAGTTAATCCTACACACTTGCCTCAATACATAGATTAGGTCAAACAATTCACCAATTGATATCATCATCAAAATCTGAGATTCAACAATCTATTCCTTTTTTATGATGACAACCAATTTGTGAAGGAGTTAACCTTAACTCCCCTTATCTATATGTCATATTTTGAGAAAAGACACTTTTGAATTCAAGGCTTCTGAATTCAAGCATCAAACTATAAGTTATTATTTAATCATGCACAATATGATACTTATCATGATTCACTGATTCAAAAAATGATACCACGTATCCATTTTCAAATTTCGAAAGATGATACGAATGACAAGTCATCATGGTATCAATTGTAAATAGCAAGTTAAGCTCATAATACCTCATCATAATAATTTGATATGAAATCAAGCATGATACTAGGAATGAAACGTTTAAAAGTAATCATGCCACATAAGTAATTATGCCACATTATGGTATATTTCAAGTAAACATTTAATATTTTTCAAGTATTTGTATTTGACGATATGATACCAATCATATTTCAAGCATTTATGATAAGATACAAGCATATTTACGATAAGATACATTGTATATATTTACAATGCCAATGCCAATTGGTCATCAATTTTGCCATATTTTGGTATCATTTCTCCCCCTTTATCATCAACAAATAGGAGAATAATTCAACAATGCAAGTATGATAAAAATTCAAGCAAGTTTCACACTAATTTATCCAATCGATATTGCATCGTTGCATGGTAACATTCAAAAGTTCTTAATATCAAAATTTATCAACATTAAAGCGATCACAGTAACATCAAAAGTTATCAACATTAAAGAGATAGATTCTCCCCCTTATCATCAAAACTTTGCATGAAGAAGAGGAAGGAAGGTAAGGAGGGAATCCATTAAGAATCAAATTTGTGAAATGATTTAATTCAAAATATCATGCGAAATCAAATCGTCATTCATGCAAGTAATCATCACACACTAATATTCATCTTTCAAGGATCAAGATATTCATTGGAATTCATGAATAAGAAAGAATTCATGGGAGAGGAGTATCACATGAAAAAGGAAATTCATGAATAAAACTTCATAATTCAAAACCGTTTCTCATTAAAAATTCATAAGAGTTAAACCCGTGAGAGATGCATTTGTCAATAAAATCAATGAAGTGATTAAGTGTATCAAAAATCATTAAGTGATGGAGCAAGGGTATGAAGTAAACTTGATACTAAGAAAGATAAAAATGAAATAGATTCATAAAAGCCCCATTCATGAAGTACATTAAGAGAATGATAGTCCGGAAAAGAAATACAACAAACTCATGCATTCGGACAATTTAACATTCCTAACTCCCTTCTAATGAAATCAAATTGTTCTTTATTTAAAGGTTTCGTAAAGATATCGACTAATTGATGTTTTGTATCAATGAATTCTAAAATTACATTATGATTATTAACATGATCTTGTTAGAAACGAGTCGACACTAAGAGGGGGGGGGGGGGGTGAATTAGTGCAGTAATAAAAATTACGTCGGTTCGAAAATCTCGTTGCGATTAAACCTGTTTCGGAAGATGTTAACATGAAAGCATATGAAAGGTGTAGTGGATGTAAAGCAAGTAAAGAAGGGCAGTTTACAGTAAATGTAAATTGCAAGAAGTAAATGCAAACCGAGTTATAGTGGTTCGGTCATCGTGACCTACATCCACTCTACCGATTCCTATTCCGTCGAGGCCACTGGTATCCACTAATGATCTTCCTTTAATAAGCAAAGATCAATCTCTTTCTTACAACTCTATTCTCTTTTTGTAGGCTCAGGAGAGAACCTTTACACCCCTTTCTACAAAGCTTTCCTTACACTCTCCCTTAGAATGGTCTCTAAACTTTAGGAGAAGACATTATATACTTTACAAGGGTTTTCAACTTTAGAAATATAGAGTTTTTATTTACTTTTCTTCCTTCTCCATGCAAGAATAGCTAGGTTATTTATAGACCCCAAATGGCTTAAAAAATGGAGCCAAAATTCAAATCCTTAAAATTTCTATGTACGGGCGGTACCACCACCTACACTAGGCGGTACCACCGCCTGCAGTTTGACACTGGACAGCACCACCAACTAGAATACTGTGTCTGGGCCGTGGTACTGCCTAGACTGGTGGTACCACCACCTGACATAGTCTCGGAGACTGTGCCACGACGGTTTCACCTGTTTGGTCACTATTTGGTCCTTTTTCTTGGCCCAACATAGCCCAAACTTGGCCCAACTATCTCCTAATTGGGTTGGCCCAATTCTAATCCTAATTATGTGCTAACTATATGTTTTGAAGACATTTACTAAGCTAAACAAAGTTCATAAGTCTAGGTATCTTCTGGCGACTTCCGGTAAACTTTCGACAATCTCTCGGCAATGTTCCAGCGGACTTCTGGAAAGCTCCTAGACTTCACGATGATCATCTTAGCGAGTTCTGATGAGCTTCTTTGGCAAGCTCCTGAACTTCTCGATCAATTCCGAAGAACTTTCGACGAACATCCGGATTTCCGACGAACTCTCGAACTCCCAACGAAATCGCGTTCTTGACTCTGGGACTTCATTTTGCTTTATGCCTTGCTATTATAGTTAATCTTACACACATAAAATATACTTCAATATAGACAATTATTACTAAGCATGAATCATACTGTTCGGCATGTTATTTGTCCATCGACGCTTCGTCCGATTCTTCGGCGCATCATCCTCTCTTGCGGCCTATTGCCCAATCGACCAATTGACCTCCGTAACTTCAATATCCTTGGCGCAATATCTGCTCTTCTTGGCCCGATGCCCGAATCCATGGCCCAAAGCCTTCTGTCGATACATCGACTGATCCTCTAGCTTGACGTCCAATCTTCTGATATATTTTTTTCTAGCCCAACATGATTCTTTCTGCTTTAATTATCTCATCCTAATCAAAGTATCCTACATCACTAAAAACATAGATCAAATCATAGACACTTATCAATTGGTTTCATCATCAAAATATGAGATTCAACAATCTCCCCCTTTTTAATGATGACAACCAATTGATGACGGAGTTAGCCTTAACTCCCATAGTTTAAACAAACTCCCCCTATCAATATGCCATATTGATAAAACTCTTGGATTCAAAAATCCAAGTAACATGTTATCATAAAACTTATGCATAACATTATACTTCTCCCCCTTTGTCATCAACAAAAAGGAGAAGTTCAACTACCAAGTGTTTGAGATATAAGTTCAAATCATTACATACTAAACATAATCTCCATTTTAATTATTATGTAAGCTAGCAAATTTAGCAAGTGCTACATCATAATAGAACATGCAAGCTATCAAGTTTTAGAAATACAAGGTAGTGAGATAGCAAGTTTACAACATACAAGCTAGCAAATTTTTTTTTTTTCATTTTAGAAGGTGTAAGCTAGCAATATTTCGAAAGCAAATGCAAGATAACTTTCTTGTTAAAGTGTGTAAGCTAGTGATTCTTGCTTCCTTTTGTTGAATCTCATATTTTGATGATGAAACCAATTGAGATGTGTTTATGTTTTAATCTGCATTTTGAGCGATGCAGGATGCTTCAATCAGGATGAGACAATTAAAGCAGGAAGAATCATATTGTGCCAGAGGAAAACATGTCAGAAGATTGGACGTCAGACCGGTGGATCAGTTGACGTATCGATAGAAGGCTTCGGACCGTGGATTCGGGTATTGGGCTAAGAAGAGCGGATATTGCACCGAGGATATCAGAGTTGCGGAGTCAATTGGCCAATTGGGCAATAGGCCTCAAGAGAGGATGATGCGCCAAAGAATCGAACGAAGCGTCGAGGGACCAATAACATGCCGGACAAATTAATTAATGCTTAGTATTAATTGTCTAGATCGAAGTATGTTTTCACATGTGCAGGATTAACTACGATAGCAAGACATGAAGCAAAATGAAGTCTCAGAGTCAAGGACGTGATTTCGTTGGGAGTTCGAGAGTTCGTCGGAAGTTCGGACGTTCTGTCACGGACAAACTTCTAAATAGGATGTTTGATATAATGCTTATGTATGTTCGTATCTTTTGGTATGTTCATGCATTGTACAGCATGTAGAGGGACGACCGAAGGCTTAATAGTCCCATTTTAGTTGGGTTGGTGGCCTCTTTAGGCTTGTAAATAAAGGTTGTGTCATGTGGACACGTGCGAGAGATTTTCGGTCTATAATGAACCATTTTACCCTTTATTGTGCAACTGTTCAGAGCTTGTAAAGTTTGTTTGTAATTTGCATTGTCTATAAAGTGTTTTTCGGAGATGTTTGCTTGTGGATCCCAATTGAGGCATTCTCTCTAACCCGTTCTATCTTTTGTTGGTCCTAAGGGACAATGGGAGGCTTCGGGGAGACTGACCTTTGAGGACAGACACACAAGGGTGCAGCACGACTTAGGCAAAACCAGCTAAGTCCGTGACAGATGGTATCAGAGCGGGACAAGCACTCATAGAAACACTTAGCATGCAAACGTGGGGGACCTAGCGGGGCTACGTTGAGGGCAGTTAGCACACGCGCGACCGTTTAGGAGAAAACGGGCATGGAGATGTAGGGAAAAGGAGTCGCTTAGAGGAGTGGACATCTGACATTGGCATTCAGAGGAATGGCCAACCCTTCGCACAAGAGGCACCACGAGAACAGGCAAGCTTGGAAGAATGCGGAGCGCACAAAGGTTGGGATGGTTGAGTTTGAGCTACAGCTCAACGTTGACAACCATACTTGATGGTGCTCAAGGCAAGCGAGGCGCTTGGTAAAGGATGAGACCATGCAAGGTGGAATGAGTTGCTCAGCGATCGAAAGAGTTGTGCAAAGCCCACAGAGGTGAGGGGAATTGCTAACTCAAAGAATTCGGTACTCATGCATGGGCTTGTATGCGGACGATGGAATGTTCGCGGCCATCCCAAGGCGACTGAAACTCGACGCCATGGAGCATTGAAACTTTCTCTTCGGCATGTGAAGGATATGTCCGTAGGAGGCTGAAGTGTGCAACGAGTTCAGCATGTTGCTAGGCCTTGAGTGGTGCAGCGGGGGCTATATTGACGTGGAGTCGCAATCTAGCAAGTGCGTTTGCAGGAGGCAGAACAATGCACAGTTTGTTCAGCAGATTAGAGTAGTCCAAGGGGATGGTGGTCTCCGAAACGAAGAGAGATGTTGCTCCAACGGGACAGTTATCCAGGAGGGATAAGTCTTGGCTCTCCAGAGGGAGAATCATGTGGGACGGACCTCACATGTTGAGGAGGAGTACCTCGACAAACAACAACTCTACGAAGCTTAATGGACTGAGCAAGCGGCGAGGAGTTGTCGCATGATCTCACTCGAGAGAATGCATTGGTGGATGCATTGCGAGATCAAGTGGGGGAGCGACCCAAAGCAACCCAAATGAAGGCACACTTGGAGTCGATTTGGAGATCAGACTCAAGGGAGGGCTGACCCGTGGAATGGTGGGCGCGAGGGCCACCATCGACTCAATGCAAAAACGAGAAGCAGAACAACTTGGGTGTAACTTGGCGAAGTACCCAAGCCGCATGAAGGGAGCCAGCATAGAAGTTGGAACATGGAGCAGAGGCACAGTGCTTTCCTTAAACAGAGGTCAAAGACATGAACTCTTGCAGAGGCAAGAGTAGGATCATGTTGTTCCATGGGTCCTTCATTCTGACGGAGCGGACTCATCTTGCATGGTGCCGAAGATGAAGGGAGCTTCTGGGCACATGCACCTTATCTCGGAGAAGCATTTGATGGAGGAACTAAGGCGACTCAATTTGCGGAGGCGAAATTGGGTTCAGAAGGCCTTAACACGGGGCAAGAGGACTCAGAGGTGGGTACTCTTGAAGAATATGCCACAGTGTTTCCATTCAAGTTGCTATGAAGGAAGTGGTGCACAGCGAAGATTGTGCTGGTAGGGGTAGAGGCCCAAGATCCAGACAATGGTGCACTAATTACAGCGAAGTCGGGGGACTTCGGGAGCTACTAGGCGACGGACTGTCCTAGAGTGATGCTTCATCTAGGTGTGACCCAAGAGTGGGTGGATGAAGGTCGATTGCCAAAGGAGTGAACAAAATCGAAGGTGGAAGAGACCCTGTGATGTATTGGCAGAGGCCACACATGGAGGGTTCACAATTCGAGTTCATCCCACAAGGATCAGAATGCAATAGAGATGTCACCAAGAGGCGACATGGTGCAGCGGATCATGGTGGAACAGTTCGTGGCAATGCGATACACACGACATAGTCCCGTGAAAGACTAGATTATACTGAAGTATGATCGGGAGCTACTGGAAGCTCCACTTCAGTGAACAACATGACGGTAAGAAGGGCTATGGATTCAAGGAGTGAAGGCCATGGTACCGCAGAGGCGGGTCTTCCATGCGTGCATCGAATTTTGCATCGGATGAAAGCCTTGGTCATCAGCATATGGGGGCTGTGTTCCACCAAGGGAAAAGTTCGAATGCAAGTACCAGTGAGCCCCATGGGGGGGGACTTGATCATGCAGAGGTATGATCGAAGCAGCTGGAGAGTTGGACTGCTCTAGAGCTCATATTCGCTTAAGGGAGCCCAGCAAGTCAGAGGACAAGGTCGAGTAAGCGAACGTTGCTACCAAGGAAGTTAAGGAGAATAGAATCGGTGCAAACCCTACAACGTAATGGCAGAGGCCATGCATGGGAGTTGTAGTCTGTCTTTCCATCGACCAAATGGACTGCTTGGAGAACACAGAGGTGTTGAAGCAAGGGGTCGAAAGGGGCGAGGAAGCGACGACGAGTCCAAAGGGACTTAGCTACCCAAAATCAAGCATTAGTTAGAATGTAGGTGGACTTAGAGGGGTGCCACAGAGACATATCTACTGATCATGAAGAAAAGGGATGCAGATGCGAGGCGACGGATAGTAGGGCCATGGGCATGGCAGTACCATGGTACCATAGAGGCGGGACTTCCATGAAAGTCATTGATCCCTTGCTCTCATGGAGGGAGAGCGCTTGGTCGTGAAAGGGGCCGAGGAGGTGGAGCATGCAGAGGCAATCTCCAAGTATCGAGACAAGGCTGAAGGGCAGAGGCCGAGGAACTTCGTAAGACCGATGTCAATGAGCTTCTCATCAAGATAGCCGAAAGTGAAGGACTTCGGTTCATGCAAGAGTGCATAACCAAGAACGAAGCAGGCAGTATGTAGTGATGTACCTTCGCTACTCAGTGGAGTAGGCGGCAGGGTTGATGGAGAAGATAGTACAATCCCAGAGGTGACCAAACCTATGAGAGAATTACTCCAAGTTGGGGTGAAAACTTCCTGCATTCCAGAAGTTCGATGGCATTGAGAAGGTGAATCACAATAACTAACTCAACACAAGGAGTGTAAACACTTCAAGTGCTTCAGAAGTGTGAGCAAAGAGCAGGCGAAGGCCAGTAACCAGATGCATGGAGTACAACCTCGAGGAGGCGGGCGAAGTCAAGTAACCTTTGCCTTCTCAACTCTTAAGAGAATGGGCAAAACCGAGTACCCCAATTCTCTTATCTATCCAGCAGAGGAGCTCTGCATATGTTCAAAGACCCTTCGAAGATAATGGAAGACAATAGTTGTCTAATCCTCACTAACGGTGATCAGTGTTACTGAGAGTAGATTGTCCATTTCATTTCCTAACAAAATGCCAATCGAAAGCGGAAGTGATGCGAACCTACTTGGATGTAACAACTAAGTGAAAGAAGAGTCAATGAGCAAATTTTGTGGAGGAAGGACCCAAAACGTCAGAAGTTTGCGAAACGATGCTCGTTAAAGCTCCAACAAGTATCCACCTAGTTCAAGCAGCATGAGGAATTTGAGAGACTAGCACAGTAAGGATGGTCTTTTCCTTCATCTGGGGGATTCGCAGGAATCAACAATGATCAACACAACTCAGCCAACTCCACACCAGAGTCAAAGACATTGGTGAGTTGAAGCAGCATGGCAGATCAAAGGTTCGACTATTCAAAAACAGTAGCGGAGAGCGGCTAGGAGCCAAGAAGTGCATTGTAGTTGGAGCAGAAGATTGAAGACTCAGCAAAGGCGAGGAGTTGCAGTGTCGACAAAGGCTTCAACGAGGACGTTGAAGGAATAAGTGGGGGAGAATGTCACGGACAAACTTCTAAACAGGATGTTTGATGTAATGCTTATGTATGTCCATGTCTTTTTGTATGTTCATGCCTTGTACAGCATGTAGAGGGACGACCGAAGGCTTAATAGTCCCATTTTAGTTGGGTTGGTGGCCTCTTTAGGCTTGTAAATAAAGGTTGTGTCATGTGAACACGTGCGAGAGATTTTCGGTCTATAATGGACCATTTTACCCTTTGTTGTGCAACTGTTCAGAGCTCGTAAAGTCTATTTGTAATTTGCATTGTCTATGAAGTATTTTTCGGAGATGTTTGTTTGTGGATCCCGATTGAGGCGTTTTCTCTAACCCGTTCTCTCTTTTGTTGGTCCTAAGGGACAATGGAAGGCTTCGGGGAGGCTGACCTTTGCGGATGGACACGCAAGGGTGCCGCACGACTTAGGCAAAACCAGCTAAGTCCGTGACAGTTCGTCAGAAGTTCTGGTGGAAGCAACCGAGAAGTCTCGGAGCTTGCCAGAGAAGCTCATCGAAACTCGCTAAGAAGATCGTCGTGAAGTCTAGGAGCTTGCCGGGAGTCCGACAGAACATTACCGAGAGATCATCGAAAATTCGTCGGAAGATCGTCGGAAGCTCGGCGGAAGAAACCAAGACATAGGGACTTATTTAGCTTAGCAAATATCTTAGGAATCATAGTTAGCACGTAATTGGGTTTGGATTTGGGCTAACCCAATTAGAAGCCAACTAGGCCCATATAAGGACTGTGTTGGGCCCAATAAGAAGCCCAAACAGTGCCCTAAGAAGTCTCACCATTGTGGCACAGTCTTCGAGACTATGTCAAGTGGTGGTACTGCCAGTTTGGGCGGTTATACTGCCCATACCAGGGTGGCAGGCGATGGTACCGCCAGTCTGGGTAGTGGTACTGCCCAGCACTACCTCCCAAGCGGTGGTAACGCCAGACTTGGGTGATAATACCGCCTAGGGCAGTGTCAGTGTCACACTAACACTGAGCGGTGGTACCGCCCATGCCCGGGGAACCCGGGATGGAAAAATTTTAGGCTTCAAGTTTGAATCAACTTGAAGCCTATAAATACCCCTCTCATCCTTGGTTAAAGTACACAAGCACAAAGAGTTTAAAAAGAAAGAAACGCTGCTAAAATCTTATATGATCTCCTCTCCCTCTTCTAAGTGTTAGACTAGTTTGAGAGAGGAGTAAGTGAGTGCTTGTAAGGGTTGTCTCCTAAACCCGGTAAAAGGAGAAGAGGGGTGTAAAAGGTGATTGGTCTTCGCCTATTGAAGGAAGGCCTGTAGTGGACGCTGATGATCTCGTCAAATGAGGAAGCCGAAAGTGGATGTAGGTTACGTTGACCGAACCACTCTAAAAATCTAGTTTGCATTTCTTTAAGTAATTTATCTTTACTGGAATCCTCTTTAATTGTTTACTGCCTTCAAGCTATCTTTACGCATTTACTTTGCCTTTAAAATTAAGCGTTTCTAAGTTCGGTTTTCAACGTACGAAAAGATTTTCTAAAACCAATATTTTTATCCGCTGCACTAATTCAGCCCCCCTCTTAGTGCCAACCCCGATCCTAACAATTGATATCAGAGCCTCATGATTTCTCAATTGGTTTAACACCCAAGATAAATAACTCTTTTTGGCTTTCAAGAGGGTCACTCTCTCATTCGTCCTCCCTTTTTTAATGGGACGAACTACACTTATTGGAAAACTCAAATGAGAGTTTTTTTGCTTTTATTGAATCTTGATTTATGGCATCTAGTCGAATCCGGTTTTCAAATTTCTTCTCTTCCAATGAGCCATTGGAATGATTTGGAGTAGAAAACGTTTTCTCTAAATGCAAAAGCTATGAATGCCTTGTTTTGTGCCTTAGATAGAAATAAGTTTAATCGAGTTTCTACTTGCGAAACAGTTTTCGATATTTGGCACACTCTTGAAATCACACATGAAGGAACTAGCAAAGTTAAAGATTCAAAAATTAATTTTTTAATGCATAATTTTGAGCTTTTTCGAATGAAGCTGAGCGAAACCATTGTTGACATGTACACCCGTTTTATGGATGTCATCAATGGTTTAAATGCTCTTGGTAAATGTTTTTCGGATTTTGAACTTGTAAACAAGATTTTACATTCTCTTAATAAGAGTTGGGATTAAAAAATAACGGCTATTCAAGAATCGAAAAACTTGAACCAATTTCCAATTGAATAATTAATAGGGTCCTTGATGACTTATGAAATGACATGCAATGCATGTAAAGAACTTGAGGACCACCTTCCAAAGTACAGAAAGAATTTCGAACTTAGAACATTTTAAGACCACTTGAGCATAAGCTCAAGTGATGGTGAACTTGAACTACTCATGAACTTTAAAAAATTAATAAAATAAAAATTAAAGAATAAGAAGAACACAACTACTTGCTTTGAACGCAAAAAGAAAAAAGAATTGTGGGATCAATCGAGCTCCTCCGAAGACGAGAAAATCAAGAAAGGCGAGGTGGCAAACTACACCTTAACGGCATTCGACGATGAGGTAATCGAAACCCCCTTAATTTATTTTGAAATTACTTGATGCTTTCTATGATGCATTTTCCTTTTTATTTAGTTTAGAAAAATTATTTTTTGAAAATTGCATAGTGTAATGAAAATGTAAAAAATTAGGAATCATACTTGTCTTTGTAGTAATTTTTAAAAATAATCATGAAATTGTATGTCTTATGATAAACAAACAAAATGATTTTGAATTCCTTATGAAATCATGCTGGATATTTTAATGATGTATTAATGCAATAATGCTTGATGTTTTAAAGACATAATGATATAAGATGTAATGAAAATGTTAAACGACTTTGTATCTTGCTTGATAATTTTATATAATGCATGGCTTTTGGATGAAAAACTAAGCATGAAAAGCTAGATTCACCTAAAAAGAAAAATGTATGACTATAACAAACAAAATGATCTTGATGGAAAATGCTTTATGTTTGATAAAATCAACTTCGATGAAGCATAATGATGTAATTATGAAATGAAAATATTAAATACTTTGAAACTATGTTTTGATGTCATGCTTAATAAATTTTAAAATTATGCATGATGATTCTTGAGATTTATGGATTATCGATTTTTACGGTAATAAAAGTGGCTTTTTTGGTTTTTAAACGTTGATGCATATTTGGCATAAATGAAAAAGGAATGTTTCAATGAAATAAATCACATAAATTAAAACAACTAAAAAGAGAAAAGCGTTGTTCTCGAAAATTCTTTTTCTCTATCTTATTGATTTTTATGAATCTCTTGAAAATAATTTTGATTTGATGATTTGAATTTGAATGAGTTTTATTCAAATCATGATCTTGATCCCTTGAAATAATTTGAGATTTTTTTTTTAAAATCAAGATCTCTTCTTTGTACTCCTATGTTTCCTTTTACCATTTACTAAAGAGGAGATCTATAAAACTAACCATGATCTTGATAATTATGTTTTGAAACTTTATGTAAATCAAGTTCATTCACCGTGACTTCTTGCATTTTATTAAAGAAATTATTTAAGAATCATGTCTTTTGGTATTCAATTGGTCTTAACTTTCATGACATGATGTCTTTGTATTTATGGCTTTTATGCCTTGAAATGATTGAAATATTTTACACTATTTTTTTCTTCCCTTATTCTTTCTTGTTTACAATGATAAAAGAGGGAAAAGTTATGATCATGCATGGTAGGATGCAATTTGACAAACTAATACCATCATGATTTGAAACATTTATAATTTGGAATGATGTATGCAATACTTATGCTTTTATTGTTATGATATATGTGATGCATATGATATGTATCATGAATGCTTTAAATGATGAATATTTGGCATCATGATTAAAATATTGATAAATGCTTAATATGTATGATATGCTCATAATGATGATTGATTTATTTGGTATCATGTATGAAAAATGAAATGTAAGGTTTTTGAAAATATGTATGTTTTAATTTGAAAATATAATGATGCATAAATAAGATTGATACTTACCTTTGTCATAATTTGAAAATTGATGTAAAGGGTCTTCCCTTCTTTTTGACAATGACAAAGGAGGAGCAAAACTTGCTAGAAAGCAAATTTGCTAGCTTGCACAATTCAAAAAGAGGCAAAATTGCTAGCTTGCTAATCTAAAAAAGGAAGCAAGAAGTGCTATCTTGCAAATCTCAAGAGAAGCAATGTTTGCCAAGTTACACATTTCAAAAAGAGGTAAAATAGTCCATCTTGCACATCTCAAAAGATGTAAAATTTTACTAACTTTTTTATGTGTAAAATTTGATAGCTTGCATACTATAAATTTGCATACCAAAAGTGCTATCTTGCCTATCTCAAGATGCAAAACATGCTAACTTGCAATTTGCAACGGAAGTAAAATTGCTAGCTCAAACATTGCAAAGGAAGCAAAAATTTGCTAGCTTGCAACTTGCATATTTCAAGAAGCAAGAGTTGCTTTCTTGAATATCTCTAATTTGCTAGCTAGCATGATATAGAACTTGCTATCTTGAACATTATAAAGAAATGCTATCTTGCACATCGCAAAAAAAAGCAAATATGCCAACTTACACATCTTTAAATTTGCTAGCTTGTATGTTGTAAAACGTGCATATCTAAAACTTGATAGCTTGAATGTTATAAGCATGATGTAACACTTGCTAAATTTTCTAGCCTCAAATTGCATGATGATAAAACTTGATATTATGTTTTTCATGCAATGAGTTGAACTTATATTCCAAACACATGAATAGTTAGACTTCTCCTTTTTGTTGATGACAAAGGGGGAGAAGTATGTTGATGTCATGCATGATTTGATCATGACATGTTGCTTGGATTTTTGAATTCAAGAGTTTCTATCAATATGACATATTGATAGAGAGAATTTGTTTAAACTCCGGGAGTTAAGGTTAACTCCATCATCAATTGGTTATCATCATCAAAAAGGGGGAGACTATTGAATCTCATATTTTGATGATGAAACCAATTGATATGTGTTTATATTTTAATTTGTATTTTGAGTGACACAGGATGCTTCGATCAGGATGAGGCAATTAAAGTAGGAAGAATCATGTTGTGCCGGAGGAAAACATGTCAAAAGATTGAACGTCGAACCAGTGGATCGGTTGACATATCGACAGAAGGCTTCAGGCCGTGGATTCAAGCATCGGGCCAAGAAGAGTGGATATTGCACCAAGGATATTAGAGTTGCGGAGTCAATTGGCCGATTGGGCAATAGGCCGCAAAAGAGGATGATGTGCCGAAGAATTGGACGAAGCGTCGAGGGACCAATAACATGCCAGACAACTTGATTAATGCTTAGTATTAATTGTCTAGATCAAAGTATATTTTTACATGTGTAAGATTAACTACGATAGCAAAACATAAAGCAAAATAAAGTCCCAGAGTCAAAGACGTGATTTCGTTGGGAGTTCGAGAGTTCGTCGGAAGTCCGGACGTTTGTCGGATGTTCTGGCGGAACCAGCCGAGAAGTCTCGGAGCTTGCTAGAGAAGCTTATCGGAACTCACCAAGAAGATCATCATGAAGTCTAAGAGCTTGCTGGGAGTCCGTTAGAATATTGCCGAGAGATCATCGGAAGTTCGCTGGAAGATCACCGGAAGCTCGCCGGAAGAAACCAAGACATAGAGACTTATTTAGCTTAGTAAATGTCTTAAGAATCATAGTTAGCATGTAATTGGGTTTGGATTTAGGCCATCCCAATTAGGGGCCAGCTAGGCCCATGTAAAGACTATGTTGGGCCTAATAAGAAGCCTAAATAGTGCCCTAAGAAGTCTCACCATCGTGGCACAGTCTTCGAGACTGTGTCAGGCCGTGGTACTGCCAGTCTGGGCAGTTGTACCGCCCCTAGCATGGTGCCAGGTGGTGGTACCGCTAGTCTGGGTAGTGGTACTACCCAGCACTACCCCCCAGGTGGTGGAACCGTCAGACTTGGGTGGTGGTACCACCCAGGGCAGTGTTAGTGTCAAACTGACACCGGACACTAACACTTGGCGGTGGTACCGCCCATGCTCGGGGAACCCAGGATGGGAAAGTTTTAGGCTCCAAGTTTGAATCAACTTGGAGCCTATAAATACCCCTCTCATCCCTGATTAAAGCACACAAGCACAAAAAGTTTTAAAAGAAAGAAACGCTGCTAAAATCTTGTGTGATCTCCTCTCGCTCTTCTAAGTGTTAGACTAGTTTGAGAGAGGAGTAAGTGAGCGCTTGTAAGGATTGTCTCCTAAACCTGATAAAAGGAGAAGAGGGGTGTAAAAGGTAATTGGCCTTCGCCTATTGAAGGAAGGCCTCTAGTGGACGCCGGTGACCTCGTCAGAGGAGGAAGCCGAAAGTGGATGTTGGTCACGTTGATCGAATCACTCTAAAAATCTAGTTTGTATTTCTTTGAGCAATTTATCTTTAATGCAAACCTCTTTAATTGTTTACTGCCTTCAAGCTATCTTTATGCTCTTACTTTACCTTCAAAGTTAAGCATTTTCGAGTTTGGTTTTCAACGTACGAAAAGATTTTTCGAAACCGATATTTTTATCTGCTGCACTAATTCACCCCACCTCTTAGTGCCGACCCCGATCCGAACACCTTCTGCAATTTGCAAGTTGTATGTTTTACTTCTTGAGATAGGCAAGATAGCACTATTGCTTCTCTTAAGATTACAAGATTGTATTTCTTGCTTTTAAGATGAGCAAACTAAAAAGTTATCTCTTTTTGCGATATGTATGTTTGTAATTTTTACTTCTCTTTATATATGCAAGCAAGCAAGCTATCTCTCCCTTTGTCATTGTCAAAAAGAAGGGAAAAATATAATTTTGTATCTCTTTTTTCCTTTATAATAATTTTTAAATCATGACAAAGATAAAGTGTCATTCTTATTGCAATAAGTCATAATTGAGATAAACCTTGAATTCAAGTCAAAGCAATTTTAAATATGATTCACATCATATGCAATATATAATATCATCATAATAAAATCATAAGTATTGCATGCATCATTCCAAATCATAAATATTTCACATTATGATAGTATCAAATATCGAGAAATCAAGATGATGATTCATATAAGAAGTATCACAAGTTATAATCGAGAGAAAAAAAAATCATCATTCATTTTCAACTCATTCAATTTGTCAAATCAATATTTCTTGGGTATTCATGATATCAAAAAATATTTTCAAATCTTCAACATATAACATGCATAATTTCAAAAAATTGAAAGGAGAAGGGAAGAATTCAAAGGTACAAAGATTTCAACCATCTTATAAACAAATGAAAGATCAAGTTATGAATCCAAAATTCCATGAATCATTTTGATAATTCTCCTTTTAAATAATCAAAATGATCATCAAAATCACTTTTCGAAAAATTCAATGAAGGCAACATATATAGATTCACACGAGAACTTGATTCATGCATAATGTCTCAATTTTTCATGAATCATAAAAAATTTAGAGTATCAAATGACGAAGTTATGTTTCGTGCGACAAAAAAATTGTCAATTCATGCATTCAAACCATTACTACTTCAACTCATCATGCATAGTTTAAAAAATGTAAAATCATCAAATATGATACAAACATTTATTTTCAAAATGCATTCCCTTTATGATTGTTTCATTTTAAGTTGTTTGCTTCATAGAAGAATGCCATTTTCATTTATGCCAAATCGAAGCATGTATCATCATTTAAACCAAAAAATAAATTTCCTCATCACGACCAAAAATATAACACATTAAACATAAGGCTTCTTTAAACAAGTGATTTGGTTTATCATTTTGATTCCAATGATAATACAATTTTCTTTTTATATATTTCATTTTGTGTGATTGATTTCATATTAGGATCCTCAAGTTTTTTGTATAAAAACCATACATCATAGTTTAAAATCGAAAGAGCACGAAAAATCATAAAAATCATCAAGATCAATAAAAATCATTATGATACAAATTATTACTTCATTACATCATTAAAACATCAAGCATGATTTCATAAAGCATTTTCCATCAAAATCATTTTGTTTGTTGTAGTTATGCATTTTTCTTTTTAGGTGAATCTAACTTTTCATGCTTAGTTTTCTATACAAAAGCCATGCATCATCATTTATAATCGAAAGGCAATATGAAAATCATTATTGCTTCTTAAAATATGCTTAGAATTATCATTTTGTTATATTTTCATAAAAAATGTAATTATCATGATTTTTTTTAAAATAAGCTAGAAAAAGAAAAGCATGATCCCCAATTTTTTGCATTTGTATTACAACATTAAACATGCAATTTTCAAGAAAAAATTATATATAATTTTTCTAAACTAAATTAAAAATAACTCATGCTAAAGTATCATGTAATTTTGAAATAAATTAAAGGAATTTTGCTTACCTCGTCGTCGAAAGCCGTTAAGGCATAGTTTGCCATCTCGCCTTTGTTGATTTTCTTCTTTTCTTCGGAGGAGCTCGATTCATCCTAAAGTGCTTCCTTCTTCTTGCGTTTATAGCAAGTAATTGTGTTCTTTTTGTTCTTTAATTTTTGTTTCATGAACTTTTTAAATTTCATAATGAGGAGTTCAAGTTCACCATCACTTGTGATAAGACCCAACGTCTTATCGTAAAAAAAAGAAAAAGAGAAAGGGATGATCACTTCGAGGAGATCGGCCTCCTTGATCATTTCGAGGGGATTGGCCCTCCTTGATCGCTTCGAGGGGATCGACCTCATAGGGTTTGTCAAAAGACATAATAGTATTTTTCATAGATAATTGAAAAGAAGCAGTTACATCCCTATTTATAGATTTCCACCCAGAGTCCATCATGACTTGAATTCTAATAATAAATAAATATTAAATAAACCTCTACTTGACTCTAATTGAACCAAACCGACTCAATAAACAACTGGACTAAACAGACTCAATAAACATTATTCAAAAGCTCAGAAAAAGTGTTATAATAGTTTCTCCCTCTTCAAATCAGCCTTGTCCTCAAGGCTGAGCAGCATCAATCTCGGGGAGCTTCTCTTTTAGCACCTTAGCCATAGACTATCTGCAACGCATCACAACCCATTGATCAAGTAAGTATGGTCTCCACTTTTTGATAGTGTAAGCAATAGGTTGGTCTTTCAGTGTAGTAATCATTGCATGAAACTTCTGGCCTTATATAATCAATTTTATCTTTGAACCTTTGCTATCATAAGTAAAAATCCATCCATCAACGATGCTGGAGAAAAAGGCAGCAAGCGTCGTCGCTGACCGGGAAGTTGCGATGCTGGAGATGGGAAATAGGGTGCTTTGTTTCTATCGCACCACAGCCGGAGCCACTGGCGATGCTGGCAACGGCGGTGCGGCGGTGAAGAAGGAGGCAGCAGTGGTGGCACAGTTGGAAGCAGCGTCACCAACGATTGCCGATGAGGGGAGGTCGAGCAACTACAGCTGCGACCCAAGGGGAGGCGGGCAGCGGCAGTAGGGTTGGGATGGACACTGGCAGCGTCGTCTCCTAGACGGGGAACAGCGACGGCGGTGGTCTCTGGCCAGGAAGCGGGGCGATGGTGGGCGCTGGCCGGAGATCAGTAGTGGCGGGTGGGCTGGCCGGAAGCAGGGGACGCAAGGGTGGCTACGGCTTCTTCTTCCTCTCTTATTTCTTTCTTTTTCGTTTTTTTTTGAATGAGATGGGGCAATGAGGAGGTCGAGTGGTGGTCGAAGGTCACTGGCCAGGGAGAAGCAGCGACGGTGGTCGAGCGACAACGGTGAAGAAAGAGTTGCCTTGTAGTGGTGGTGGGGAAGAAGGGAAGCAAGGCTGCGGCGGGCTGCGCCAAGGATCGTTGCTTTGATACCAAATGATAAGACCCAATGTCTTATCATAAAAAAAAGAAGAAGAGAAAGGGATGATCACTTCGAGGGGATCGGCCTCCTTGATCGTTTCGAGGGGATCGGCCTCCTAGGGTTTGTCAAAAGACAATAGTATTTTTCATAGATAACTGAAAAGAAGCAGTAACATCCCTATTTATAAAGTTCCACCCAGAGTCCATCAGGACTTGAACTCTAATAATAAATAAATATTAAATAAACCTCTACTTAACTCTAACTTAATCAAACTGACTCAATAAACAACTGGACTAAATAGACTCAATAAACATTATTCAAAAGCTAAGAAAAAGGGTCCTAACAACTTGCTTATGCTCGAGTAGTCTTCGATTGTTTTAAGTCCAAAATCCTTCTTATTCTTTGGAAGGTTGTTCTCAAGTTTGTTTTGTGCATTGTGCGTCATTTCATATGTCATCAATGAACCAAAAAGTTCTTCAAGTGAAAAATTATTAAGATCTTTTGCCTCTTGTATTATGGTTATTTTCGAATCTCAACTCTTATTAAGAGAACGTAAAATTTTGTTTACAAGTTCAAAATCCGAAAAACTTCTACCAAGTGCTTTTAAACTATTGACGACATCTGTAAAATGGGTCTACATGTCTCTAATGGTTTCGCTTGGTTTCATATAAAATAGTTCAAAATCATGCATTAAAAGATTGACTTTAGAATCTTTTACTCTACTCGTGCCTTCATGTTTGATTTCGAGAGTGTGCCATATATCGAAAGCTATTTCGCACATAGAAATTCGATTGAATTCTTTTTTGTCTAAAGCGTAAAATAGAGCATTCATAGTTCTAGCATTTAAAGAAAAAGTCTTCTTCTCCAAATCATTCCAATGGTTAATTGGAAGAGAAGACCTTCGAAAACCACTTTCGACAATATTCCATAAATTCAAATCCAAAGAAAGCAAAAAAACTCTCATTTGAGTTTTTCAATATATATAGTCCGTCCCATTAAACATGGGAGGACGAATAAGAGAGTGACCCTCTTAAAAGTCGAAAAGAGCCATTTCTCTTGGGTGTTAAACCAAATGAGAAAAGACATGGCTCTGATACCAACTGTTGGGAATGAGTCGACACTAAGGAGGAGGGGGGGGGGGGTGGTGAATTAGTGTAACGGTAAAAATTACATCGGTTTAAAAATCTCATTGCGATTAAACCCATTTCGGAAGATGTTAACTTGAAAGCATACAAAAGAGTGTAGTGGATGTAAAGCAAGTAAAGAAGGGCAGTTTGCAGTAAATATAAATTGTAAGAAGTAAATGCAAAACCAGTTATAGTGGTTCGGTCGTCGTGACCTACATCCACTCCACCGATTCCTCTTCCGTCTAAGCCACTAGCATCCACTAACGATCTTCCTTTAATAGGCGAAGATCAACCTCCTTCTTACAACTCTATTCTCCTTTTGCAGGCTCAGGAGAAAACCTTTACACCACTTTATACAAAGCTTCCCTCATACTCTCTCTTAGAATGGTCTCTAAAATATTAGGAGGAGGGACTCTATACTTTACAAGGGTTTTCAACTCTAGAAACACAGAGTTTTTGTTCACTTTTCTTCCTTCTCCATGCAAGAATAGCTAGGGTATTTATAGACTCCAAATGGCTTAAAAAATGGAGCCAAAATTTAAATCCCCAAAATTTCAAGATACGGGCGGTACCACCACCTGCAGTCTGACACTGGGCGGTACCACCACCCAATCTAGTGGTACCACCACCTAGAAGACTGTGTTTGGGTGGTACCACCACCTGACATAGTCTCGGAGACTATGCCATAACGATTTCACCTGTTTGGTTATTGTTTGGGCCTTTCTCTTGGCCCAACATAGCCCAAACTTGGCCCAACTGTTCCCTAATTGGGTTGGCCCAATTCTAATCCCAATTATGTGCTAACTATGAATTTTAAGACATTTATTAAGCTAAAGAAAGTCCATAAGTTTAGGTTTCTTCCGACGAGCTTTCGGCGAACTTTCGGCGAACTTCCTACGATCTCTCGGCAATGTTCCAACGGACTCCCGGCAAGCTCCTGGACTTCATGATGATCTTCTTAGCGAGTTTTGATGAGCTTCTTTGGCAAGCTCCTAGACTTCTTGGTCAAATCCGATAGAACTTTCGATGAACATCCGGACTTCCGACGAACTCTCAAACTCCCAACAAAATCACATTCTTGACTATAGGACTTCATTTTGCTTTATGTCTTGCTATCGTAGTTAATCCTGTACACATAAAACATACTTTGATCTAGATAATTATTACTAAGTATGAATCATGTTGTCCGACATGTCATTGGTCCATCGACGCTTCATTCGATTCTTCGGTGCATCATTCTCTATTGCGGCCTATTGCCCAATCGGCTAGTTGACCTCTACAACTCTAATATCTTTAGCATAATATCTACTCTTCTTGGCCCAATGCCCGAATCTATGGCCCGAAGCCTTCTATCGATATGTTGACCGATCCTCCATCTCGATGTCCAGTCTTCTAACATGTTTTCCTCTGGCCCAACATGATTCTTCCTGCTTTAATTGTCTCATCCTGATCGAAGCATCCTACATCACTCAAAATGCAGATCAAATCATAAACACTTATCAATTGGTTTCATCATCAAAATCCGAGATTAATAGATCTCATATAAAGTGATGCCTAATGTCAATATGTTTAGTTCTAGAGTGCTGAATATGATGTTTTGTTTAACATATTGCACTTATGTTATCACACTTTATAGGTATATTCTTCAGGTGAATTCTATAATCCTCTAAAATGTTTTTCATCCATATAACTTGAGCAAAGCATGCATATGCTATAATATACTCAACTTCGATTATGGATAATACAATCGAGTTTTATTTTTTGGAAGACCAGGAGGTAGGTGCATGTCCTAAAAATTGACATGTTCTGGATGTACTTTTTCTATCTATTTGGCAGCCAACAAAATCAGCATCAGCATAACCAATCAATTCAAAATTTTTAGATTTTGGATACCATAATCTTAGTTTAGGAGTTCCTTTTAGGTATCTAAAAATCCTTTTGATAGCTTTTAAATAAGATTGAAACCTAGCACAAAGTCCTATGCTAAACATGATGTCTAGTCTAGTTGTGGTGAGGTATAGTAAACTACATTTTATACCCTTATAAACTTTTTTATCAAAGCTTTCTCCACCTTCGTCAATGTCTAACTTAGTGGAGGTACTCATAGGAGTATTGATAGCCTATGAACTATCCATATTAAATCGTTTTAGCAAGACTAATGCATATTTTGTTTGACTCATAAAAACATCATTATTAAGTTGTTTGATTTGCAAGCCTAAAAAGAAATTTAATTCACCCATTAAACTCATTTCAAACTCTTAGTTCATACTTTTGACAAATGATTTGCATAAAGATTTATTTGTGGAATCGAAAATAATATCATCAACATAAATTTGAACAATAAAAAAATTATTTTTAAAATTTTTAATAAATAATATAGTATCGACCTTGCCTTTAGAGAAATTATTTTGGATAAGAAATGAGCTAAGTCTCTCATACCAAGCCCTTGGGGCTTGTTTCAATCCATAGAGAGCTTTTGTCAATTTAAATACATGATTAGGGAAATTATCATTCTCAAATCCAGGAGGTTGTTCAATATAAACTTCTTCGGAAATAAAGTCATTAAGAAAAGTACTTTTAACATCCATTTGAAACAACTTAAAATTATTACTACTAGCATAGGTAAGGAGCATCCTTATGACTTCTAATCGTGCCACAGGAGTGAAGGTTTCTTCATAATTAATACCTTCTTTTAGTTGAAACCCTTGACCACTAATCTAGCCTTGTTTCTAACCACGATACCAAATTTATCTTGCTTATTTCTAAAGACCCATTTAGTCAATAACTAAATGGTCAATTGGCCTAGGAACAAGTTTCCACATCTCATTTCTCTTAAATTGATTCAAATATTCTTGCATTGTGATAACCCATGAATCATCTTTCATGGCCTCATCAACGTATTTAGGTTCAATTTGAGAAAGAAAAGCGACGTTGGCACAAAAATTTTTAAGAGAAGAACGAGTTTGAACCCTTTTTTATGTGTATCCTATGATTAGCTCCTTAGGATGAGCATCTACATACTTCTATTCCTTAGGTAAGGATATTTCGGAAGATAATGTATCCAAGTTGCTAGTTGGAGCAGAGGGTTTATTTAAATTCAAAGCATCAGAATTAAGATCATCATCAAACTCATATTTCTTAAATTCAAAAACTTCATTAAAGACAATATGAATAGACTCTTCTATAACCAAAATTCTTTTGTTAAAGATATGGTAGGCTTTAGAAATAGAAGAATAGCCAAGGGAAATCCCTTCGTCAAATTTTGCATCAAGCTTTCCTAAGGCATATTTTTCATTCAAGATAAAATATTTACAACCGAAAACTTTAAAGTATGAAACATTGGGTTTTTTGTTATTCTATAATTCATAAAGAGTTTTGGAAAGTAATGATCTTACTAGGACCCTATTCATGACATAGCTCGTCGTATGAATGGCTTTAGCCCAAAAGTATTTGGGTAGGCTATGTTCGTTGAACATGGTTCTTGTCATTTCTTGTAAATTTCTATTTTTTCTTTCTACTACATTTTATTGAGGATATCTTGTAGTAGAGAAATTATGGTTGTATCCATTAGATTCATAAATATTTTGAAAATCATGGTTTTGAAATTCACCACCGTGATCACTCCAGATTGATGAAATCATAAAACCCTTTTCATTTTGAACAAGTTTACAAAACTTAGAAAAATACCGAAAACAATCACTTTTGTGTACCAAGAAGTAAGTCCAATTGTATCTACTATAATCATCCATGATGACAAATGCGTATTTGCTACCTCCTAGGCTTGATATAGCAATTGGTCCGAACAAGTCCATATGAATCAATTACAATGGTCTAGAGGTGCTTATTTGGTTCTTTGGTTTGAAACTACCATTTTTTTGTTTTCTTAGTTGACATACATCACACACATTGTCTTTAACGAACTTAATGTGAAAAATTCCTCTTACAAGTTCATTAGATAAGATTTGAGAGATTAGTTTTATGCTAGTATGACCTAATCTCCTATGCCAAAGCCAAGCATCGTCATTCAAAATCGAAAAATATATTTTATTACAAATATCATCAATATATTATTTTATTTTAGGGCAATCATAGATGTGTTTTTGTGTGGTTTTTCAATAATGCAAGCATTAAATTCAAATATAATGATATATCCTTTATCACATAATTCACTAATGCTCAAAAGGTTATGCTTTAAGCCATCAACCAATAACACATCTTCAATAAAGAAGTTAGATTTGTTACCTATGGTTCCTTTACCAATGATTTTACCCTTGTTATTATCTCCGAAGGTGACATATCCTTCATTTAGGCTTGTGAGCTTAGAGATTTGAGATGGATCTCTAGTCATATGCCTTGAGCATCCAATGTCAAGGTACCATCTTTGTTGAATCTCATATTTTGATGATGAAACCACTTGATATGTGTTTATAATTTAAACTACATTTTGTGTGATGCGGGTCTACTCGATCAGGATTAGACAGTTAACGCAAGAGGAATTGACGTTGCGTCGGAGGAGATCACGTTAGGATATTGGATGACAGAAGATTTCGAACGTCGGGCATCGGGCCAAGAGCGGAATTGCGCCAAGGATATCGGGGTTGCGGAGGTCAATCGTCGATTGGGTAATAAGCCATAAGAGAGGACGATGCGCTGAAGAATCGGATGAAGCGCTAACCAATAACGTGCCGGGCAACAGAATGTTAATTCGCGTTGTAATAATTGTCTAGATCAGAGTAGAGTTTTAGCTTGTGTGTGCAGGATTAACTAGGATAACGACGAAGACATAAAGAAAAACAAAGTGTCGAAGTCAAGCGCAAAGGATTTGTTGCGAGTTCGAGAGTTCGACGGAAGTCTGAAGGTTCGTCGGGAATGCTGCCGGAACTAGCCGAGAATGAGTAGGGAGCATGCCGAAGGGTTTTTCGAAAGCTCGCCGGAAGGTTCGTTGGAAGTTCACGGAGCTCGCCGAGAAAGATCGGAGCTTGCCAAAGAAGCTCGTTGGAACTTGCCAAGATCAAATCGTGAAGTCTAGGAGCTTGCCGGGAGTCCGTAGAATGGTTTCCGAGAGTTTATCGGAAGACCGTCGGAAGTTCGTCGGAAGCTCGCCAGAAGAAGTCTTGACTTATGGACTTTGTAATTGCTTAGAAAATATCTTTAAATTCATAGTTAGCACGTTAATTAGGGTTAGGATTAGGTATTAATCCTATAACCCAAGTAGGGGCCAATTGGGCCCGAGTTCAGACTAGTTTGGGCCAAGTTTGGAGCCCAACCAGTGAGCTGAATTGGCCTAGGTAGTGGCACCGCCCAGAACCCGAGATCCAGGCAGTGGCACCGCTTGGCTGGGCGGTGGCACCGCCAGTCCACTGTCAGTGTCAGACACTGACAGGCGGTGGCACCGCCACTGATAGGCGGTGGCACCGCTAGCATCGGGAACCAAAGAGAATTCAAATTTTGGAGCCCAAATTTGAATTCTCTTGAGGCCTATAAATACCCCTCAAATCTTAGCTGAGATAACAACTTTTTGAGAAGCAATTGATTGAGAGAAAGGTCTTAGAAAAGTCTTAGCTAGTCTTGTTTTCAATTTGCTAGTGTTCACCTCCTTCTTTCTTGCTGAAAATCTATAAGAGAGTGAACCGCTTATAAAAAGTTGTAAGAGGGGTATTTACCCTTCCTCTTCAAGAGATTTGCTAGTGGAAGGTGGGAGCCTCATCGAAGAGGGGCCTCGCAAGTGGATATAGGTCATTTGACCGAACCACTTTAAAATCAGCGTAATCTCTGGTTTGCATTTCATTACTGCTATTTACATTACTGTAAACCTTCTTACTTGCTTTATTTCCTCATTACCTTTGCTGCACAACTTTGTGAATATGCTTTCAAGTTAAGCACTTTCGAGTTCAATTTTTATCGTACGAAAGATTTGTCAAAACCGACGTTTTAATCCGCTGCACTAATTCACCCCCTACTCGCTGCACTAATTCACCCCCTCCTCTTAGTGCCGCTCCGATCCTAACAATTGGTATCAGAGCCCGGTATTTCTCATTTCAGATTTACACCTGAGAGAAATGGCTCTTCATGGCTTTCAAGAGGGCTTATCGGTTGTTCGTCCATCGTTGTTTAATGGATTGAACTACACTTATTGGAAAACTCGAATGAGAGTTTTCTTGATTTCTATGAATTTAGATTTATAGAATATTATTGAAAATGGTTTTCAACTTCCCTCTAAACCGATGCTCGAATGGTCGGATTTGGAGAAGAAGTATTTTTCTTTAAACGCAAAGGCTATGAATGCCTTATTTTGCGCTTTGGACAAAAATGAGTTCAATCGGGTTTCTTTGTGCGAAACGGCTTTCAACATATGGCACACTCTTGAAATCACACACAGAGGCACTTCTAGAGTTAAAGATTCGAAAATCAACATTTTAATGCATGATTTCGAGCTTTTTCGAATGAAGTCGAGCGAAACCATTGTTGACATGTACACCCGTTTTACGGATGTCACCAATGTTTACAAGCTCTTGGCAAATGTTTCTCGAATTTTGAACTTGTTAGTAAAGTTTTACGATCACTTTCTAAAGCTTGGGAATCAAAAGTAACGGCAATACAAGAAACAAAAGATTTAAATATTTTTCCACTTGAAAAACTTATCGGCTCATTGATGACATATGAAATGGTGCGCAATGCACATGATGAACACAATGAACACTTGAACCACCTTCCAAAGAATTGGAAAGATTTGGAACACTAGACAAATGAATACCACTTGAGCGATGACTCAAGTGATGAGGACAATGATGAACTTGAACTTCGAACACTAACTCTTAATAAGTTCATTAAACAAAAATCTAAAATAAACAATGAACTTGAACGAAGGAAGAGGCCAAAGAAAAGGAAGGCAACCAAGGATGAATCAAAAACTTCCAAAGGTGAAACGACGAATTGGGCTTTGACGAGCTTCGACTACAAGGTAAGTAACTCAACTCTCTTGAATTATTTTGAAATTACATAATACTTTTCATGAGTTATTTTTAATTTAGTTTAGGATTAATTTTCTTAAAAATTACATGAAAAAAAAAAATAGAAATCATGCTTATCATTCTAGTAATCATGAAAATTGTATGTTTGTGATAAACAAAATGATCTTGATTAAAAATGTCTTATGAAATGTGATATCATGCCTAATAAATTTATTTTTTAAAGCTATGCATGATGATGATGAGTTTTGGGTAATTTATAGTTTATTGATTATTGATGATTTCCATAATGATCTTTTACGATTTATGAATTATCGATTTATACCATGATGAAAGTTGCTTTCGAAAATGATGCACGACTTTTGTATGCAAACTAAGCATGAAAAGATAGATTCACCTAAAAAGAAAAATGTATGACTACAACAAATAACAAATGATTTTGTTTGAAAATACTTTATACTCAATGAAACCATCCTTAATGAATATGCTTTATGTTTAATAATTTCTTTGGCTTATATGCTCTATCATGATAAATATTTTGAAAATAAATGAAATCATGTTTGATTTGAAGTAGTGCATAATGATCATGCTTAATGATGCATTTTTTGATTTGACATAAAAGTGGTTTTAAAAAATAATGTATGTTTTGATTTGACATAAATGAAATAGGTATGCTTATATGAAATAGTGAAGTGTCATGCTTGACAATTGTATACTTAATGATGCATAAAGTTGTAATGAAAATATTAATATTTTAATACTATGATTTGATGATTTTATGCATGACACTGTAAAGTTATATATAATGATGCATAATGATGAAATTGTGTAATAAAAATATTAAACATTTTGAAACCATGTTTTAGTGTCATGCATATTGATCATGCTTAATAAATCTCGAAATTATGCATGATGAATCTTATGATTTATGGATTATTGATTTTTACCATAATGAAAGTACCTTATTGATCTTTGTTGAAATAAAACTCTTTCGGTTTTAAACATGATACATGTTTTTATTTGGCATAAATGAAACAAAATCATATGTTTTGAAACAATCTAAAAAAGGAAAACATTCTTGAAAATTATTTTGCTCAATCTTATTGATTTTGATGAATCCATTTGTATCATATTTGTGAATATCTTGGATTTTGATAATGATTTTGATGATTTAAATTTGAATAAATTTTTATCGAAATCACGATCTTGATCTCTTGAAATTTATAACATGAAATCCATTATGAATCAAGATTGTTTTCTATTTAAAAGGAGATTTGTCGAAATGCTTCATAGTCTTTTAGTATTCATGATCTTGATAATTATGTTTTGAAACTTTATGTAAACCAAGAATGTTCATCATGATTCTCTCTTTGAATATTTAAAGAGGAGAATTTTCTAGATGAATCATGATTTTGATGATTGAATATTTGATGTGCATGAATTGAGATCTTGCTCTTCTACTATTCTTTTTGCTATTCACCAAAAGGAAGACTAATTGTAATAAACCATGATATGCTATATGAATTTTATTGTATTCATGAAGTAATATCTCATCATCAATTTTTGTTTATATTCCTTCATGTGATGATATGAATGTATGAAACACTTATGATATGATTTTTTATACAATTCCATGTATTCGTGAAATATTTATCTCATCACTCAATTAATTCCTCTTGATACTCCTAATGTGATGAAGTGAAATTATGCATGAAATACAAATGGGGAGAAGTTTTGATCATGCATGGTAGGATATAATTTGACAAATTGATACCATCATGATATGAAACATTTATGATTTGCAATGATGTATGCAATACTTGTGCTTTCTAATTATGATGTGATGTATTACATATGATGTAAATCATGATTTAAAATACTATGAGTTGTTGCTAAAATGATGTATTATAAATATTGATTTAATGTTTTGCATCATGAATACTCTAAATGATGAATGTTTGGTATCATGATCAAAATATTGACAAATAGTTAAAAATTTTAGTATAATGTATGATATCCTCATAATGTTGATCGATTTATTCAATATCGTGCATGAATGAATATAAGGTTTTTGAAAATCTGTATATTTTAATTTAAAAATATGATGATGCACAAATAAGATTATTACTCACATTTGTCATGATTTAGAAATTGACATAAAGGGTCTTCCCTTCTTTTTGACAATGACTAAGGGGGAGATAGCTAGCTTGGACAATTCAAGAAGAAAGCAAAAATTGCACTTCTCAAAAGAGAAGAAATTGCTATCTTGAACATCACTGAGAATTGCTAGTTTGAAACATCAAGAAAATGCAAAAATGTGCTATCGTGCCTATCTCAAGAAAAGCAAATATGCCAACTTGCATATATTTAAATTTGATAGCTTATAAAACTTGCATATTTCAAGAAGCAAGAGTTGCTTTCTTGAACATCTCTAAATTGCTAGCTTGCAAGTTCTAAAATGTTATAAAATTGCTAGATTGCATGATGATAAAAAATTAATATTATGTTTTTCATGCAATAAGTTGAACCCATATAACAAACATGCTAAACTTACACATCTTTAATCGTTAGATTGCATGATGATAAAACTTGATATTATGTTTTTCATGCAATAAGTTAAATTCATTTCTCAAACACATAGAAAGTGGTACTTCTCCTTTTTGTTGATGACAAAGGGGGAGAAGTATGTTGATGACATGACATGTGAAGCATAAGTTTATGCATATGTTCATGATAATGTGTTGCAAGTATTCATGATGAATATTGCAATGACTTGAATTCTATTTGAATTCAAGGTTCTATCAATATGGCATATTGATAGGGAGAGTTTGTTTAAACTCCAGGAGTTAAGGTTAACTTCGTCATCAAGTAGTTGTTATCATCAAAAAGGGGGAGATTGTTGAATCTCGTATTTTGATGATGAAACCACTTGATATGTGTTTATAATTTAAACTGTATTTTGAGTGATATAGGTCTACTCGATCAGGATTAGACAGTTAACACAAGAGGAATTGACGTTGCGCCGGAGGGATCACGTTAGGATATTGGATAGCAGAAGACCTTGGACGTCGGGCATCGGGCCAAGAGCGAAATTGCGCCAAGGATATCGGGGTTGCGGAGGTCAACCACCGATTGGGCAACAAGCCGCAAGAGAGGACGATGCACTGAAGAATCGGATGAAGCGCTAAACAATAACGTGCCGGGCAACAGAATGTCAATTCGCGTTGTAATAATTGTCTAGATCGGAGTAGAGTTTTGGCTTGTGTGTGCAGGATTAACTACGATAACAACGAAGATATAAAGCGAAACAAAGTGTCGGAGTCAAGCGCAAAGGATTTGTTGCAAGTTCGAGAGTTCGACGGAAGTCTGAACGTTCGTCGGGAATGCTGTCGGAACTAGCCGAGAATGAGTAGGGAGCTTGCCGAAGGGTTTTTCGGAAGCTTGCCGGAAGGTTCGTTGGAAGTTCGCGGAGCTCGCTGAGAAAGATCGAAGCTTGCCGAAGAAGCTCTTTGGAACTCGCCAAGATCAAATTGTGAAGTCTAGGAGCTTACCGGGAGTCCGCATAATGGTTTCCGAGAGTTTATCGGAATACCGTCGAAAGTTCGTCGGAAGCTCGTCGAAAGAAGTTTTGACTTACGGACTTTGTAATAGCTTATAAAATGTCTTTAAATTCATAGTTAGCACGTTAATTAGGGTTAGGATTAGGTGTTAATCCTATAACCCAAGTAGGGGCCAATTGGGCCCGAGTTCGGACTGGTTTGGGCCAAGTTTGGAGCCCAACCAGTGAGCTGAATTGGCCTAGGCGGTGGCACCGCTAGTCCACTGTCAGTGTCAAACACTGACAAGCGGTGGCACCGCCACTGACAGGCGGTGGCATCGACAACATCGGGAACCAAAGAGAATTCAAATTTTGGAGCCCAAATTTGAATCCTCTTGAGGCCTATAAATACCCCTCAAATCTCAGCTGAGATAACAACTTTTTGAGAAGCAATTGATTGAGAGAAAGGTCTTAGAAAAGTCTTAGCTAGTCTTGTTTTCAATTTGCTAGTGTTCACCTCCTTCTTTCTCGCTGAAAATCTGTAAGAGAGTGAACCGCTTGTAAAAAGTTGTAAGACGGGTATTTACCCTTCCCCTTCAAGAGATTTGCTAGTGAAAGGTGGGAGCCTCATCGAAGAGGGGCCTCGCAAGTGGATGTAGGTCATTTGACCGAACCACTTTAAAATCGGCGTAATCTCTGGTTTGCATTTCATTACTGCTATTTACATTACTACAAACCTTCTTACTTGCTTTATTTCTTCATTACTTTTGCTGCACAACTTTACGAATACGGATTTAAGTTAAGCACTTCCGAGTTCGATTTTTATCGTACGAAAGATTTGTCAAAACCGACGTTTTAATCCGCTGCACTAATTCACCCCACCCTCTTAGTGCCACTCCGATCCTAACAATCTCTTGCTCCTAGCTTGTAATGGTAAACATTTCTACAAAAGAGGGTGATTTTTAGGTAGCCATTTGACTTTGGGTACTTAAAAAATTGATCTACTCAACTTATCATTTTGCATAGAGTTCTTTATGGTTCCTTTAGGAACCCAAATCAATTTGTGTGGACTATATCTCTTAAGTGGATATTTATAGGTAACATGTCCAAGTTTGCAACAAAAGTTGCATTTGGTGTGGGGTGATACATGCAAGGTAGGGCCTTGAACAAAGGTGGTTGGATTTTTGTGAGAGGTACTCACAAATCCGATTTCGCTTCTTCTATGAACTTGACCCTTATTGGCAAGGATTATGTTCAAGGACTTGCTACCAATCTCAAACTTTTCTAAGGTCTCTTTGAATAGCAAGTTTTCCTTTTTAAGTATTTCTTATTCATGGCATTTTGTACAAGGAGCTAAACTATCATCTTGCTCAATTTTTAGTCTATCAAAATCACCAACAAGAGAAGCATGCTCCTTTTTCAAAGAGTTATACTTTTTACTCAAGGTTCTACATTCATCAAACAATTCATGAAAAACACTTAAAATCTCATCGAAAGATAAATTTGCATCTAATGAACTACTTACCTTATCTCTGATAGCCATTAATGTGTAGTGAGCAACTTGCTCGGTGCTGGTTAGCTCCTCTTCTTCGGATGTACTTGAGTCGTCCCATATTGCTTTAAGAGCATTCTTTTTCTTTGATTACTTCTTTATTGCTAGGGGACATTTGCTTTTGAAATGTCTCGACTTCTTGCTTTCGTAGCATATTACTTGTTCTTTTTTGGGTTCAAATTTATTTTTAGTGTCATTTTTAAATTTATTCCTTTTTATGAATTTTTTGAACTTTTTTGTCAAGAGTGCCAAGTCATCATCAAAGTCCTCATCACTTGAATTTTCTTTCAAATAATCTTCTTTAGTTCTTAGTGACATATCCTTCCTATTCATTGGAAGGTTATTCTCAAGCTCTTCATAAGTATTACAAATCATCTTATAGGTCATTAGTGACCCAATTAGTTTTTCGAGAGCAAAGTTATTTAAATCTTTGGCCTCTTGGATGACCATTACTTTAGGGTCCTAACTCTTTGGAAAAGATCTTAAAATTTTACTAACAAGTTTAGAATCTGAAAAACTTTTACTAAGATCTTTTAGACCATTGATGACATCCATAAATTGAGTGTATATGTCTCCAATGGTCTCACTTGGTTTTATTCCAAACAACTCATAAGTATGGACTAAAAGATTAATTTTTGACTCCTTTACTCTACTAGTGTATTCGTGAGTAACTTCGAGTGTGTGCTAAATATTAAAAGCTGTTTCACAAATAGACACTCGATTGAACTCGTTTTTATTCAAAGCACAAAATAAGACATTCATAGCCTTGGTATTTAAAGTGGAAGTTTTCTTCTCCAACTCATTCCAATTGCTCATTGGAAGAGAAGACTTTTGAAAACCATTTTCTACAAGATTCCATAACTCAAAATCCATTGAAATTAGAAAAATCCTCATTCTAGTCTTCCAATAGGTATAATATGTTCCATTGAACATGGGCGGACATGTGATTGAATAACCCTCTTGGTTGCCAGAAATTGCCATCTCTCTTGGTTTTCAGACCAAATGAGAGTGACCGAGCTCTAATACCAATTGTTAGGATCAAGAGCGGCATTAAGAGGGGGGGGGGTGTGATTTAGTATAGAAAAAAAGAACATTGATTCCGAAAAATATTCATTTCAATTCAATCCATTTTGGAAAGAAATTGAACATGAAAGCTTTCGTAAGAGTGCAAAGAGAAGGTTAAGGAAGTTTGTAGTAATGTAAATTGCACAAATAGAAAAGCAAAATAGAATTTACAGTAGTTCAGTCATTGTGACCTACATCCACTTCTGATTCCTCCTCCATCGAGGTCACCGGTGTTCACTAATGGTATTCCTTCAATAGGCGAAGACCAACCACCTCTTTATAGTGCTTTCTTCTTTTCACGGGTTTAGCAAATAATCCTTACAAGTCTCACACCTCTCTTGAATGATCTCCACACTTAGAAAGGGAGGAGGAGGACTCTAGTACTTTTACAATACTTTAACACTTCAAATATTTAAGATTATGCCAATACTTTTATGCCCTTTCATGTAAAAAAGGGTGGGGTATTTATAGGCCCTAATAACTTCAAAATTGGAGCCAAAAAGTGTCTCATCTCGATTTTTCGGGGTACTGGCGGTACCACCGCCTTACACCTGACACTGGGCGGTACCACTGCCTAGTTTGGGTGGTACCACCTCTTAACAGGGTTAGTACCACTGCTGGCAGCATTAACTGCGGGCGGTACCACCTCTTGACAGGGGTAGTACCACCGCTGGCAGCATTAACTACGGGCGGTACCACCACCCAGAACACTTGGAAGACTGGTTCTACCAAGCGGTGCCACCGTCGGCTGTGATTTCAGGTGCTGAATAGGCTATTCAATCCAGCCCAATTAAGCCCTGTTAAGGGCCCAGTTGGCCCATGATCGAGTTAGTGGGATTACCTCCCGATCCTAACTCAACTAATGTTCTAACTACGATTAAGGCGAGCAATTAGTTCGGTATGTCGATTTTTCTTTCGATGAACTTCTCGGCAAAACTTCCGGTGAGCTTCCGGTGAACTCCCGACGAACTCTCAGCGATCTTCCAATGAACTCTCGGCGATCTTCCGACGAGCCTCTGGCGAATTTCTGATGAACTCTCGACGAGCTCCCAACACACTTCCGGTGCATCGTCTAAATCTTCGACTCCGGCCCATTATCTGCTTTATGCCTTATTATTATCGTAGTTAATCCTGTACACTTATCTCAACATATAGATTAGGCTAAATAATTCACCAATTGATTTCATTATCAAAATCCAAAATTCAACAGAAATTAATTGCATAACTTGAATAAAAAAAAGGGAATGTATTTTTCTTAAAAATGTCTTTATCTCAAAAAGGTTACCGAAACTTTCAAAAAAAAAAAATAATGAATGTCTTTATGTTATTAGGAATCTCTTGAACTATGAAAGTGATTTTGATGATTTAAATTTTAAATGAGTTTTATATAAATCATGATAATGATATTTATAATTTGAGATTTTTTTATATGAATCAAGATCCCTTACTTTTTATTCTCGTACGATTCTTAAATTTTATTAAAAAAAATATTTATCCAAATGAATCATGATATTTCTCTTGATTTTTCTATAATAGGACGAACTTTCCGTTGAAGTAGGTCAGAGAGAGCCCGTGTCCTCCTCAGGAAAATGCAAGCCATCTAGTCTCAATGCAAATAATACCCTACATTAATATACCCCTTTGTTTTAGAAGTGTGTGTGTTGCTATTTGCATTTCATCCATTGAGAATTCCCTGCCATCTAGAGTCGAGTTCAAGTGCCTTTTATTGCCTTTACAAGTAGAAGTCCCTTCCTGTTCGAGGATTGACTCAAGTGTCTAGATATCAGACTAGTTATCCAGTTCCCGAGTCATATCTATTTTCTTGGCTTTGGATGGGTTACACCTATGGAGTAAGTCTGCTTTTAAGCATTAGATGAGTAAGCAAGGACTGTAGCTAACAAGATGAAGCATTAGATGAGTAAGCAAGGACTGTACCTAACAATATGAAGCATATAAGCGGGGACATCCGCCTCTTCAGATACCATAGCTATAGCATTCTTTAACAGATAAAGATGAGCCTAGAACATCTGTCTGTCAGTCTCCTTAAAAGAGCAAGAGCCCTTCCTTGCTTATCTCGTATATTGACTAGAGGCATATTCGATTGCAGTTGATTCTTTCGGGCATTTTAGTCAATCAGGTTAATCCCGAACAGCTAGTCCTATTTCTTATTTATTGAAGATAATCACAAAGCATGCAGCTGAGAAGGTAAGGTGCCAAGGTAAAGGCTAAGCTTAGTCTCTTTCAGACCCTAGGTGAACCACCTTTCGCTAAGGAATACATTTCAGATCGCTAGGAAACTTGTATTAAAAAAAATAGAAGCGGGGGTGTCCCTTGTATTTCTCCTAGAGTTCTGTTCTATAAACTATTAGAAACTAGAGTTCTATTCTAGAAACTATTCTCAAGTATTTTACTAGGCTTTCCCTTGCTTTCTATAGAGCAGGGCCTGCTGGGGAATCCTCCTCATTTAGGTTTTAGGGAAAGAGGAAAGAGATCCAATTCTCTTTGGTCAGTTATTGCTAATCCTGCATCCTTCCGTGGATCCCTTGCTTATTATGGGAGTTCTATTCAAATGTTAAGAGTCCATATGGGAAGTGACCGTTTGTTTGTTTTTACTAAAATAGTCAACTTCACGGCGAATAAACAAGCTAGGGCAAGGTTCAACGTAGCAGATTGCCTCTTTAACGCTTGCTTTCGCTCTATGCATTATTGTTGCTAACAATCTCAAGAAAGACAACCTAGGCAGCGGGCGATAACACCTCTTTTTCAACTGATATAAATCCTTTCTTTCTTGATTGGCCTCTAATCGATAACACGGGAACATATTGGTTGCCTTAATCTCATTTATTTGTATTCAACTCTGACTTTTTTAGCGTATAATTTGCACCTTCACAGTCAACTTCACAAAGCAGGTTATTATGCTTTGATTCTTCCATCTTTCTAAGTCTTGATTTCCTCTTTTTAGCAACTGTATTCCCCCTTTGTTTGAAATGACACGTTCATCAATATTACATGCTACCGAAATTGACATTAGGATCTCCTATCTCCTATCTCCTATAATAAGAAGGTGTTATCCTATCTCCTATAATAAGGTGTTATTAGGGCGAAATGCTATTTCAAACACTAATCTCCTATGAGGGTACTAGTCCAAATACGAATTGATGAATATGGCTCTAATGAAAAAGAGACTGAATTAGGCCTGTTTCCGTTCTAGAGCTGAACCTGGATAATGCACCAATTACCCTAAGGAGAATCAATAACTCTGTCAACTACTACAAGTATCAATTACCTGACCTCAACTCTCAAGTCACTTATTGTCTCCCTTGCCTACAACTAAGTAATAGACAAGTATTAGAAAGTATATGAATAAGACAAGTAAGAATAATATAAGTAACAGAATAGTAATAGTAATAATAAGTAATAAATAGTAATTCTTTTTTTCTTTGTGTATCAAAATGGTTTCTCATCAAAATATCAATTTATTACAAAAATGCAAATATTAACTAGAACAATATAAACATCATAGCAATGAATCAATTACATAGTGAGACCAAATTTTTAATGTGGAAAACCTAATGCAGGAAAAATCACGGGACCATAGTCCATCTCAAACTTCCACTATCAATAGTAATGATAATAGGTTTACAATAAATCTTCTCTAAAATAACCAAAGGATCACAATAATATCAAAACCACATATCTTGGCTCAAGAATAGAATATCATCATCACAAGATGGATCTCATCAAAAGAAGAATTCTAGGTTTCATAAAGTGGGTATAACAAGAAAGTACATCAAAGAGGATAAACTATATATCAGCACCATTAGGATTATAGAGCTTGTTGCAAGGATTCTCCGCATATAATTTTGGCCAAAACTAACAACGTTTGGCCACTTATTGTTAAGTAGAAAAACCCAAGATCCTAATTTTTTTTCTCTTCTTTTTCTCTCTCTGTCTTTTCTCTCACCATGCGCCACCACAGTTCACTACACCGTTCACTTCTCTCCGTTGCCCTCAATTGCATTCCTTTCTTATTTTCCTTTTTATTCCTTTTTCTTTTAATTATTGATTTGAGCTCAAAAGGCCCAATTGTCCAAGCCCACATATAGGCTGGACCCAATAATTCTCCCCCTCCAGCTCATATGGTGGACGGTACTATGCCCGCTCTTTGTCCACATGCTTCAAGCTTTTCCTTAGGCAAAGACTTTATCAATATATCTGATCTATTCTCATTGATATGTACATTTTTCAATTGTAATTCTTTCATCTCAAGTACATCATGAATCTAGTGATATCTCACATCAATTTGCTTGGATCTAAAATGGTATATTAAATTCTTAGAGAGGTGAATGACACTCTAACTGTCACAATAAACAGTATATCCTTCCTATTTTAAGCCCAATTCCTATAGAACTTTTTTCATCCATAAAGCTTCCTTGCATGCTTCAGTAATTGCTATATATTCTACTTTTGTAGTTGATAGAGCAACATAATTCTGTAACTTAGACTACCAAGAGATTGCTCTCCCTACAAATGTCATCAAGAACCCCGAAGTGGACTTCTTGGAATCAGTATAGCCTGCCATGTCTGCATCTGTGTATCCTTCTAACATAGGTTCATAACTACCAAAACATAAACACAACATAGAAGTACCTCTTAGATATCTTAATATACATTTCACTACTACCCAATATTCCTTACAAGGATTAGAGAGAAATCGGCTGACAACTCCAAATGTATGAGCTATATCTAGCCTAGTACAAACTATAGCATATAACAAATTGCCTACTGCAGATGAGTGAGGCACTTTGGACATTTCTTCTTTTTCTTTCTCACTTGTAGGATATTGTTTCGAACTAAGCTTGAAATGACCTGCAAGTGGAGAATAAACTACTTTGGCTTTACTCATGTTGAATCTTTTAAGAACCTTTTCAATGTAAGTCTCTTGAGATAGCCAAATCTTTCTTTTCTTCCTATCACGAATAATCTTCATGCCAAGTATTTGTTTCACCGATGTCAAGTCTTTCATGGCAAAAGACTTACTTAGCTCTCTTTTAAGCTTTTCAATTTTACTAGCATCATGGTCAATAATCAGCATATCATCAACATATAGCAAGAGAATAATGAAATCATTATATGAAAATTTCTTCAAAAATACACAATGATCAGATGTGGTTCTATTATACCCTTGGCTCATCATAAAGGAATCAAACTTCTTATACCACTATCTATGTGTCTGTTTGAGTCTATATAAGCTTTTCCTAAGCTTACACACCATATTTTCTTTTCCCTTGACTTTGAAACCTTTTGGCTACTCCATGTAAATTTCTTCTTCTAAGTCACCATGAAGAAATATTGTTTTCACATCGAGTTGCTTAACTTCTAAATTCAAGCAGGCAACCAAACCAAAAACATCTCGGATAGAGGATATTTTCACAATTGGAGAAAATATTTCTTTAAAGTCAATACCTTTCTTCAGACTGAATCCTTTCACAACTAGTTGTGCATTGTATCTTTGTTGTGAGCTATTATTTTCGGTCTTCAATTTGTAAACCCATTTATTCTTGAAAGCTTTCTTCTCTTTAGGCAATTTTACCAAGTCATTGTTAGGATCAAGAGCGGCACTAAGAGGGGGGGTGAATTAGTGCAGTGGAAAACTTTTGTGATTTCAAAAAATATTTCGTACGTTCAAAGGAAATCGATTTAGAAAGATAATAACTTTAAAACGTAAGAAAGTGTAAGTGTAGTGAAAGCAAGATGACAAGAAGAAGCACTTTGCTATGAAATGATTTGCAGTTAAAGAAAATTGCTTAAACCAAAATGTAAACCATATTTAGAGTGGTTCGATTAATGTGACCTACATCCACTATCGGATTCCTCCTTCGACTGTTGAATCTCGGATTTTGATGATGAAATCAATTGATGGGTTAATTAATCTAATTCATATTATTGAGTTAAGTGTGCAGGATTAACTATGATAGCCTGAAAACATAAAGCAAGTCTACCGGAGTCAAGTTTGATGGGTGTTTGAGAGTCCGAAGATTTATTGGAGATGCTGCCGGAACCAACCGAGAAGAAATCGGGGACTTGTCAAAGTTTTCGAAAGTCCACCGAAGAGATCATTGGAAGTTCGCGAAGATCACCGAGAAGGCTCGCCTACTCGCTGAACTCGCCACAAGATCGAGAGCCTGTTGGGAGTCTGTCAGAAGAAATCCGAGAGTGTATCGAAAGTCCGCCAGAAAATCGCCAGAAAGCTCGTCGGAAGGAGACTCGACGTTTGCCAGTTAAAAACTTACTTAGGACTATGTTTTCAGTTGCGTAGTTTGCATGTAATTAGGGTTAGGATTAAGTGATAATTCTATATCATGGTTAGGGGCCAACTGGGCCCGAATATGACCTGGTTTGGGCCAGATTTGAAGCCCATCCAATGATTCGTAAGGTCGGGCAGTGGCACTGCCCAGAACCCGAAGGACCGGGCGGTGGTACCGCTAGACTAGGCGGTGGCACCGCCCAACACCCGAATGGTCAAGCGGTGGCACTGCCACCAACAAGCAGTGGCACCGCCAACTTCGGGAACCCAAGAGAATTCAAATTTGGAGCTCAAATTTGAATCCTCTTAGGGTCTATAAATACCTCTCAATTCTCAGTAGAGAAGATAACTTTTTGAGAAGCAATAGATTGAGATAAAAGCCGCAAAGTCTTTAGCAAGCCTTGTTTTCAATTGCTTGAGTGTTTACCTCTTTCCTTTTCGTTGAAAATTTGTAAGAGTATGAACCACTTGTAAAAGATTGTAAGAGGGGTATTTGTCCTTCCCCTTCAAAGTGATTTACTAGTGAAAGTTGGGAGCCTAATCGAAGAAGGCTTCGAAGTGGATGTAGGTCATTTGACTGAACCACTTTAAATTGGTGTGTTCCTTTAATGTGTGAGTACTTACCTTTCTGAAATTGTTATTTACACTGCAGCAAGCTTTTGTTTTCATCTTCTCACTTTACTCAAGTTACTATTGAATCGAAATCTCCTCGCATTTACAAATTCGTTTTTAAACTTATAAGTTTTAATCCGCTGCACTAATTCACCCCCCGCTCTTAGTGCCGCTCTGATCCTAACAATTGGTATTAGAGCTAGGCTCACTCTCATATTTAGTTTAAAACCCAAGAGAGATGGCTTACTCCAGCATGCATAAGGGTCATTCTATTACACGCCCACCTATGTTTAATGGGTCTGATTACACATATTAGAAAACTTGTATGAGGATCTTCCTCATTTCCATGGATTTCGAGCTTTGGACTATTGTCAAAAATGGATTTCAAATATCCTCTCTTCCGATGAGCGAATGGGATGAATCGGAGAAAAAGGTTTTTTCTTTAAACGCAAAGGCTATGAATGCCCTATTTTATGCATTAGACAAAAATGAATTCAATCGCATTTCAATTTGTGATTCGGCTTTTGATATTTGGAGAACTCTTAAGGTCACTCATGAAGGCACTAGCCGAGTGAAAGAATCCAAAATCAACATTCTTGTGCACTCTTACGAACTTTTCCGAATGAAACCAAGTGAGTCCATCGGAGACATGTACACCCGTTTCACGGATGTCATCAATGGACTCAAAGCTCTTGGTAAAAATTTTTCTAACTTTGAACTTGTAACTAAAATCTTAAGATCCCTTCCTAAAAGTTGAGATCCAAAAGTTACGACCATTCAAGAGGCCAAGGACCTTAAAACATTTCCTCTTGAAGAACTTATTGGGTCTCTAATGACCTACAAAATGATGTGTCATGCTCATGAAGAGCTCGAGAACCCCCTTCCAAAAAACAGGAAGGATATGGCACTCACATCATAAGAAGACCATTTGAAAAGAACATCGAGTGATGAGGATAGTGACAGTGACATTGCACTTTTAACTCAAAAATTTTAAAAATTTATAAGAAAGAACAAATTTAAAAATAACACCAAAAACAGACTTGAACATAAAAATGACCAAGTGATATGCTACGAATGCAAGAAGCCGGGGCACTTAAAAAATGAATGCCCCCAAGCCAAGAAGAAGCAACCAAAGAAGAAGAAAGCTCTAAAAGCGACTTGGGATGATTCAAGTGATTCCGAAAGTGAAAAAGCTAGCAACAAAGAAGAGGCAAACTTCGCGCTAATGGCTTTAGGAGAAGAGGTATGTGATTTAATTAATGAAGATTTATCTTTCGATGAACTTTTTATCGCTTTTCACGAATTATTTGATGAGTGTAGAACTATTAGTAAGAAGTTTAATATCTTAAAGAAAGAGCATGTCTTACTACAAAATAAGCTTGATAGTCTTCAAACTCCTCTATGCTCTAAGTGTGAACATTTAGAAGCAATAAAAAATGAAAATTTGCTACTTAAAGAGACCTTAAACAAGTTTAAGGTCAGTAGCAAGGGATTGGACATGATCCTTGCAAACAAGGGTCACGTCGCAAATAGAAGTGGAATTGATTTTGTGAGAGGATCTCACCAAAATCCTACCACTTTCATTAAAGGATCCACATTACATGTTTCACCTTATTTGAAATGTAACTTTTGTTGTAAATCCGGGCATTTGCTTACAAATGCCCATTTAGGAAAATTAGTCCACATAAATTAATATAGGTTCCTAAAGGAATTATAAATAGTTCAATAATGAATAACCAAATTAGTAGATCAATTTTTGAGGCACCCAAAATCAAATGGGTACCTAAAAACCATCCTCTTTTGTAGACAAACCCACAAGCTAGGAGCAAGAAATGGTATCTCGATAGTGGATGCTCAAGACACATGACTGAAGATCCATCTCATTTCTCTATGCTCACTAGCAAAGAAGAAAGGTACGTTCGGAGACAACAACAAAGGCAAAATCATTGGCAAGGGAACCATATGTAACAAATTAAGTTTTTCTATTAATTATGTATTACTAGTTGATGGATTAAAACATAATCTTTTAAGTATTAGTCAATTATGCGATAAAGGTTATATTGTTAGATTTAAATCTAATGTGTGCATTATTGAAAAACCAAACAATAACATGTCAATGATTGCTTTGAAACAAAATAATGTCGACACCATCAACCTTGATGAACTAAGTAATGAAATGTGCCTCTCCGCTTTAAATGATGATGCTTGGCTTTGGCATAGGAGATTAGGCCATGCAAGTATGAAACTAATATCTAAGATCTCATCTAGAGAATTAGCATGAGAGATTCCCAATATGAAGTTTGTTAAGGATAAAGTATGCGATGCGTGTCAACTAGGTAAACAAATAAAAACTAGTTTCAAACCAAAAAATCAAATTAGCACCACTAGACAATTACAATTAATCCACTTAGACTTATTTGGACCAATTAACACAACAAGTCTAGGAGGAAGCAAATATGTCTTTGTAATTGTAGATGACTATACTAGATACACATGGACCTATTTCTTGGCTCACAAAAGTGATTGTTTCAAATATTTCTCTAAATTTTGTAAACTCACTCAAAACGAAAAAGACTTCATGATTTCTTCAATTCGGAGTGATCACGGTGGCGAATTTCAAAACCATGACTTCTAAAGTTTTTGTGAATCTAATGGATATAACCACAACTTCTCCACTCCAAGAAATCCTCAACAAAATGAAGTAGTTGAAAGAAAAAACAGAAACCTACAAGAAATGACAAGAACGATGTTGAATGAACATAGTCTACCCAAGTATTTTTGGGCCAAAGCCGTTAATACGACTTGCTACGTCATGAATAGGGTTATAATAAAATCGTCTCTATCAAAAACTTTCTATGAATTATGGAATAACAAAAAACCAAATGTTTCTTATTTTAAAGTTTTTGGTTGTAAATGCTTTATTTTGAATGAAAATGATGCTTTAGGAAAATTTGATGTCAAATCTGATGAAGCCACCATTCTTGGTTACTCTTCCTTTTTTAAGGCTTTTCGTATTTTTAACAAAAGAATATTAGTTATAGAAGAGTCTATTCATGTAGTTTTCAATAAAATTTCTGAGTTAAATAAAAATGATTTTAATGATGATCTTGGTTTTGAAAATTTGAATTTAAATGAACCCCCTCCTCAAAATAGCAACTTGGATACATCTTATTCCTTACCTAAGGAATGGAAGTATGTGGATGCTCATCCAAAGGAGCTAATTCTAGGAGATACATCAAAAGGTGTTCAAACTCGTTCTTCCTTCAAGAATTTTTGTGCTAACGCCACCTTCCTTACTCAAATCAAACCTAAATGCATTGACGAGGCCTTAAAAGATGATTCTTGGGTCATTGCAATGCAAGAGGAATTGAACCAATTTGAGAGGAATGAGGTATGGAAGCTTGTTCCTAGACCTAGTGACCAGTTAGTCATTGGTACTAAATAGGTCTTTAGAAATAAGAAAGACAAATGCGGTATCATGGTTAGAAACAAGGCTAGACTAGTAGCCAAATGTTTCAACCAAGAAAAAAGTGTTGACTACGAAGAAACCTTCGCTCCTGTGGCAAGATTAGAAGCTATTAGGATGCTCCTTGCCTATGCTAGTAGTAATACTTTTAAACTATTTCAAATGGATGTCAAAAGTGCCTTCTTGAATGGTTTTATTTCCGAAGAAGTATATGTCGAACAACCTCCCAGATTTAAAAATTTTCTTCTTCCTAATCATGTATTCAAATTAACTAAGGCTCTCAATGGCTTGAAACAAGCTCCTAGAGCTTGGTATGAAAGGCTTAGTTCCTTTCTTATTTCAAATAATTTTACCAAAGGCAAGGTTGATACTACATTGTTTATCAAACATTTTAAAAATAATTTTCTTATTGTGCAAATTTATGTTGACGATATTATTTTTGGTTCTTCCGATGAATCACTATGTGAATCATTTGCCAAGTGTATGAGTCATGAATTTGAAATGAGTTTAATGGGTGAATTAACCTTCTTTTTAGGATTACAAATTAAACAACTTAGTGATGGTATATTTCTTAATCAATCTAAATATACATTAGAATTGTTGAAACGATTTAACATGGATAGTTCAAAAGCGATAAACACTCCTATGAGTACTTCGACTAAGTTAGATATGGATGAAAATTGTGAAAAGTTTGATAAAAAAACGTATAGGGGAATGATAGGTAATCTACTTTACCTCACCACGAGTAGACCGGATATCATGTTTAGTGTAGGACTTTGCGTTAGGTTTCGATCTAATCCTAAATTATCTCATCTTAAGAGTGTTAAAAGAATTTTTAGATATCTTAAAGGAACTCCCAATTTAGGATTATGATATCCGAAATCTGATAAATTCGATTTAATAGCTTATGCAGATGCCGATTTTGACGGATGTAGGATAGATAGAAAAAGTACATCCGAAACATGCTAATTTCTAGGATATGCACTTGTTTCTTGGACTTTCAAGAAATAAAATTCAGTTGCACTATCTACGGCGGAAGCTGAATACATTGCTGCAAGTGCATGCTGTGCACAAGTTGTTTGGATGAAGAATACATTGGAAGACTATGGAATTTACTTGAAAAATATACCCATAAAATATAATAATACAAGTGTCATTTGTCTTACCAAAAATCCAATTCAACACTCTAGAACTAAGCATATCGACGTTAGGCATCATTTCATATGCGATCATGTCTTTAACAATAATGTCATTCTAGAGTTTATTGAAACAAAGCATCAATTAGCAGACATTTTTACAAAAGCCTTAGATGAAGACCAACTTGACTTCATTAGAAGGAAACTAGGCATGTTAAATTATCCCTGAGAATAAGCTTGATTGAATGTATTTTCCGAAGAGTTTTTCATCCTCTTTCCATTTTTTCGTGGATTTAATTTCTTTCTTCTCTTTCGATTCTAAATGACATCTTAAAGCGCAATCCAAGATCCTATCCTATCTTGAACCAAACACCTCTGAAAAACAAAAAGGGGGAGGAAAGAAATTTGTTCTTTCTCTTTTTTGGCATGCCAGCGGTGGCACTGCCAGAACCGACGGTAGCACCGCCTGAGCGCTCGGTCGCCAAGCAGTGGTACCACCCGAGAACTCCCTTATAAGAGAAGGGGTTAGGACCGGCAGTGGAACCGCCCCCAACCCGTGAGAACTCCCCCTAGAACTCCCACAATACTCTCTAAACCTCTCTAACCCTCATTCTAACCTTTAGAAGCCTAAGAGAGGGATTCTTATTGGTTCAAGTTCTCTATCTTCCAAGGAATTCTCCATAAGATAAAATCTGAAATCTTTCCTTCCTCTTCTCATTATTTTGCCTACTCTTCACAGTTTTATATTCTTGATCTATTATCTTGTTTAGATAATGGCACCTAAGAGATCAACAAGAACAAAAGGGAAGCGGGTGGAAGGAGATTCATATGACCAAAACCTTTTTAGATCTAATGAAGTAGCTCTTAGATTTCCAAATTTCGAAACGAGAACTATACATAAGGGCAAACATATTGATCTAGATGAACTTGGAAACCTAGAACCCATTAGATGGTTTGCACATTTAGATGCCTTACCTCTCCTACAAATCAATGAACCAATTTATCCTAGGTTAGTTAGGCTATTTTATGTAAACTTATGTGTGGACAACAATAGCCTAAGTACATACCTTTTAGGAACACAAATTCAAATCTTTGATAGTACTATTTGTGAACTAATTGGAATTATTGAAAAGGATATGAGCTGTTACTTTAGAAATAAATGGGATGTCAATGTAATCGAAGCAACTTACTCTGAAGCCTTAAAAACTATTTTTGAAAATCTGAACCTTGGCATGATACCCAAAAGTTGCGAGCACTTACTACCCTTTAACTCTAAAATTCTTCATCATATCATGACTAGCATACTACTTCCCACGCAATTTCAACTTGATGAAATGAGTCAAATAGAGCTAAGCACCATGTATTGGATTATGACCGGACAACATAATTATTTTGGATACTTAATCCGGCAACACATACAGGATATAATAGCTAAAGACACTATGTTACCATATGAGGGGTTAATCACTCGATTAATACTTGCCCATGATATTTGTGTCTCGCCTGATGAAGAAATAATTCAAGTTGATCGATTTAATACCATCAATAGAAGTCTATTGAAAAGACTAAGGTGCACATTTAGCAATGGTATATAGGTTAGGCAACTTAGAAGGACTAATCCAATTCCTCCACCAGTAGAATTCCTCTAAACACCAATTTTTAGGGGAAATGAATCTCTTCCTCCTAGTCCCTTTGGTGCAACACCTTTAGCTCCTGCTTTATCTTCTGAAGAACTCATTATGGCAGAATTACATCAGATCAAATCACAACAAGAACAACTCAAATCACAGCAAAAGCAAATTCAAATTCAGCAAATTGAAATTTTACGACAAATGAATCAGAAAATAGATGTCATGTATAAGAACTATGGATTTCCTCCTAAGGATTAATTGATATGCCTTCTTATTCTGTTACCTTGACATGCGATCTTTGTATGATTACTCTTAATGCTAAGTTAAAGTTTTGCCATCTTCTTTCTTTTGTATGAAAGTCATGCTATTTTAAACGAATGTTGAATTTTTTAAATATAATGAATTTTGAATGAATGCTGATTTCTTTCTACTAAGATAAATTTTGGATTCTGTTTAATAAGCTGAATTTTATATAATCTTATAAATGCAGAATGATCAATCTTGATGGTGAATTTTCAATCATAAATTGTATACTTAAAAGTCTCATCTCCTTTTTGTTGATGACAAAAGGGAAGAAGAATGAGTAAAAGATTGATGAATTGTATGCCAATATGATAGCATGACTTATATGACTTACAAAAGCTTGTGTTAATGCGAATGTCTTGTATGCATCGATAGCATGACTTATATCAATTGCAAGAGCCTGTATTAATGCGAGAAGAATGAGTAAAAGATTGATGAATTGTATGCCAATGTGAAAGCATGACTTATATAAATTGCAAAAGCTTGTATATTGCAAAGGTCTTATATGAATTATATGCATCGATAGCATGACTTATCTGAATTGCAAGAGCCTGTGTAAATGTCCTAAATACATCACAAAACTCCTTGAGAATATTATAAGTTTTTAGATTGCTTGATCATGCCTTACATTTATATCATGAGATTCATATTGAAAGTTCATATCTCTTGTTGAAATGATAATTATCTTTTATCATTTGACTTAAAAATAATCCTCATAGCTTGAAATTATGAGAAATACGAAGTTTCGTATTTGCTCATGCTTATTAAGAATAACGATAAGTTCAATGGATAGAACTTATCGGCTTAGGCTTGAATTCAAAGAGATTGAATTCAAGTGTTTTTATCTTCTCATAATATGACATATAGATAGGGGGAGTTATGTTTAACTCCATCATCAAAAAGGGGGAGATTGTTGAATCTCGGATTTTGATGATGAAATCAATTGATGGGTCAATTGATCTAATCCATATTATTGAGTTAAGTGTGCAGGATTAACTACGATAGCTTGAAAATATAAAGCAAGTCTTCCGGAGTCAAGTTCGATGGGTGTTCGAGAGTCCGAAGATTCGTCGGAAATGTTGTCGGAACCAACCGAGAAGAAATCGGGGACTTGTCGAAGTTTTCGGAAGTCCGCCGAAGAGATCATTGGAGGTTCGCGGAGATCACCGAGAAGGCTCGGCTACTCGCTGAACTCGCCACAAGATCGGGAGCCTGTTGGGAGTCCGCTGGAAGAAATCTGAGGGTATATCGGAAGTCCGCCGGAAGATCGCCAGAAAGCTCGCCGGAAGGAGACTCGACGTTTACCAGTTAAAAACTTACTTAGGACTATGTTTTCAGTTGCATAGTTTGTATGTAATTAGGGTTAGGATTAAGGGATAATCCTATTATCCTGGTTAGAGGCTAATAGGGCCCGTATATGACCTGGTTTGGGCCAGATTTGAAGCCCATCCAATGACTCATAAGGTTGGGCGATGGCACCGCCCAGAACCCGAAGGACTTGGTGGTGGTACCGCTAGACTGGGCGGTGGCACCGCCCAGCACCCGAATGGTCAGGCGGTGGTACCGCCACTGACAGGAAGTGGCACCGCTAGTAAATGGTCAATATGACATTGACAGGCGGTGGCACCGCCACTGACAGGCGGTGGCACCGCCAACTTCGGGAACCCAAGAGAATTCAAATTTGGAGCTCAAATTTGAATCCTCTTGGGGTCTATAAATACCCCTCAACTCTCAGTAGAGAAGACAACTTTTTAAGAAGCAATAAATTGAGATAAAAGCCTTAGCAAATCCTTTAGCAAGCCTTGTTTTTAATTGCTTGAGTGTTCACCTCCTTCCTTTTCATTGAAAATTTGTAAGAGTGTGAACCACTTGTGAAAGGTTGTAAGAGGGGTATTTGTCCTTCTCCTTCAAAGTGATTTGCTAGTGGAAGTTGGGAGCCGCATCAAAGAAGGCTTCGCAAGTGGATGTAGGTCATTTGATCAAACCACTTTAAATTGGTGTATTCCTTGTATGTGTGAGAACTTATCTTTCTGAAATTGTTATTTGCACTACAGCAAGCTTTCGTTTTCATCTTCTCACTTTACTCAAGTTACTGTCGAATCGAAATCTCCTCGCATTTACGAATTCGTTTTCAAACTTACAAGTTTTAATCCGCTACACTAATTCACCCCCCCATCTTAGTGCCGCTCCAATCCTAACACCGTCGAGGTCACCAACATCCACTATAGGCCTTCCTTCAATAGTTGAATACCAATCACCTTTTATAGCTCTTTCTTCTTTTGTCGGGTTTAGGAGAGAACCTTTACAAGTCTCACACCTCTCTTGAATGATCTCAAAATTTAGAAAGGGAGGAGGAGAACTCTAGCACTTGTTTACAACACTTATACACCCCAATAACTCAAGATTATAATCATACTTTGGTGCCTTTTCATGCTGAAAAGGGTGGGGTATTTATAGGCCCCAATGGCTTTAAAAAATGGAGCCAAAAGGTGTCTCATCCCAGATTTCCGGACTACTAGTGGTACCACCGCTATTACTGGGTGGTACTATCGCTTGACAGTTGACATTGGGCGGTACTACCACTCAGTCTGGGTGGTACCACCACCTAACAGAGCTCGGAGACCGAGCTTTGGCGGTACCACCGTTGGCATTAATAACTACTAGCGGTGCCACTGCCCAGACCACTTGGGGTGCTGTTTTCCAAGCAATGCCACCACCGGCCCTAGCGGTGCCACCGCCGGCTAGAAATTTAGCATCTTGGTTGGGCCTTGGCTCCAACCCAAACCAGCCCAACTCTGAGCCTAGTTGGCCCCTAACAGAGTTGATGGGATTACCTCCCAAATCAACTATAATTATCGTTCTAACTACGATTAAGGCAAGCATGGTTCGGTATGTCGATTTTTCACTCGGCGATCTTCCGACGAACTTTTCGACGAGTCTTCCGACGAGCTTCCGGCAAACTCCCAACTAACTCTCGGCTAGTCTTTTGGCATGCTTTCAGCGATCTTCCGACAAGCTTTCGGTGAGTCTTCCAACGCGCTTCCGATGAGCTCATGATGAACTCTTGGCAAGCTCCTGGTATATCATCCGAATCTTTGGCTCTGGCCCATCATCTACTTTACGCTTTACTGCAATCGTAGTTAATCCTGCACACTTATCTCAACACATGGATTAGATCAAATAATTTACCAATTGATTTCATTATCAAAATCCGAGATTCAACAATCTCTCACTTTTTGATGATGATAACCAATTCGTTATGGAGTTAATCTTAACTCTCCCTATCTATATGCCATAATTGAGAAAAGATACTCTTGAATTCAACCACTTTGAATTCAAGCATCAAATTGATAATTTAGACTTATTATCATTGTGCACATTATGATTTACCAAATCTATAGATGATACCATGTATTCATCGATAGAAATGATGTCAAGACATGACATCCATTTTTGAGTCAAAATCACATAAATTTTCAGCATCAAAGTAAGCATGATATTGACAAAAATTTTCTACATCAAGGTAAGCATGATATTGACAGAAATTTTCAGCATCATGGTAAGCTTGATATTGAAAGAAATTTTTAGCATCAAGGTAAGCATGATATCATACTAATCATTTGAAGAGATAACATAGAAATCAAAGCACATAATTGTAATCTTCAAAGTAAGTAACATTGAGTTTACAACATCAAGGTAAACAACATAGGATTACAACATCAAAGTAAGCATAATAAAAGAAGGGGATTTCATCTATTTCTCTCTCTTTGTTATCAGCAAAAAATCACAATTAATTATTCAGAGGTTGCGGGCGGTTCTACCACCTACCCTAAGTCGTTTTTTATAGGCCAAAGGTTGCGAGCGGTGCTACTGCCTGCCACCCGAGACAACTGGCAGTGCTACCGCCAATTGAGCGGTGCTACCGCTTGCCACCCAAGAAAACCAACGATGCTACCACCAGTTGGGCGATGCCATCGCCTATGGGCAGTAAGCACCTACTCACACTGGTGTGTGGTGCTATCACAGGTGATTCCAATTTTACAAGATTTTTATTGTTGTGAAGCACACAACCTTATTTACTTCATCATGTAAAATTTGTATCATAGGAGGAGAAGATTCATATTGAAGATTGTACATTCATGATTTATCATATAAAATGCATACCATACTCAAACATTGTATAGAACTCGAAAAATAATTGCATACTGTGATTTCATGATTTACCATATAAAATTTGTACGAAAGCATCTTAACAACTCATATGGAAAAATGCATATGACTCATTGCGCATACTATAAGATCATGATTCAAGTGAGTGATCAAGAAAGTTTGAAAATAAAAATTTAACAAATTCATGAATTTGGATAGTTTAACATCCATAATTCCCATCTAATGAAGTCAAATTGTTCTTCATTTAAGGGTTTTATAAAGATATCGGCTAATTGATGTTTCATATTAATAAACTCTAATATTACATCATGATTATTAACAAGATCTTGTATAAAGTGATACCTAATGTCAATGTGTTTAGTTCTAGAGTGTTGAATATGATTTTTGGCTAAGTATATTGCACTAACGTTGTCACACTTTATAAGTATATTTTTTAGGTCAATTCCATAATCCTTTAAGGTGTTTTTCATCCATATAACTTGAGCACAGCATGCACATGCAGCTATGTACTCAGCTTCAGTTGTAGATAATGCAACCGAGTTTTGTTTCTTAGAAGATCAAGAAACAAGTGCGTGTCCTAAAAGTTGACACGTTCCAGATGTGCTTTTTCTATCTAAACTACGTTCAGTAAAATTCGCATCAGCATAACCAAGCAATTCAAAGTTCTTAGATTTAGGATACCATAATCCTAGTTTAGGAGTTTCTTTTAGGCATCTAAAAATCCTTTTAACAGCTTTTAAATAAGATTGCTTAGGGTTAGATTGAAATCTAGCATAAAGTCCTATACTAAACATAATATCCGGTCTAGTTGCGGTGAGGTAAAGCAAACTACCTATCATACCCCTATAATCTTTTTGATCAAAGCTTTTACCACTTTCGTCAATGTCTAACTTAGTGGAGGTACTCATATAAGTGTTGATAGCCTTTGAACTATCCATGTTAAATCTTTTTAGCATGTCTAAAGCATATTTTGTTTGATTAAGGAAAATATCATTGCTAAGTTGTTTAATTTGTAAGCCTAAAAAGAAGCTTAGTTCCCCCATTAGGCTCATTTCAAATTCTAGACTCATGTTTTCTGTAAATGATTCATATAAGGATTCATTTGTAGAACCAAAAATAATGCCATCAACATAAATTTGAATAATAAAAAAATCATTTTTAAAATTTTTAATAAACAATATAGTATCGAACTTGCTTTTAGAGAAATTATTATGAATTAGAAATGAGCTAAATCTCTCAAATCAAGCCCTTGAGGCTTATTTCAATCCATAGAGAGCTTTAGTCAATTCAAACACATGATTACGAAAATTATCATTCTCAAATCTGGGAGGTTGTTCAATATAAACTTCTTTGAAGATAAAGCCATTAAGAAAAGTACTTTTAACATCCATTTGAAAAAATTTAAAATTATTGCTACTAGTATAGGCAAGGAGCATCCTTATGGCTTCTAATCGAGCCACAAGAGTGAAGGTTTCTTTGTAATCGATACCTTCTTTTTGGTTGGAACCTTTGGCTACTAATCTTATGTTGTTTCTAACCATGATACAATATTCATCTTGCTTGTTTCTAAAGACTCATTTAGTACTAATAACTAAATGGTCATTTGGCCTAGGAATAAGCTTCTACACCTCATTTCTCTTAAACTGATTTAACTCATCTTGCATTGCGATGACCCATGAATCATCTTTCAAGGCATCATCAATGCATTTAGGTTCAATTTGAGAGAGAAAAGCGACGTTTGCACAAAAATTGTTAAGAGAGGAACAAGTTTAAACCCCTTTAGATGTGTCTCCTATGATTAGCTCCTTAGAATAAGTATCTACATACTTCCAATCTTTGGGTAAGGATGTTTCGGAAGTAGATGCATCTAAGTTGTTAGATAGAGAAGGGGTTTCATTTAAATTCAAAGCATCAAAATTAACATCATCATCAAAATCATTTTTCTTGACTGCAGAAACTTCATTGAAAACAACATGAATAGAATCTTCAATAATTAAAGTTCTTTTATTAAAGATACAAAATGCTTTAGAAATAGAAGAATAACCAAGAAAAATTCCTTTATCAGATTTTGCATCAAATTTTTCTAAGGCATCTTTTTCATTCAAGATAAAACACTTACACCCAAAAACTTTAAAATATGAAACATTGGGTTTTTTGTTGTTCCACAACTCATAAGGAGTTTTGGTGAGTAAGGGTCCTACTAGAACTCTATTCATGACATAGCATGCCATGTTTATGACTTTGGCCCAAAAATATTTAGGTAGGCTATGTTCATTCAACATGGTTCTTGCCATTTCTTGTAAGTTTCTATTCTTTCTTTCTACTACTTCATTTTGTTAAGGATTTCTTGGAGTAGAGAAATTGTGGTTGTATCAATTAGATTCATAAAATTCTTGGAAATCATGGTTTTAAAATTCACTACCGTGATCACTTTGAATTGATGAAATCATAAATCCCTTTTCATTTTGAACAAGTTTATAAAACTTAGATAAACACATAAAGAAATCACTTTTGTGTGCTAAAAAGTAAGTTCATATGTATCTACTATAATCATCCATGATGACAAATGCGTATTTGCTTCCTCCTAGGCTTGATGTACCAATTGGTCTGAATAAGTCCATATGGATTAATTGCAATGGCCCAGAGGTGCTTATTTGGTTCTTTGGTTTGAAACTACTTTTTATTTGCTTTCCTAGTTGACATGCATCACATACATTGTCTTTGATGAACTTAATGTAAGGAATTCCTCTCAGAAGTTCTTTAGATGAAATTTGAGAGATTAGTTTCATGCTAGCGTGGCCTAATCTCCTATGCCAAAGCCAAACATCATCATTCAAAATCGAAAAACATATTTCATTGCAAAGATCATTAATGTCAATAGTGTATATGTTATTTTGTTTTAGTGCAATCATAGATGTGTTTTTATGTGATTTTTCAATAATACAAGCATTAGATTCAAATTTAATGATGTATCCTTTATCACACAATTGACTAATATTTAAAAGGTTATGCTTTTAGCCATCAACTAACAACACATCTTCAATAGAAAAGGTGGATTCATTACCTATGGTTCCTTTTTCAACGATTTTACCCTTGTTGTTGTCTCTGAAGGTGACATATCCTTCGTCTATACTAGTAAGCTTAGAGAATTAAGATGGATCTTCGGTCATATGCCTTGAGCATCCACTACCAAGGTACTATCTCTTGCTCCTAACTTGTGATGGTACATTTTTCTACAAAAAATGATGATTTTTAGGTACCCATTTGACCTTGGGTGTCTTAAAATTTGATCTACATATCTTATCATATTGCATTTGAGTCATTTGAGGTTCTTTTATGTACCCAAATCAATCTATGTGGACTAAATCTTTTAAGTGGACATTTATAGGCAATTTGTCTGAGTTTACAACAAAAATTGTATTTGGTGTGATATGAAACATGCAAGGTCGGGCCTTTAACAAAAGTGGTTGGATTTTGGTGAGAGCTACTCACAAATCTGATTCTACTTCTGCTATGAACGTGACCCTTATTGGCAAGGATCATGTTCAAAGACTTACTACCAACCTTAAAATTTTCTAAGGTTTCTTTGAGTAGCATGTTTTCCTTTTTAAGTATTTTTAGTTCATCACATTTCGTACGAGTTAAACTACTATTATGCTCAATCTTTAATATATCGAAATCACTAACAAGTGAAGCATGATCCTTTTTAAATAATTTATATTTTTTACTAATTTACTTACATTCATCAAATAAATCATAAAAAATATTTAATAGTTCATCAAAGGATAAATTTACATCAAATGAACTTGTTACCTCATCTCCAATGGTCATTAGTGCATAGTGAGCAACTTGCTCGGTGATGGTAGGCTCCTCTTCTTCGGTTGCACTTGAATCGTCCCATGTTGCTTTGAGAGTCTTCTTTTTTTGTTGCCTCTTCTTGGTTATGGGACATTCGCTCTTGTAATGTCCTAACTTCTTGCATTCGTAGCATATTACTTGATCTTTCTTGGGTTCAAATTTATTTTTAGTATCATTTTTAAATTTATTTCATTTTATGAATTTTCTCGTTAAGAGTGCTAAATCTTCATCAAAGTCCTTATCACTTGAGTTTTCTTTCAAGTGGTCTTCTTGGGTTCTTAGTGCCATATCCTTCTTGTTCTTTGGAAGGGTATCCTTTAGTACTTCATGAGCTTTACAAGTCATTTCATAGGTCATTAGTGACCCAATTAGTTATTCGAGAGGAAAATTATTTAGATCTTTGGACTCTTGAATAGCCGTTACTTTAGGGTCCCAACTCTTTATTAATAAGTTCAAAATCCGAGAAACTTTTACCAAGTCCTTTTAGATCATTGATGACATTCATAAATCAGGTGTACATGTCTTCAATGGTCTCACTCGGTTTCATCCGAAACAACTCATAAGTGTGCACTAAGAGATTAATTTTTTACTCCTTCACTCTTCTAGTGCCTTCATGAGTCACTTTGAGTGTGTACCAAATTTCAAAAGTCGTTTCATAAATTGACACTCGATTAAACTCATTTTTATCTAATGTGCAAAACAAGGCATTCATAGCCTTAGCATTTAGAGTGAAAGTCTTCTTCTCCAACTCATTCCAATCGTTTATTGGAAGAGAAGACTTTTGAAAACTATTTTCGACAATGTTCCATAGCTCAAAATCCATTGAAATTAGGAAGATCTTCATTCTAGTCTTCCAATATATGTAATTTGTCCCATTGAACATGGGCGGATGTGTAATTGAATGACCCTCTTGGTTGCCGGCAAATGCCATCTCTCTTGGGTTTTAAACCAAATGAGAGTGAATCTCGGTCTGCTACCAATTGTTAGGATCAAGAATAGTACTAAGGGGGGGGGTGAATTAGTGCAACGGAAAACTTTTACGATTTAAGAAAATATTTCGTACATTCGAAGGAAATCGATTCGGAAAGATAGTAACTTTAAAACGTAAGAGAGCGTAAGTGTAGTGAAAGCAAGATGAGGAGAAGAAGTACTTTGCTATAAAATGATTTGCATTTAAAGAAAATTGCTCAAAATGATATGCAAAACAGATTTAGAGTGGTTCGGTCAATGTGACCTACATCCACTATCGGATTCCTCCTCCGTCGAGGTCACCGGCATCTACTATAGGCCTTCCTTCAATAGATGAAGACCAATCACCTTTTACAGCTCTTTCTCCTTTTGTCGAGTTTAGGAGAGAACCCTTACAAGTCTCACACCTCTCTTGAATGATCTCAAAATTTAGAAAGGGAGGATGAGAACTCTAGCACTTGTTTACAACACTTATACACCCAAATAACTTAAGATTATAATCACACTTCGGTGCCTTTTCATGCTGAAAAGGGTGGGGTATTTTTAGGCCCCAATGGAATTCAAAAATGGAGCCAAAAAGTGTCTCATCCCGTATTTTCGGGGGTACTGGCGGTACCACTGCCATAACTGGGTGGTACTATCGCTTGACAGTTGACATTAGGCAGTACTATTGCTCAATCTGGGTGGTACCACTGCTTGATAAAGCTTGGAGACTGAGCTCTAGCGGTACCACCGCTGGCAGTAATAATTACCGGCGATGCTATCGCCTAGTCTAGGCAATACCACTGCCGAAACCACCTAGGGTGTTGTTTTCCAAGAGATGCCACCATCGGCCCTAGCGGTGCCATTGCCGGCCAGGAATTCAGCATCCTAGTTGGGCCTTGACTCTGACCCAAACCAGCCCAACTCCGAGCCTAGTTAGCCCCTAACAGAGTTGATGGGATTACCTCCTAAATCAACTCTAATTATCGTTCTAACTACGATTAAGGCAAGCATGGTTCGGTACATTGATTTTTCACTTGGTGATCTTCCGGTTAACTTTTCGTCGAGTCTTCCGATGAGCTTCCGGTGAACTCCTGACCAACTCTCGGCTAGTCTTTCGGCATGCTTCCGGTGATCTTCCGATGAGCTTTCAGCGAGTCTTCCAACGTGCTTCCGGTGATCTCATGATGAACTCTCGATGAGCTCCTGGTATATCGTCCGACTCTTTAACTTTGGCCCATCATCTGCTTTACGCCTTACTGCTATCGTAGTTAATCCTGCAAACTTATCTCAACACATGGATTAGATCAAATAATTTACCAAATGATTTCATCATCAAAATCCAAGATTCAATAATCTCCCCCTTTTTGATGATGACAACCAATTAGTTATGGAGTTAATCTAAACTCCCCCTATCTATATGCTATAATTGTGAAAATATACCCTTGAATTCAATGCCTTTGAATTCAAGTATCAAATTGATAATTTAGACTTATTATCATCATACACATCATGATTTACCAAATCTATAGATGATATCACGTATTCGTTGATAGAAATGATGTCAAGACATGACATCCATTTTCAAGTCAAAATCATGCGGATTAAAACTCATAAGTTTGAAAACGATTTCGTAAATACGTAGAGATTTCGTTTTGATAGTAACTTGAGTAAAATGAGAAAATGAAATCCGAAAGCTAGTAGTAGTATAAATGACAATTTCAGGAAGGTAAATACTCACACATTCAAGGAACGCACCAATTTAAAGTGGTTCGGTCAAAATGACCTACATCCACTTACGAAGCTTTCTTCAATGAGGCTCCTAACTTCCACTAGCAAATTACTTTGAAGGGGAAGGACAAATACCCCTCTTACAACCTTTTTACAAGTTGTTCACACTCTTACAAATTTTTCAAAGAGAAAGACGGAGGTGAACACTTAAGCTATTGAAAACAAGACTTTTACTAAAGCTTTTCTCAATTTCTAACTTCCCAAAGGTTTTTTTCTCTACTGATAATTGAGGGGTATTTATAGGCCTGAAGGGAATTCAAATTTGGGCTCCAAATTTTAAATTCTCTTGGGTTTCCAAGGCTAGCGGTGCCACCACCCAGTCCGACGGTGCCACCGCTGGACCTCTCGGGTGCTGGGCGGTGCCACTACTCAGTTCTCGATTTCTGGGCGGTGCCACCGCCTACACTATTTCAGCTCACTGGTTGGGCTCCAAACTTGGCCCAAACCAGTCCGAACTCGGGCCCAATTGGCCCCTACTTAGTTTATAGGATTAATACCTAATCCTAACCCTAATTAATGTGCTAACTACGAATTTAAAGATATTTCTTAAGCTATTACAAAGTCTGCAAGTCAAGACTTCTTCCGACGAGCTTCCGGTGAACTTCCGGCGGTCTTCCGGCGAACTCTCGGAAACTATTTTGCAGACTCCCGGCAAGCTCCTAGACTTCATGATTTGATCTTGGTGAGTTCCAACGAGCTTCTTCGGCAAGCTTCGATCTTTCTCGGTGAGCTCCGCAAACTTCCAACAAACCTTTCGGCGAGCTTCCAAAAAACCCTTCGGCAAGCTCCCTACTCATTCTCAGCTAGTTCCGGCAGGATTCCCGACGAACCTTCGGACTTCCGTCGGACTCTCGAACTCCCAACGAATCCTTCACGCTTGACTCCGGCACTTTGTTTCGATTTATATCTTTATCGTTATTGTAGTTAATCCTGCACACACAAGCCAAAACTCTACTCCGATCTAGACAATTATTACAATGCGAATTGACATTCTGTTGCCCGGCACATCATTGGTTGGCGCTTCGTCCGATTCTTCAGCATATCGTCCTCTCTTGCGGCTTGTTGCCCAATCAACAGTTGACCTTCGCAACCTCGATATCGTTGGTGCAATTCTGCTCTCCTTGGCCCGATGCCCGATGTTCGAAGTGTTTTGCTGTCCAATATCCTAACGTGATCTCCTCCGGCGCAACGTCAATTCCTCCTGCGTCAACTGTCTAATCCTGATCGAGTAGACCTGCATCACTAAAAATGCAGTTAAACATCTAAACACAATCAATTAGTTTCATTATCAAAATCCGAGATTCAACAATCTCCCCCTTTTTGATGATGACAACTAATTGATGACTACCAGAGTTAACCTTAACTCCTCTGAGTTTAACCAAACTCCCCCTATCAATATGCCATTGATAGAATACTTGGATTATCTCAAATCCAAGCAACATTCATCACATGTTATGAAAAACATTTAAACCTTCATGCAACTATATATAAAATATTTAATTCAATGCATGAAGTCATCAATATACTTGTCCCCCTATGTCATCAACAAAAGGAGAAGTAGCTCTAGCTATTTTAAAAGATATTCAAGTTTTTGTAACATGAAGCTTGATTTTCATCACAACATATAAGCACAAAAGCATAATAAGATTCTTAAATTCAATCATGGCAATTCAACACTTGCTTCTTGTGCAAGATTTCACTTTGCTTTTTCTTTGCATGTTCTAACTAGCAAAAGCTTTCTCCCATTTGTTTTTGTCGAAAAGAAGGAAAGAGTACAAGCTAGCTAGCATTTGCCTTGAGCTAGCAATCTTTCGCCCCCTATGTCATTGCCGAAAAGAAGGAGAGGAACCAATGATTTAGACTTTTACATAAATTATGAATTTGCATCAATCAATATTTCAATCATCATATGATACATACAAGACAAAAATGCAAAGAAATCATGTCATAAAAGACATCAATTGTTAAACATGATATAATAATAGTCTCAAAATTTTCAATTTACGATACACGTGATACATTGCGATACTAAAAAATTTAATGCGATGCTTTGAAGGATATCAACCTATTTTTGATACAAAGCATGGCAAGAGCAATTATATTGCAAGTTTTCTAAGTTTTACATTTTTTGCTTCTTTCGAGAGAGCAATTCTTTGCTTCTCTACAAGCTAGCAACTTTTACTATATACAAGTTTTACTACATACAAGCTAGCAAATTTAAAGATGTGCAAGTTGGCATATTTGCTTTTCTTTGCAATGTGCATGATAGTATTTCTTTGTAATGTTCAAGATAGCAAATTGTACATCATGCTAGCTAGCAAATTAAAGATGTTCAAGAAAGCAAGGGATCATGTTTTACATGAGGCAAGCAAACAATTTGGCAAGTGTTACATTTGTATCTTTTCTTTAGATGTGCAAGAAAGTAAGCAAGTTTTTGCATTTTCTTGACTTGTGCAAGATAACTAATTTCTCTTTGAGATTACCCTTTACATCAATTCAATATAGCACATTAGCAACTCTTTCTCTCCCTTTGTCATTGGCAAAAAGAAAGGAAGATTCAAGTCATGAATATCAAAATAATAATTTTATCATGAATATTTCATCATTGCGTGCATCATTATTGCATGCATAATACCAAATCATCATATATATTTTCAAAACATATAAACTCATCATTATATACATGATTCCAAATCATCATTCATATCATTTCTTATAACTCATCATGCACAAAATGTAAAATCATCTAACATGATACAAATATTTATTTTCAAAATATTTATCACTATTTTCATGTATGATAATAAAATATTCATGATACCGAATATTAAGTCAACAATGATTCATTTTATCAAATCTCTTCTTTTTATAAATAACAAAAATTGTAGGTGTACATAGGAGAGATTGTGATTAAAAAAAAACTCAAGTAGTAAATCCAAGAAGTCAAGATCATAATTCGAATACAAACTCATTCAAATTCAAATCGTCAAATTCATCAAAATCTCAACATTACTTTCAAGAGATTCAAAATGGTATACATAGATTTATCATAAAGTAAATTAATTTTCAATCATCACATAAGGCATTTAAAGAATTTTTGAAACATAGGAGAATGATTAATTTAAGCATGCAATGTTTCAATCAAATTCAAGTCATGAATACCAATACTTTCATATTGTGAGTATCAATTCATGAATACCAAAAGATATTATTTGTGATTCCAATTTTGCAAGATCAAGATTATGATTTAGATAAAACTCATTCAAATCAAATTGTTAACTTGAAATTCATAATCAAGTCATCAAAATTAATTTCGAGATTCACAAAATATCATGAAATCATTAATCTCGATTAGATGGGAAAAGTATTTTTTAAGTGATTCTTTTTCATCTAAGCATGCCTTAATCATTATATGCCAAATCAAGATAAGAATGAAAGTTCAAGATGTAAAGGCAAAATCTTATAAAACAACTCATCAAACAAGATTTTAAACATCTATTTTCAAGCCAGAGTAAGTTAAGGATTCAATTATCTCATGTCATGAATTCCAACAAGCATCTCAAATTATTAACATTACAATAAAAAGATATTTCAAAAAGACATATCGATAAGTGATTTATTTGTATCATTTTATTTTCGGAAGTTTCTACTTTTTGATAAATAAATCTAGGAGAACAAAATGAATTAAGGGAGTTATAACATGATTGAAGCATTGAATATGATTCGTATTTAAAATGTGTCTCATGTCATAAGTATGAATCAAGCATTTGTGAAATCCGAAATCATCCTCAAAGTCACATTCAATAAATTCATACATAACAAGCATAGATTTATTGAAAAGTCGATAAGATAGAGGATCGCATTTCATTTTTATAAATTTCTATTAATGTGATTTGCATCTTATAAGCATGCCTTTACCTTTAATAAAACAAGTGTCAACATTTCAAAACATAACATGCATGAAACCTTAGCAATATACTTTTCATGATTAAATTTTTTAATTTTTCAAAGATGCTAAAAAGAAAAACATAATATAATTTTTGAAAAATAATTTTTTATTTCCTATTCCTACTATCTAAATTAAGCACTCATGAAAGACTTCAAGTAATTTCAAAATAATTCAAGAGAGTTGAGTTACTTACCTTGTAGTCGAAGCTCGTCAAAGCCCAATTCACCGTTTCACCTTTGGATGTTTTTTATTCATCCTTGGTTGCCTTCTTCTTCTTTGGCCTCTTCCTCCGTTCAAGTTCATTGTTTATTTTAAATTTTTTTTTAATAAACTTACTAAGATTTAGTGTTCGAAGTTCAAGTTCATCATTGTCCTCATCACTTGAGTCATCGCTCAAGTGGTATTCATTTGTCCAGAGTTCCAAATCCTTCTTGTTCTTTGGAAGGTGATTTTGTTCATCATGTTCATCATGTGCATTGTGCATCATTTCATATGTCATCAACGAACCAATTAGTTCTTCAAGTGGAAAAATATTTAAATCTTTTATTTCTTGTATTGCGATTATTTTAGGATCCCACCTTTTTGGAAGGGATCTTAAGATTTTGCTTATGAGATCAAAATTCGAAAAAGATTTACCAAAAACTCTTAGATTATTGACGACATCCGTGAAACGGGTGTACATGTCGCCTATAGTCTCGCTTGGTTGCATTCGAAAAAGCTCATAATCATACAATAAAATGTTAACTTTCGAGTCTTTGACTCTACTAGTTCCCTCATGCGTGATTTCAAGTGTTCGTCAAATATCAAAAGTCGTTTCGCACGTAGAAATCCGATTGAACTCATTTTTGTCCGAAGCGCAAAATAAGGCATTCATAGGCTTTGCGTTTAAAGAAAAATACTTCTCCAAATCCGACCATTCGTTTATCGGTTTAGAGGCAAGTTGAAAATTATTTTCAACGATATTCCATAAATCTAAATTCATAGAAATCAAGAAAACTCACATTCGAGTTTTCCAATAAGTGTAGTCCAATCCGTTAAACAATAGTGGACAAACAACTGATAAGCCCTCTTGAAAGCCATGAAGAGCCATTTCTCTCGGGTGTAAATCCGAAATGAGAAATACCGAGATCTGATACCAATTGTTATGATCGGAGCGGCACTAAGAGGGGGGGGTGAATTAGTGCAACGGATTAAAACTCATAAGTTTGAAAACAATTTCGTAAATACGTAGAGATTTTGTTTTGATAGTAACTTGAGTAAAATGAGAAAATGAAATCCAAAAGCTAACAGTAGTGTAAATGACAATTTCAGGAAGGTAAATACTCACACATTCAAGGAACGCACCAATTTAAAGTGGTTTGGTAAAAATGACCTACATCCACTTGCGAAGCCTTCTTCAATGAGGCTCCCAACTTCCACTAGCAAATCACTTTGAAGAGGAAGGACAAATACCCCTCTTACAACCTTTTTACAAGTGGTTCACACTCGTACAAATTTTTCAAAGAGAAAGAGGGAGGTGAACACTTAAGCTATTGAAAACAAGACTTTTGCTAAAGCTTTTCTCAATTTCTAACTTCCCAAAGGTTTTTTTCTCTACTGATAATTGAGGGGTATTTATAGGCCCCAAGAGAATTCAAATTTGGGCTCCAAATTTTGAATTCTCTTGGGTTTCTAAGGCTGGCGGTGCCACCGCCTGTCATTGTCTGACATTGATAGTGTACTGGCGGTGCCACCGCCCAATCTGGCGGTGCCACCATTGGACCTCTCGGGTGCTGGGCGGTGCCACCGCTCAGTCCAGCGGTGCCACCGCTCAGTTCTCGGGTTCTGGGCGGTGCCACCGCCTACACTATTTCAGCTCACTGGTTGGGCTCCAAACTTGGCCCAAACCAGTTCGAACTCGAGCCCAATTGGCCCCTACTTGGGTTATAGGATTAACACCTAATCCTGACTCAAATTAACATGCTAACTATGAATTTAAAGATATTTCCTAAGCTATTACAAAGTCCGCAAGTTAAGACTTCTTCCGGCGAGCTTCCGGCGAACTTCCGGCGGTCTTCCAGCGAACTCTCGGAAACCATTCTGCGGACTCCCGGCAAGCTCCTAGACTTCATGATTTAATCTTGGCGAGTTCTAACGAGCTTCTTCGGCAAGCTCCGATCTTTCTCGGCGAGCTCCGCGAACTTCCAACGAACCTTCCGGCGAGCTTCCGAAAAATCCTTTGGCAAGCTCCCTACTCATTCTCGGCTAGTTCCGGCAGCATTCTCGATGAACCTTCGGACTTTCGTCGGACTCTTGAACTCCCAACGAATCCTTCGCGCTTGACTCCGGTACTTTGTTTCGATTTATGTCTTCATCGTTATCGTAGTTAATCCTGCACACACAAGCCAAAACTCTACTCCGATCTAGACAATTATTACAACGCGAATTGACATTCTGTTGCCCGGCACGTCATTGGTTGGCGCTTCGTCCGATTCTTCAACGTATCGTCCTCTCTTACGGCTTGTTGCCCAATCGGCGGTTGACCTCCGCAACCCCGATATCCTTGGTGCAATTCCGCTCTCCTTGGCCCGATGCCCGATGTCCGAAGTGTTTTATCATCCAATATCCTTACGTGATCTCCTCCGGTGCAATGTCAATTCCTCCTGCGTCAACAGTCTAATCCTAATCGAGAAGACTTGCATCACTAAAAATGCAGTTAAACATCTAAATATAATCAATTAGTTTCATCATCAAAATCCGAGATTCAACAAATCATAGAAATTTTCAGCATCAAAGTAAGCATGGTATTAATAGAAATTTTCAGCATCAAGGTAAGCATGATATTGACAAAAAATTTCAGCATCAAGGTAAGCATGATATTGATAGAAATTTTCAGCATCAAGGTAAGCATGATATCATACTAATCATTTGAAGAGATAACATGGAAATTAAAGCACAGAATTGAAATCTTCAAAGTAAGTAATATTTTGAGTTTACAACATCAAGGTAAACTACTAGAATTACAACATCAAAGTAAGCAGAATAAAAGAAGGGGATTTCATCCATTTCTCCCCCTTGATCATCAGCAAAATATAAAAAGTCATTTCATAAATTGACACTCGATTAAACTTATTTTTATCTAATACATAAAACAAGGCATTCATATTAGTGGCATTTAAAGTGAAAGTCTTTTTCTGCAACTCATTCCAATCGTTCATTGGAAGAGAAGGCTTTTGAAAATCATTTTTGACAACGTTCCATAGCTCAAAATCCATTTAAATTAGGAAGATCTTCATTCTAGTCTTCCAATATGTATAATTCGTCTCATTGAATATGGCCGAACGTGTAATTGAATGACCCTCTTGGTTGCCGGTAAATGCTATCTCTCTTGGGTTTTAAACCAAACGAGAGTGAACCTCGCTCTGATGCCAATTGTTAGGATCAAGAGCAGCACTAAGGGGGGGGAGGGTGAATTAGTGCAGCGAAAAACTTATGCGATTTCAGAAAATATTTCATACTTTCGAAGGAAATCGATTTGGAAAGATAGTAACTTTAAAACGTAAGAGAGCATAAGTGTAGTGAAAGCAAGATGAGGAGAAGAAGCACATTGATATGAAATGATTTCAGTTAAAGAAAATTGTTCAAAACGAAATGCAAACCAGATTTAGAGTGGTTCGGTCAATGTAACCTACATGCACTATCGGATTCCTCCTCCGTCGAGGTCACCGGTGTCCACTATAGGCTTTCCTTCAATAGGTGAAGATTAATCACCTTTTACAGCTCTTTCTCCTTTTGTCAGGTTTAGGAGAGAACTCTTACAAGTCTCACACCTCTCTTGAATGATCTCAAAATTTAGAAAGGGAGGAGAAGAACTCTAGCACTTGTTTACAACACTTATATACCCCAATAACTCAAGATTATAATCACACTTCGGTGCCTTTTCATGCTGAAAATGGTGGGTATTATTAGGCCCCAATAGCTTTTAAAAATGGAGCCAAAAAGTGTCTCATCCTGGATTTTTGGGGTACTAGCAGTACCACCACCATTACTTGGCGGTACTACCGCCTGACAGTTGACACTAAGTGGTCCTACCGTTCAATCTAGGCAGTACCACTGCCTGATAGAGCTTGGAGACCGAGCTCTAGTGGTACCACCGCCTAACAGGGGCGGTACCATCGCTGGCAATAATAACTACTAGCGGTGCCACCACCCAAACCACCTTGGGTGCTGTTTTCCAAGCGGTGCCACCGTCGGCCTGGAATTCAGCATCCTGGTTGGGCCTTGACTCTGGCCCAAACCAGCCCAACTCCGAGCCCAGTTGGCCCCTAATAGAGTTGATGGGATTACCTCCCAAATCAACTCTAATTATCGTTCTAACTATGATTAAGGCAAGCATGGTTCGGTACATCGATTTTTCACTCGGCAATCTTTTGGCAAACTTTTCGACGAGTCTTCCGGTGAGCTTCCGGCAAACTCCCGACCAACTCTTAGCTAGTCTTCCAACGTGCTTCCGACAATCATCCGATAAGCTTTCGGTGAATCTTCTAATGTGCTTTTGGTTATCTCACGATGAACTCTCGGCGAGCTCCCGGTATATCGTCCGAGTCTTCGACTCCAGCCCATCATCTGCTTTACGCCTTACTACTATCGTAGTTAATATTGCACACTTCTCTCAACACATGGATTAGATCAAATAATTTATTAATTGATTTCATCATCAAAATTCAAGATTCAATAGTTATAGGTGTGATTCTCAAGCAAGGATATCATCTCTTCTTGCATGGCTTTAACCCACTCATTCTTATGCTCATGTAGAATAGCTTCTTGGTAAGTTTCTAGCTCTCCCCCATCCATAAGCATAACATACTCATGTGGAGGATATCTGGTAGATGGTTATCGCTCTCTAGTGGATCTTCTCAATAGAATCTCAACTGGTGGTAGAGGTGCTTGTTCAGTTGGTTCAACATCATCAATTGTAGAAGTATCATCACTTGCATTCTCACCATAATCTTTTTGTTCATCTCCCCCATGATCATCATGAACTACAGGTGAAGGAACTAGACCTGAACTCTAAGGTATATAAACAGAGGTGTTTGGCTTCTCAATATTATCACTATCATCAAACAATTAGTCTTCAAGAAATACAACATCTCTGCTTCTAATAATCTTCTTGTTCACTAGATCCCATAATCTATACCCAAACTTTTCATGACCATATCCCAAAAAGAGACATACTTTTGCCTTATTATCAAGCTTGGACCTCTCATCTTTGGGACTATGAACAAATACTTTACACCCAAAGACTCTCAAGTGACTATAAGATATATCTTTTCCTTTCCATACTCTCTTTGGAACATCACCTTTCAGAAGAACTAATGGAGAAAGATTTATGAGGTCAACTGTAGTTCTCATAGCTTCCCCCCAAAATGACTTCGGTAACTTGGCGTAGGAAAGCATATACCTAATCCTTTCTTCAATAGTTCTATTCATCCTTTCTATCACATCGTTCTATTGAGGAGTTTTAGGAACTATTTTATCAAGCCTGATACCATGAAACCTGCAATAATTCTCAAAAGGACCCCTATACTCGCCACCATTATCTGCTCGAATACACTTTAGCTTTTTTCTAGTTTCTCTTTCAACACTGATATGAAACTCTTTGAAAACATCAAGTACTTGGTCTTTATATTTCAAAGCGAAAGCCGAAACTTTTCTAGAATGATCATTAATAAAAGTAATAAAATAAAGAGCACCTCCAAGAGTTCTAGTTTGCATAGTACAAACATCAGTATGAACTAAATCAATAACATCTGATCTTCTAAATGATGGATATGAATAAAATGCAACTCTATGTATTTTTTCAACTAAGAAATGATCACAAAATTTAAGAGATGTACATTGCAACTCTAGTAAGAACTACTTTCTACCAAGAGTTTGAAATCCCTTCTCGTTGATATGACCAAGCCTCTTGTGCCAAAGATCTATACTTTCACCCTTCTGAATTACATTAATCTCTTATTTGTGTAACTTGGCTTCAATGACATAAAAAGAGTTAAGCTTCTTTCCTCTTGCTACAATTAATTAGTGAGTTTCCATTTACTTTCACCAAAATAGTGTGTAAATCCCTTATCATTAAATCTGCCTATAGATGTCAAGTTAAGATAAATATCTAGAACATGTTTGACATATTTTAGTATCAATTTGCTCCAAATATTGGTCTTCAAGCAAATATCTCTAATAGCCACAATCTTTGATGTATCACTATTTCCCATTCTGACATTACTAAAATCACCAACAGTATAAGATCTGAAGAAATCACCATAAGAAGTGACACGAAATGAAGCACCAGAGTCAATTACCCAGTTACTGTCCTAAGCTGTAAGACTGACACAACCATCATCACAAACAATAATGATATCACCTTCAACAGCAATTGTATTGGTCTCTTTCTCATTTTTCTTCCTTTCATTCTGTTCTCGCTTACAAAACCTACACTCTTTCTTCATGTGACCTAGTCTATTATAGTTGAAACATTTGATATCTCTTCTAGACTTGGATCTTCCTTTATAACTATGTGGATTTCTACTATGACTTCTTCCACGTCTTTCTTATTTTTCAGTAACAAATGCACCAGAAGAAGATTCTCCCTGTTCTTTCTTTCTGGCATTTTCATTTAGTAAACTATCTTTAACCATATCTATAGTTAGAGTCCCCTCTAGTGTGGAGTTACAAATTGTTACCACATACGTTTTCCTACTTTCTAGTAAAGAGCTGAGAAGTAACAATCCTTACATCTCATCATCTATATTCATTTTTGTTAGGATCAAGAGCGGCACTAAGAGGGGGGGCGAATTAGTGTAGCAGAAAACTTTCACGATTTCAAAAAAATATTTGTTTCGATTAAAACCGATTCTAATAGAATGAGATGAAACTTACGCTGATGCTACTAACGATGATACTGAATTAGGATAACTTGGAGCGGACCTTGAAAAAGCTTCTGGAACATCATCTTTCTCTCACCTCGTCGTCAACAAATCATTCTGAAAAGGAACTGACCGCTGACCTCGATGGTTCCCTTGCTTAAGGAGACTTGTACTCAGACTTAACCACAACACTCAAACCCTAAACTCCAGCTCTAACTCCCCTTCGCCTGGAAAGTAAGCACTAGACATGTTGCTAACAACGTGAGCTTCAAGTAGTGAGTCAGCAGAACAAGCACCGATCATAATTCTTTGCGCATATCAGGTACTGGCCATTCTTCTTCTTCTGATCCAAGAGCGGGAACTGGACATTCTATAGCTTACTTTAGCGCCAAGGAACCAACAACTGATTGAGAGGACTTATCCTTATTGGTTAAGGCTGTTTTCCCTTCTTTTGAGTATAACACGGGCAGTCAACTCTGACTTTCCTGGCAATTCTCATCTAACACCCGTTTGATGCGGAGCTAATGTAACTGAATTAATACTCTGCGCCTCTTGCATCTTGCAAGTCTAGGGTTCGGCTGTCAACTGCCTATAGAGATTATTTTAATAAGCAAGCAAGGGAACCAATTCACATTAGGGTCCTAGGTGAAAGGCCAAAACTAGTAGTAGAGTAGTCCAGAGCCATAAGGTGAAGGTCAGGCAATGGTAACTAATGCTCTAGATCGTACCCATTCTGAATATAGTAGTAGTTTAAATGCGCTGGATCGTACCCTTACTATTACCCTATTCATTAATATGATAGTACTAGTTTCCAAAGTGTTAAGTAACTAACTAGTTTACTTGTTTCTTGTCTATTCATTCTTCTCTTGTTTTTCTTTTTCCTTTAGCTCATTTGAAAGTGTTAAGTAACTAATAACTCTTGTCGGCTTGTCTAGTAGTTACTTGCCAACTTGTCAGTCTGCTTGTCTAGTAGTTATTTGTTGAGGAAACAAATCAATATCTTTCTCTCTCGATAATCCGGCATAGAAGTGAGTTACCTAGCTGCTTCATATCCTGTCCCTGTGTCTAATCCTTCGAATTATTCTGCTTCAACACTTTTGACTGTGAAACTGACTCTCTTTCTTAAGTCTAGGAAAGGTGATGCGCAAGAAAGATCTTTATTAGTAGAGTTACTAAAGGGAATAGAGTTGGGTATGATAGGATTGAGTTCAGCTTGAAGGTAAGTCAACTCAAGAGAAGAAACAGAATCCTTTCGCTCTGTAGGATAGATTAGGGTTAGGGTAACAAACCATGTGCTCCCAAGTAGGAAAGTAAGAGACAAGCAGATTTGCCAAAGGTATTCGAGATACACATCACTCACCTAGTGCCCTTTCATAGTGGAGTTTTCGAGGGTAAGAATTTGAATGGAATAGCAAGAATGGGTACTCCACCTCCACCTACTCACGGAGCGATATTACGGGAATCATAAAGTATTGGCCGATTAAGGGGTCAGCATAAGATGGAACCGAAGCTTAGGGTATTTTATTGAGTTCCTTACTTATTTTGCCTTTGTAGTTGTTGCTTGGCGGTAGATGAGCAATAACAGTATTAGTTGCCGTAAGTATAGTTGCAAGACAAGATCAAAGGAATCGGCAGGATCAGTATCAATATAAGGAAAACGACTAACTTTAGCGTAAGGAGTTATACGGCTTGAAAAGAATACCAAAATAAGGACTCTGTAATAACTCTCAAAGTAACTCCTATCGCGCAAAACGAACAAAGTTGAAGCGCCCTTGCTCTAGTGCTGTAACCAACCAAGTCCTATGTTCGAGCGTCATGAATGAATTGGAAACAAAAGAATTAGCCATAGGGGTCTAATGGAAGCCGATAACTAACCTAGTGCTCTCAACTTCAAAGGAAGAATTCCACTATGTGGTCATACAAAAGAAAGAGGAGATTAGGCTTCGGCAACAGATCCTGTAATTGATTTGGTTCCTGCTGCATTCTATTTCTTCTGCTTCAGATCTTGAAACGGAGTCTAGGCTTGATCCTGACTCTCCACATTATGAACCGCACTCCACTAATATGGGTACTCCAAATAACGTATACTATTCAATAGGTACTAGAAATAGAATAACATATACTAGCCGGTCCTGTTTTCATTGCTTTTGTAGTAGTTGTTGTTGAATTTGATAGAAAGAGGGGATGGAGTTATCAAACAGAGGAAGAGTATGACAAGCTTCAATCTTCTATATTTCTCTCAAGAAAAATATTTTTATAATTTCAGAAACTCTTTTACCCTCATGACCCAACATATGGGGTTTATATAGTCCCCAAAGATATATTATATTAATTATATTCAAGATAAATTATTCTCTTTCAAGAAACCCTTTCAAGAACCAATAACCAATTTGACTTATCCTTCTATAGACTTTTAATCCATTTTTTCTTCTTGTTGTAATGATTCTCCCACTTAATGCAATGAACCTTTTTATGACACTTGAACAAGTTTAATTCCAACATTCTCCCCTCTTAAACTTGTTCCATCCAGCATGCCAAGATTCCTTCGAAGTTGTTGAAATATTTCAAATTTAAGAGGTTTTGTAAGTATATCAGCCACTTGTTCACTTGTTTTGACATGATGTATCTCCACTTCTTTATTTTTGATATGATCTCTTATGAAATAAAATCTTGTATCGATATGCTTCGATCTTTCATGATAGACTGGATTCTTGGCTAAGGCAATAGCTGATTTGTTATCAACATAAATCTTGGTTGACTTCTCCTGTGGCATATGAAGTTCTTTGAGTAATCCTCTTAGCCATATTGCATGACAAACACTAGAAGAAGTTGCTATATATTCTGCTTCACAACTTGATAGAGCAATGATTCGTTGCTTTTTTGAAGACCAAGTGAATGTAGCTTCACCAAAATAAAATACAAATCCAGTTGTACTCTTTCGATCATCGTAGCTTCCGGCCCAATCACTGTCACTAAATCCAATGAGCTCCAACTTTTTAGATGATGAATAGAATATTCCATACTCAATTGTTCCTTTGATATATCGCAAAATTCTTTTAGCGATATTTAAATGAGATGTATTTGGAACTTCCATAAATCTACTTATTAAACCAACTCCAAATAGTATATCAGGTCGAGTGCATGTCAAATACCTTAAACATCCAACTAGACTTTTATAATAAGTTGGATTAATGTATTTACCTTCACCTTCCTTGGTCAACTTGGTGCCATATTTAACAGGTGTATCTATAGGATGACAATCTTCCATGGAAAACTTCTTTAAAACTTCCTTTGCATAATTTTCTTGTGAGATAAATATTCCTCCATTATCTTGTATAACTTCGATACCAAGGAAATAAGTCATTAAGCCCAAGTCGGTCATCTCAAACTCCTTTTTCATAGAGTGCTTAAAATCTTTAATCATGGAGCTACTATTGCCTGTAAATATTAAATCATCTACGTACATGCATACAAATAAGATATCTCCATTAGAGTTAGATTTTGTATAGAGAGCATGCTCATGTGGACATTTAGAAAAATTATTTTGAATAAAATAAGCATCTATTCAAGAATTCCATGCTCGTGGGGCTTGTTTAAGCCCATAAAGAGCTCTCTTTAACTTATATACTTTGTCCTCTTGTTCTTGAATAATAAAACCAGGGGGTTGTTGAATATATACCTCTTCTTCAAGAACTCCATTAAGAAATGCTGATTTGACATTCATTTGTAAAATCTTCCATTTCATTTGAGCTGCTAGAGAGATAAGTAATCTTACTATCTCCAATCGAGCAACTGGCGCAAATACTTCTTCATAGTCAATCCCATATTGTTGTTTAATATCCCTTTGCAACCAATCTGGCCTTATATTTCTCCACCTCTCATTTTGCATTTCTTTTTGTTTTGAAGATCCACTTAACACCGATAGCTTGGTGGTCTTCTGGAAGTGTAGTAAGCTCCCATGTATTATTTTTGTTAATTGCATGAATCTCTTCATTCATAGCTTGTCGTCATTTTTCATCTCTATAAGCTTCTTCGAAGGTTAATGGATCATATCCTGCAAAAAGATAAAATAAAGAAAGTTCATCATTGTTAGTATCAATCCTTCGAGTCACATTATATAGGTCCTGAATCGGTCTTGTCCTTCTTATAATTGGACTTCTTGAATCATGTGACCTAGCTGATCTAAGTGATGATTCTGGCAAAGCCACTTCGGTGCTTGCTTGTATTATTTCATCTTCTTCTGAAACTACAGCTTTCTTATGCTGCTCATCACTTTTCCAGTTCCAAATATGTTGTTCATCAAACTCAATATCTCTTGACATCACAACTTTATTTGTGATAGGATTGTAGAGTTTGTAACCATTGAAATTTTCTAGATAACCTAGCAAAATGCATTTCTGACTTTTATCCTCCAATTTTGTTCTATTTTCTTCTGGTATCTTGGTAAATGCAATACTTCCAAAAATCCTCAAATGATCAATTCTTGGTTTTTGTAAGCTCCATGCTTCTTCTGGTGTAACATTACCAATTCGCTTTGTCGGAAACCTGTTAAGCAAATAAACTGCACAAGCAACAGCATCACCCCAAAATTCTTTCGAAATTTTTCTTTCCTTTAACATACATCGGACCATATTAAGGATAGTCCTATTTTTTCTTTCTGAAACACCATTTTGTTGAGGTGTGTATGGCATGGTGAATTAATGTAGAATTTTATTATTTCTACAAAAACTTTCAAATTCATTTGATATATATTCACTACCCCTATCTGTTCTTAAACATTTAATCTTACAACAACTTTGTCTTTCAACCAAATCCTTAAATTCTTTGAATTTGTTTAAAACTTCTTTCTTTTCTTTTAACATATAAACCCAAGTTTTTCCACTATGATCATCAGTGAAGGTAAGAAAATACCTGCTTCATCCAAGTGATGCTGGATTGATAGGGCCATAAACATCTAAGTGTACCAAATCAAGTCGATTCCATGCTCTTTTTGTCCTTCTTACTTTGAAAGGCTTTCTTTCTTGCTTACCCATGACACATACTTCACACAATTTTGCTGGGCGATCAATTTTTGGCATTCCTGTCACCATATTATACTTCTCTAGAAGTTTCAAAACCTCAAAATTTAAGTGAGCATATCTAAGATGCCAAAGTGTAGAAATATCCTCAATATTGATGCTTTAAAACAATTCGATTGATCAAAAATAGTTAAATGCAGAGGAAACATTCTATTCTTTGCCATTTTCACATGTGATATCAGTATTTTATTCTTATCACGAATTGAGAGAGCCATATCTTTCATCTCAATTTCATAACCTTTTTCAAGTAATTGTCCCAAGCTTAAAATATTATTTTTCATATCAGGAACATAATAAACATCTGAAATGCATACTTCCTTGCCATTATTAAGTTCAAAGATAATTTTACCTTTGCCTCTTACTGGTCTTTGAGACAAATCGCCAAATGTAATGTTCCTGGAATAACTTGTATCCATTTCTGAAAATAATTCTTTGATGCCACACATGTGATTTGAAGCTCCTATATCTAGATACTATGTTATAGATTGATCCTCTTTCAAATTATCATAACTCATTAATAAAACTTGATTTACATTCTTTTCTTCCTCAACAAAATTTACCATATCACCTTGATTGTTAGGATTATAATAACATTCATAAGAATAATGTCTACACCTTTTACAAATATAATAATTTATTTCAGACCTTTTAAAGTTTCTGCCACGTCCACGGCCTCGGCCACATCCTCAACCATAACCTCGGCCTCTTTGGCTAGAATTTTCTCCACCACCTTCAGATTTCTGCCTCCTCTTCCTCTTTGTCCTCGTCCTCTTCCTCTTTGAAAATTTGATTCTCGTTTATTTTCAAGAGTAAGCTTCGTTTGTAATGCTTGCTCCATAGTTTTGTCTTTTTCTCTTTTTGTAATCCTTTGTTCATGAACTTGAAGGGAACTCATAAGTTCTTCTAAAGACATTTTTTTCAAATCTTTAGATTCTTCGATCGCAAGAGCAATAAAATCAAATTTCGGATCTAGAGATCTCAATATTTATTCTATTACTCTCTGATCATTTACTTGTTCACCATTTCGTCTCATTTGATGAACAATAGAAATGATTTTTTAGAAGTAATCAGAAATAGTTTCAGAAGTACCTTGTTGTAATTTCTCAAACTCGGCTCGTAAAACTTGTAGACGAAGTTTCTTTATCTTATCAACACCACCAAATGCTTTTTGAAGCATTTCCCAAGCCTCCTTTGAAGTATTTACTGGAGCGATGATCTCGAACATTATATCATCAAGCCCTTGGTAGATTGTGAACAAAGCCTTTTTCTCCTTATTCCTTCTTTCTTTGAGTTGTTTTCTTCCTTCTGCATTCATTGCTCCTTTTCTGCTGGACTTGGTTCAGCAAATCCATCTTCTACAAACTCTCATATATCTTGGGAGCCTAGAAGAACCTTCATTTGGATGCACTATATGTCATAATTTTCTTTTGTCAATCTAGGGATCTGGAGTTGGATGGCACTTGAGGAAGAAGTCATAGCTTAACCTATGCTCTGATACCAAATGTTGAACTTGATAGGAAGAGGGGATGGAATTATCAAATAGAGGAAGAGTATGACAAGCTTCAATCTTCTATATTTCTCTCAAGAAAAATACTTTTACAATTTCAGAAACTCTCTTACCCTCATGACCCAACATATGGGGTTTATATAGTCCCCAAAGATACATTATATTAATTGTATTCAAGATGAATTATTCTCTTTCAAGAAACCCTTTCAAGAACCAATAACCAATTTGACTTATCCTTCTATAGACTTTTAATCCATTTTTTCTTGTTGTTGTAATGATTCTCCCACTTGATGCAATGAACCTTTTTATGACACTTGAACAAGTTTAATTCCAACAGTTGTTTGGCTGCTCATAACTCTGTTAGTAGTTGCTTGTTGGCTTGTTGGGATGAAACTAGTAGTTGCTTGTTTGTCTCCTTGCCTGCTTGGTGGGTTGGTAAGTTACCTGAACCTTTGAGACCAAGTGCAGTCCTCTTATTCTGTGTTTATTAACGTAGAGTTGAATTCTTACCTTCCAGTTTCAATTATGTATTGCAAGTTGGATTCTGACTTTTGAGTGTGGAGCGCCAAGCCTATATAAGAAGAGAAAATGTATTGGTAGCGCAGTATAGGGTCTTCGGAGTAGGTGGGAACCTTGATCTAAGGCTGTAGCCGATGAGGAAGTAGGTAAGAATACATAGTTGTCAAAAACAGGACTTGCTGGAGATGAAGCTTCTTACTTAATAGAATTAGGAACAGGGCGAAAAGAAAGCTAGGAAACTGGAGACGAGACTTCTCTTCTATCGGAACAGGACGTTCTACACGACAAGCAAGGTCAAGTGCCAATAACCTAGACAACAACACTCGATTACACAAAAACCTATTCGCCAATAACTCGACACACCCTTTTCAACGTGTCAACCCAGAAGAAACTCATATTGAGATTTGATTCATAGTTATCTATCTAGATAGTTATCATGATTTAATGATTATATGATTATTTCAATAACCACCTTAATCATGATCTAGTAGTTATAGGATGGTTTCAATAACTATCTCAATCTAGTAGTTATAGGGTGATTGTCATTAGGTCCTATAAATAGGACCGTAGTTCATGTAGCAAGGCATAGAGATAGATAGAGAGAGTCTGTGTGCATTTTGGTATCTTGTAAGTGTTCTTATCATTCCTCCTATTTTTTAAATACTACATCAGTTTTCTTGAGTCGAAAGGATTCTTTTTATTCGTATCGTAGTATTCTGTTTTTTCCTTTCTCCTCTATCTCCAACATTTGTGGTATCAGAGCCTAGTTTCAATCTGAACTAGGCATTATGGCTTTTAACGGCAATTCCGTGTCTCAACCCTTTATCCCCATCTTCTTGGGCAAAAGCTATGAATTTTGGAGTATTAAGATGAAGACTCTATTCAAGTCTCAAGATCTTTGGGACTTAATAGAGAATGGATATGCAGATCTAGATGACGAAATCAGGCTGAGGGAGAATAGAAAGAAGGACTCAAAGGCATTGTTCTTCATTCAACAAGCTGTACATGAGATGATCTTCTCAAGAATTGCAGCAGCGACAACCTCAAAGCAAACTTGGTTGATACTTCAAAATGAATTTCAAGACTCATTAAAAGTGATTACGGTAAAACTTCAAACCTTCCATCGTGAGTTTGAAATTTTGTTCATGAAAAGCGATGAATCGATACAAGATTTTCTTTCTTGAGTGACTGAAATTGTTAGTCAAATGAAATCTTATGGTGAACGTCTTCCTGATCATATAATTGTTGCAAAAGTTTTGGGAAGTTTAACTCTGAAATTTGATCATGTTGTTGCCACAATTGAGGAATCAAAAGATTTATCTACATATTCATTTGATGAACTAATGAGTTCCTTGCAAGTACATGAAGTAAGGTTGAACAGGTCACTTGAAAAAAGTGAAGAAAAAGCATTTCAGGTTAAGGGAGAGACTTCTACTTCAAAAGAAGACAAAAAATCAACAGGAAGAGGACGTGACAGAGGAGGATTTCGTGGAGAGGAAATGGAAGAGGAAGAGGACACTTTGGTGGGCATGATGAACAAGGGCAATCAAATTATGATCAAAAAAATTACAAAAGTGGAATTCAATATCACTATTGTAAAAAGTTTGGTCATATGAAGGCAGATTATTGGAAAAGAGAAAAACAAGCAAACTATATGGAGAAAAATGAAGAAAATAGTAAGTTGTTTATGACTCATTCACAAATTCATAATATCTCAAATGATATTTGATTTTTGGATAGTGGATGTTCTAATCATATGTCAGGCATAAAATCAATATTTAGAGATATTGATGAGACTCACAAGTTGAATGTTAGACTTGGAGATAACAAGTAAATTTAAGTGGAAGGGAAAGGAGCAATTGAGGTGAAGACAAATCAAAGAAAGGTAAAATACCTTGATAATATTTTCTTTGTTCCTACTTTATCATATAACTTGTTGAGTGTTGGACAATTAGTAGATGATAGATATTCAGTAATATTTGATGATGGTTCATGCACTATTAGAGATAAAAAATCTGGTTTGATTATAGTAAATGTTTGCATGACACAAAACAAGATGTTTCCACTTGATATGTCAAATATTGAAAGACATGCACTTATCACAACTCAAAAGAATGAGTTTAGTTTATGGCATTTAAGATATGGATACCTTAACATTAAAGGTTTAAGGTTGTTAAGTCAAAAAGGAATGGTTTTTGGATTGCCTAAGATTAATACACTTGATGTATGTAAAGGATGTATTTATGGCAAACAAAGTAAAAAACCATTTCCCATTGGAAAAGCATGGAGAGCATCTAATTGTCTTGAATTAATTTATGATGATTTATGTGGGCCTATGAATATAAAATCATTTGATGGAAATTAATATTTTTTATTATTTACAGATGATTATAGTCGCATGAGTTAGGTATATTTTTTGAAATTGAAATCTGAAACATTTGATAATTTTCAAAAATTCAAGGTACTTGTAGAAAGATAAAGTGGTCGATATATAAAGACACTTTGGACAGATAGAGATGGTGAATTTTTATCTAATGAGTTTAGTTCTTTTTGTGAAGAAAATGGTATTCATAGAAAATTGATAGCACCATATACATCGGAGCAAAATGGTGTAGCTGAATGTAAGAATCGGACTGTCGTTGAAATGGCAAGAAGTTTGTTTAAAGGAAAACATCTTCCAAATCAGTTTTGGGCAGAAGCAGTTGCAACAGCAGTTTATTTATTGAATATTTCACTAACAAAGGCTGTTATGAATCGAACTCCTTTTAAGGCTTGGTATGGTATGAAACCAAGTGTTAGACATCTAAAATTTTTTTATTGTATTGCTTATGTTTTGGTGAATTCACAAAATCATCACAAGCTTGATAAGAAATCTGAAAAATGCATCTTAATTGGTTATTCTTTAGAATCGAAAGCATATCGATTATATAACCCTATTAGTGGCAAAGTTATTATTAACAGAAATGTTATGTTTGATGAAAGGGCAAGTTGGAATTGAGAGACCAATAAAGGTGAAACACAAATGCATATTCCAATAGAACTAGACACTCCACAGAATCAAGTGACAGATCCTGCTTCAACAAGTTCATCGTCAACCTCACCCAATAGCAGTTCAAATTCGGATTCCTCATATGAAAACTCTCCAAGAAATTTTAGATCACTGGCAGAAATTTATAACTCAACATTTACTTTGTTTATTTCAGATCCAATTTGGTTTCACTGATAGTGATTGTGCAGGAGCTTTAGATGATCGAAAGAGTACTTCAGACAAGTGGAGCCATAACAAGGAAGTATTGTGGAACGGATGAACAAGTTGCGGATATTCGGATATCCTCACCAAATCGCTTCCAGTTCGAAAGCATATTTATTTTATGTCGCAAATTGGTGTATGCAACTATGAACCAAGCGGGAGTGTTGAGATTTGATTCATAGTTATCTATCTAGATAGTTATCATGATTTAGTGGTTACATGATGATTTCAATAACCACCTCAATCATGATCTAGTAGTTATAGGGTGGTTTCAATAACTACCTCAATCTAGTAGTTATAGGGTGGTTGTCATTAGGTCCTATAAATAAGATCGTAGTTCATGTAGCAAGACATAGAGATAGATAGAGAGAGTCTGTGTGCATTTTGATATCTTATAAGTGTTCTTATCATTCCTCCTATTTTTTAAATACTATATCAGTTTTCTTGAATCGAAAGGATTCTTTTTACTCGTAACGTAGTATTCTGTTTTTTCCTTGCTCCTCTATCCCCAACAACTCATTCATGTAAATTGTGAACTCGTATCGTAGTATTCTGTTTTTTCCTTGCTCCTCTATCCCCAACAACTCATTCATGTAAATTATGAACTCCGTAACCGTAAGGTGATGAAGACAAATACTCCCCTACAGGAACTGGACATTCATTCTCGTCGACAACTCATTCTGAACCGATTGCTTCTTATTGAGTATAGAAAAAGGTAAAGGTAATATTACTTCTGTTTTTATATACGTAAATACCCCGGATCAGAATACCAAGCAAGATTCGTTGTATAAGCTGTTTCAAGAGAATCCGCAGCTTTAGTATCTGGTGAGCAATAAGTATCTTACTCCGTTTCCAAAGCTGGTGAGGCAGAAAGTAGGGAATTGAACTTGCACCACCCCTCTAGTTACTGTATCCAGAGTAGGAGTTCCGAAGCTATACCCACCCGGAGATAGAGTTTCCGTGGAATGTTTGACTCTCCAGTCGTTTGGTCGTTAGTAGTCGAATGCAGGACTTGTAATAACTTTGTTATAGCAAGAACAACTGCTGCCACAAAGTCAGGACTTCATAAGGGCACCGAACTAACAAACATTATTGGTTTTGGCCTCTCTTTGCTTTGATAGTAGTTGCTTGGCGGCTGCCGCTTGAACTTGCTACCACTATTAATTAGGACTCCCAAGAGGACTTGGTTATAAACAGTTACAATGTATTTATGATTCTTAGAGTTATAACTCGTTTATTACTTGTTATGTGTTTGTGGTAGTGACTTGGTCGTTAGCCTAAACTCCTGTCGCCATAAACACGGGACTTGGTAATAACTTTGTCATATCTTTTTCATTGCTGACGCACAACGGTAGGGCACAGGTATTGTAATAACTTCGTTATGACTCCTAACTATCGCTACCGCACTTAGTCTTACGCCTAAGCTTGGTCTGTTGCTCATCTACTAGTTGCTTGCCTGCTTGTCTGGCGTCTAGTAGTTGCTAAGTAGTTGCTTGGCGGGTGAACTCAATTCGCTCTGAAAGGGGGAACTCGCTAACGCCGACAGGACTCTCATTGCACTGCTCCTGCTTCTACGGACAGGTTCCGTTGCATGTTGAATTGAAGAATCTATCGCTTACCTAGATTACCCAGCTCTATATTATAGGTAAAGAGCCGACCCACTTCGCTCCGAGGGACCGGACCTATCACGACTTTAGTAGAGCTAGACCGCCGAGTAAGCTCAAAGATGGATCTCTTTCTCTGAGGGGCCCCCTCCCGGCTCCAATTACAATAGACTTCCAACAGCGAAGTTCGAATCTTTCTTTTATAAGGGGTAACAATAGAATCATGGTGATGATGATCAGGGGATTGTTCCGACCAATCCATTCAATGTAGGACCATGCTCAATAGAGTGGACAAAGGAGAAAGCGGCCTCTCGCAAGCTGCATTGCTGCTTCATCCTGCTCTCAGCTGTGTTCCAACTCCAAACCAACAATATAGGCTTTGGGAGATAGATATGAAGAATAGTACTATATCCCCGTGATTCTCTCTTAGATTCTACGCTTAGATCCGCGGAGAGGAAAGCTTCGAAATCGTAGCGTGGAAAAGAGGACTAAGTTGCAAAGGAAGTATCCGACTCCCAGGTAGACCAGATGGAGAAGGTTAACGAAGTGGGTTGGGTAATGGTGGTGATTTGAGCAAATGAATGAGTTGCCGTTGATTAAGTGTCATTCTAAGCAACGTCACTCTCCCTTCTTTTCCTCTATCTACGAAGTTGACAATAAACTATGAATAGCAGTATCCTAAATAACAGCATCAATTATAGCACAATTCCCTTATTGTGACTGATTCACCTAACGCCATAGCTAATATCACTGCTCCAATCATAGCTGCCAATGCTACTGTTCGAGTCTTTGACTTAGCAACGGATCCATCAAATACCTCAGACATTTCCTAGCAAGCACCATTCCCAGTTCTTCTTTCATTTTGCTACAGTTCCCCCCTTTAGGGAGAGTGTTGAGTCGCCTATAGAGTCAGAGGTGGGCTCGGGGCTTCATTTACCCCCATGTAAGTATCTTCAATTAGAGTTTTCACTCAAGTTACCAAAAAACACCGTGATCCTCTAACTCCCCAAAATCCCCCACTCTGGCATCCAATGGTACAGAGTTAAGGTCCAGGAGATCTTCTTCATGGCTTTGAATTCAATACAGCTGAGAGCATTCTTTATAAATTGTGCAATTGTAGTTGGGCAAAGACTAGTTGCTTGGCCCCTTGTCCCATCTCATCTGTCAATAGAATCCCTTTTTTTCATCTTTCTCTCTGCCGCTACTTTGTCCTGGCGTATCCTTGATCCCTGCAGACCTGCAGGCCTGCAGATCTTCTCATGTGTCATTTCTGTTGTTGCATAAGGCTTTTAGGCAAAGGAAACAGATAGTTGCATCCCGTTCCTCGCAACATGATTATCCGTGTCGGTGACGTCAGCCCCTACTTCATTGAAAGTTAGCTCAGTGTTAGGAATCGGGACCCGGGCATGGTGGCACTGACTCATGAGATAGCTTTGCCTCCCATACTCACCTTAAGCTGCTTTCTATTTTTATGGTTTTAGACTTTTTTCTATGGGCCCAACACGATATCCCTACTCTTCGCTCGTTGCTCATGTGTTATTCCATACTTTCCCCTTTCCTAGCTCCCTGGTCACTCCTAGATTTTCTAGTAGACCCCTGCTTCATTAGTGTCGGCCTTTTGGTACAAAAAAAGAGGACGTAGTCGGGGCACAGAACAGTACTTATTTCTATATGTCCAATAATGGCTCTCTCCACGAAGGTCCCCTCAGTAGAAGTTAGAGCGACCGCACAAATATGAAATCAAATTTCTAAAGAGTAAAGCCACCTCTGATCCAGGCTTAGCTCCCAAGTCAGGATTTTTTCCTAAACCTAAAGTGAGGACTTTGCCCCGTATAGGCAGATGGGTATAAAGTGGGTCACTCACTCTGCCAAGATTCAATCTATTCGAGTTGATAGGAAGCCAGCAATTCATTGAATCAAACAGATGGATTATACACGAGTGAAACATTAATTGACAGCTGGGAACTTCGCTTTCATCATCAAATCTCCCAAGGGAGCCATTATGCTGCTTTCCAAAGACAGAAGCGACTATGCAAGCTTTAGAGAGACTTCCATGGTCCAGGAAACAACTCACTATGTGGGCTCCAAGAAAGTATCCTCCAAAGACAGGAGCACCTCTTTCACAGGAAGCGACTATGTGACGTTTCTAAAAAAAGAGCATGGTTGGCTGCTAGTCTTAGACAGTAGATGAATTGTATAAGAGTGATGTATCCAACAGACAGGACTTCCAGCCGGTTCTATCGCAGTCACATATCTTTTTACATATAGGAGCCTTCCGGTAGGGAGACTATCCTCAGCCTTTCATAGTTGAGTCTTATTACAAGGAAGAATCATCTCAAGATGTGCCTCATGGAATCGTCGATTGTTGATGTTGATAGGAAGAGAGGATAGAGATATCAAATAGAGGAAGAGTATGACAAGCTTTCAATCTTCTATATTCTTCTCTCAAGAAAAACACTTTTACAATTTCAAAAACTCTATTCTTTTACTCATGACCCAACATATGGGGTTTATATAGTCCCCAAAGATACATTATATTAATTATATTCAAGATGAATCATTCTCTTTCAAGAAACCCTTTCAAGAACCAATAACCAATTTGACTTATCCTTCTATAGACTTCTAATCCATTTTTTCTTCTTGATGTAATGATTCTCCCACTTGATGCAATGAACCTTTTTTATGACACTTGAACAAGTTTAATTCCAACATTCTCCCCTCTTAAACTTGTTCCATCTAGCATGCCAAGTTTTTATTCGAAGTTGTTGAATATATACCTCTTCTTCAAGAACTCCATTAAGAAATACTGATTTGACATCCATTTGTAAAATCTTCCATTTCATTTGAGCTGCTAGAGAGATAAGTAATCTTACTGTCTCCAATCGAGCAACTGGCGCAAATACTTCTTCATAATCAATTCCATATTGTTGTTTATATCTCTTTGCGACCAATCTAGCCTTGTATTTCTCCACCTCTCCTTTTGTATTTCTTTTTGTTTTGAAGATCCACTTAACACCGATAGCTTTGTGGTCTTCTGGAAGTGTAGTAAGCTCCCATGTATTATTTTTGTTAATGGCATGAATCTCTTCATTCATAGCTTGTCGCCATTTTTCATCTCTATAAGCTTCTTCGAAGGTTAATGGATCATATCCTGCAAAAAGACAAAATAAAGAAAGTTCATCATTGTTAGTATCAATCCTTCGAGTCACATCATATAGGTCCTGAATAGGTCTTGTCCTTCTTATAATTTGACTTCTTGAATCATGTAACCTAGCTGATCTAGGTGATGATTCCGGCACAGCCACTTCGGTGCTTGCTTGTATTGTATCATCTTCTTCTGAAACTACAGCATTCTTATGCTGCTCATCACTTTTCCAGTTCCAAATCTGTTGTTCATCAAACTCAACATCTCTTGACATCACAACTTTATTTGTGATAGGATTGTAGAGTTTGTAACCATTGGAATTCTCCGGATAACCTAACAAAATACATTTCTGGCTTTTATCCTCCAATTTCGTTCTCTTTTCTTCTGGTATCTTGGCAAATGCAACACTTCCAAAAATCCTTAAGTGATCAACTCTTGGTTTTTGTAAGCTCCATGCTTCTTCTGGTGTAACATTACCAATTTGCTTTGTCGGAAACCTGTTAAGCAAATAAACTGCACAAGCAACAGCATCACCCCAAAATTCTTTCGGAATTTTTCTTTCCTTTAACATGCATCGGACCATATTAAGGATAGTCCTATTTTTTCTTTCCGAGACATCATTTTGTTGAGGTGTGTATGGCATGGTGAATTGATGTAGAATTTCATTATTTCTACAAAAACTTTCAAATTCATATGATATATATTCACCACCTCTATCTGTTCTTAAACATTTAATCTTACAACAACTTTGTCTTTCAACCAAATCCTTAAATTCTTTGAATTTGCTTAAAACTTCTTTCTTTTCTTTTAACATGTAAACCCAAGTTTTTCCACTATGATCATCAGTGAAGGTAAGAAAATACCTGCTTCCTCCAAGTGATACTGGATTGATAGGGCCACAAACATCTAAGTGTACCGGATCAAGTCGATTCCATGCTCTTTTTGTCCTTCTCACTTTGAAAGGCTTTCTTTCTTGCTTACTCATAACACATACTTCACACAATTTTGCCGGGCGATCAATTTTTGGCATTCCTGTCACCATATTATACTTTTCTAGAAGTTTCAAAGCCTCGAAATTTAAATGAGCATATCTAAGATGCCAAAGTGTAGAAATATCCTCAATATCAGCTTTAAAACAATTTGATTGATCAAAAATACTCAAATGTAGAGGAAACATTCTATTTCTTGCCATTTTCACATGTGATATCAGTGTTTTATTCTTGTCACGAATTGAGAGAGTCATATCTTTCATCTCAATTTCATAACCTTTTTCAAGTAATTGTCCCAAGCTTAGAATATTATTTTTCATATCAGGAACATAATAAACATCTGAAATACATACTTCCTTGCCATTATTAAGTTCAAGGAGAATTTTACCTTTGCCTCTTACTGGTCTTTGAGACAAATCACCAAATGTAATGTTCCCGGAATAACTTGTATCTATATCTGAAAATAGATCTTTGATACCACACATGTGATTTGAGGCTCCTGTATCTAGATACCATGTCATAGACTGATCATTTTTCAAATTTTCATAACTCATTAGCAAAACTTGATTTTCCTTCTTTTCTTCCTCAACAAAATTTGCCTTATCACCTTGATTATTAGGATTATAATAACATTCATAAGAGTAATGTCCATACCTTTTGCAAACATAGCATTGTATTTCAGACCTTTTAGAGTTTCTGCCACGTCCACAGCCTCGGCCACGTCCTCGACCATAACCTCGGCCTCTTTGGCTATAATTTTCTCCAACATCTTCACTGTTTGGAGATTCTTGATTGGTCTGATTTCTGCCTCCTCTTCCTCTTTGTCCTCGTCCTCTTCCTCTTTGAGAATTTGATTCTCTTTTATTTTCAAGAGCAAACTTAGCTTGTAGTGCTTGCTCCATAGTTTTCTCTTCTCCTCTTTTTGTAATCCTTTGTTCATGAACTTGAAGGGAACCCATAAGTTCTTCTAAAGACATTTTTTCCAAATCTTTAGATTCTTCAATCGCAACAGCAATAAAATCAAATTTCGGATCTAGAGATCTCAATATTTTTTCTATTACTCTCTGATCATTTACTTGTTCACCATTTCGTCTCATTTGATGAACAATAGAAATGATTTTTGAGAAGTAATCAGAAATGGTTTCAGAAGTACCTTGTTGTAATTTCTCAAACTCGGCTCGTAAAACTTGTAGACGAAGTTTCTTTACCTTATCAACACCACCGAATGCTTTTTGAAGCATTTCCCAAGCCTCCTTTGAAGTATTTGCTGGAGCGATGATCTCGAACATTGTATCATCAAGGCCTTGGTAGATTGTGAATAAAGCCTTTTTCTCCTTCTTCCTTCTTTCTTTGAGTTGTTTTCTTCCTTCTGCATTCATTGCTCCTTCTTCTGCTGGACTTGGTTCAGCAAATCTATCTTCTACAAACTCCCATACATCTTGGGAGCCTAGAAGAACCTTCATTTGGATGCACCATATGTCATAATTTTCTTTTGTCAATCTAGGGATCTGGAGTTGGATGACACTTGAGGAAGAAGTCATAGCTTAACCTATGCTCTGATACCAAATGTTGATGTTGATAGGAAGAGAGGATAGAGATATCAAATAGAGGAAGAGTATGACAAGCTTTCAATCTTCTATATTCTTCTCTCAAGAAAAACACTTTTACAATTTCAGAAACTCTATTCTTTTACTCATGACCCAACATATGGGGTTTATATAGTCCCCAAAGATACATTATATTAATTGTATTCAAGATGAATCATTCTCTTTCAAGAAACCCTTTCAAGAACCAATAACCAATTTGACTTATCCTTCTATAGACTTCTAATCCATTTTTTTTTCTTGATGTAATGATTCTCCCACTTGATGCAATGAACCTTTTTTATGACACTTGAACAAGTTTAATTCCAACATCGATGAGGCTCTTGACTCAGCGTCATTCATGAAAATGAGTGTTGTAAGTGAAAGGACATCAAGTTGTTTAATTTGCCAGCCTTGGCCGAAATGTAGAGGACTGTTCATATAGTTGTAGGTTTACCGGCTCAAAAGGAATCCTAAGAAAACAGTGTGAAAAAAACATGTGATCTTTCTGCCCCTAACCTAAGGGTTGTTCTATTGTCAACGAAAGAAAGACTAAGTAAAACAACCAGGCAAAGTTGCCTCAAGACAGGAACATTGCGTGGGGACATTGCTTCGAACTAGTTGAGTCCGAAAGCGGTAACTCCTAGTCCGTCTACTCCAAAGAAAGAGCTAAAAGAAGGGCTCTCCAAAGAGATCGAGAGAAAGAGAGAGATCTCCTTAAGTCAATTGTCAAGTTTTCGAACTCACCTTAAAGATGATGAATGATTGCAAGGCTAGCACAGGCTCACTTATGATTTGTCGAAACATATAGCCATCCAGTTTTTGGATTAATCTTTCACATTCATTAAGGGTAAGGGAAAATTCCATCACAAGTATCTTATGCTACTCTCGGAAGCATATGTGACTTAATGTGAGATGGCTGCAAGGGCTTGCTAAAGGGCCAATACTGGTCTTTCTTGGCATTCAAGAGAAGCCACACTTCTCTACGTAAAGAGTAAGATCATCACCTACTAAAGAGAGAGATCTTGAGTCAAGGAACAAAAGGGGCGCCCTGTGGCATAGCAACGACAATGATCAAAAGGTCTGACTCTGAGTGGGGAGGACGTTAAGGGCCAGGCTCAATGACTACACACTTAAGGTAGTTGGGCGTGGCATCATTGGGTCGTTCAGAACTGCCCTTTCTCGGTCGAAGCTTTACATCGCAAAGGTCCTTGTGATCAATCCATTGAAATTCGATTCGTTCGTTGGGCCTACTGGACAAGAGCGAGTTGGTGAAACCGCGGAATGCAAATGCACATTTTGACATTGTACACTCGTCCCAAGCAGTTACCATAAAAGAGCCCTGCAGACGAGCGGTGACTACTCCTTAATGCCCCCATCTGCGATGAAGCACGGAGATTTTGGAAACCCTTCCTTGCTGTGTGAAGTTGAACTTGTCGTTGCTGGGCCGCTCGAGAATTGTTGTTCTTATAAAGAAACCTCTTTTCTTCGAGTCATGCTGTAAGCCAATATTCCCATTGAGTTGTGAGTTCGTAGTAGTTATCTAGGTAGTTACCATGTTCTAGGTAGTTATAGGCATGTTTTAAGAAGTGGCCCATGATCTAGAAGTTATAGGATAGTTCCTACATTTAACTCAATCATGGGTGACATGGTGGAGTGAGGTAGTTACCACTAGGTCCTATAAATAGGACCATAGTTCATGAAGCAAGATAAGGAATATACACTTGGAAATATCTTGTAAGTATTCTATGTCAATTCTTTGTTTAAATACAAGAGGTTTTTTTGATCGAATGGATTCTTTTTAATTGCATCGTGATATTATGTTATTATCGTTTCCTTGTTCCTCCATCCCAACACTAGTAGTATAATACTATTACCGTTTGAGATCTGGCTTGAATTTCTGGAGGGTTTCCTCCCTACTCCATACCTGATCGGAATGGTATGCAGTATCCTTGTTCAAGTATGTGCTTCAGATCTATGTTGAAAGGATCGCAAAAGACTTGAGAGTCTAGGATCTTTGAGGATTGTGCATACTTAACCGGGACTAGGATGTTTGGACACAGGGTTCGTTCTTGTGTTTTGCATATGAAATGATATTGGGTAGTTAAAGCAAACTACAGTCTCCCATTCTCCACCTTCCTTGATCCACCTGCGGTTCGAAGATGGACGGCGAACCGAGTCTAAGAAGGATTCCTCTTGTGCCGAACCTCTGGTTCAACACTCTAGATTAGGGCGTCAAGCAACCTAAAGGCAAACCTTAATAATAATAATTTTCAAGCAACCTAAAGGCTTACCTTAATAATAATAAATAGAATAAGGGCGCAAGACAGCAAAGATGTGTGCTTGTGCTTGCAAAAGTATGCTGAATCAAGCGGTCCCGGAAAGAAGTGCGTACTGAGTGTAGCGCAATTGATTGGGTTCCTTAGCTGGCTATGCCTAGGTTCAATACATGCATGAGGCTCAACACAAGTAGGCTTAAAGGTGACCTTACCAGGCTCTCGTCCTACATACCTCATAGACCGAAGACTAATCGCTAGTACTGGCTAAGGGTGTGGGAGTTTGCATCTATGATCAATCAATATGTCCGTTTTTACCTTCTTTTCCATCCTAAATCTAGGACTTTTAGGGCAAATAGGCTTTTTAAGGGTCCGGGATATCTCCTTACCATGCTCTCACTCTCTCTCTCATCCACTTTTAGCTCAATAAATAGAAACAGGACAAGAGCGTCAATCGTCTTTCGCTTCCAAAGTGTTCGTCTATGCCTATTTTTCACTTCTCTTCAGCATACTACTTTCTACCGTTCTATTCCTGATGACACTTCTCCGAATGAGGGAACAAGTTAGTGAGAAAGGGCCTGAGTCAAACAATCGTAGGTCAATCCATCCAGGAATACCTACGGATTAGTATTCTGATTGGTTCTTGCACATGCTTGCTCAACATGAGCTTCTTTCTTCTGAACCCTAAACATGGAAAATGCAGCCAATCTTCTTGGTTGTTACGCAGGGCTTGCTTTCATAGGGCCAAAATGGCGTGAGTGTAGTGCATCATTTTCACTCCATCTCTTTTTCGGGCCCCTATGTGAACATCGGAATTGGATCGATGACTCATATCTCTTGAATGAGATGTCAAACTGGTCTGGTCCTCAAAGCCCCTCTCTTTTGGATTGGATGCAACACTTGGACGAGCTACCAGCTATAGGCTACACATCCAAAGCGAAAGCACAGACTGTCCTATCTCCGGCTAACTCTCCTGGTCACCGAAACACAGATGAGGGCTTCTCTTACCTTATTCAACCCTTTCTTTAGGTCAGGATCAACAGGATTGGTTGGGTGGCTAGAAGAGTCTACGAGTAAATTGTTCCTTTCCCAAAGTGGGACCTATTCTCTATCCCGTAGTGGAAGTGTTCCTCTCAAAGCTCCCTATTCCCTTAGTTTCCAGTTGCTTTCCGATATGAGTAACTAAGTGTTGAATCTTAGATTTTGATAATGAAGTTAATTGTCATTTGTTATCTAATCCATATGTTGACATAAGTGTGTAGGATTAACTATGATGAAAGTAAGACATGCAGCAGGAGTTACGCCGGAGTCAAGATTATGATCATGTTGGGAGTTCGAGAGTTCGACGGAAGTCCGAACGGTCGCCGGAGGTTCTACGGGAACAAATTCGAGAAGTCCAGGAGCTTGCTAAAAGAAGCTCATCGGAACTCGCTAAGTGGATCGTCGTAAGTCCAGGAGTTTGCCGAAAGTCCGCAGGAGCATCACCGAGGGTTCATCGAATGATCGACAGAAGTTCGCCGGAAGCTCGCCGGAAGAAGCGATTGATGCACTGGAGCAAGTTGCAGTAAATGTCTTAAGAAATATCGTAGTTAGCACGATGATTAAGTTAGAAATGGGAGGTGATCCCACTAACTTAATCTTGGGGCAATTGGGCCCTTGACAAACCCAAATTGGGCCGAATGGATCAGCCCATTCGGACCCAGATTTCTTGGTCAGCGGTGGCACCGCTTGGGTCGATGGTGGCACCGCCCAGGGCTCAGTCTCTGAGCTAGGCTGAGCGATGCAACCACCCTTGACAGGCGATGGAATCGCTTGAGCTCGGTCTCCGAGCTCTGCCAAGCGGTGCAACCACCCCAGTCAAGCGGTGGCACCGCCTGGGCTCAGTCTCCGAGCGAGACTAGGCAGTGCAACCACCCCTGTCAGGCGGTGGCACCATCCAGAGGCTCAGTCTCCAAGCTGCCAGGCGGTTGTACCGCCCTAGTTAGGAGATAGTACCGCCAGAACCCCGAAAATCCGAGAAATGACATTTTTGAGCTCCAAATTCAAACCAGTTTGGGGCCTATATATACCCCACCCTTTCTTGCATGAAAGGGCACCGAAAATCCAATCTTACTCTGTGATTTTTAGAGCTCAAAAGTGCTGTAAAGGCTAGAAGTTCTCCTCCCTCTTTTCTTCCAAGTTTTGATCTTTCAAGAAAGGAGAGAAAAGTTTGTAAGGGTTGTCTCCTAAGCCCATCAAAAGGAGTGAAACTATAAAAGGGTGGTTGGCTTTCACCTATTGAAGGATGGCCTCTAGTGGAAGTCGGTGACCTCGTCGGACAAGGAAGCCAAAAGTGGATGTAGGTCAAGATTGACCGAACCACTCTAAAATTGTGGTGCTCTATGGTTTGCATTTCTTCTTGCTGCTTACAAGTTAAGTTTCCGAAAACGGTTTTACGTCGGAAATGATTTCATCGTACGAATGCAGTTTTAATCGTTGAAAGTTTTTCGCTGCACTAATTCACCCCCTCCCCCTCTTAGTGCTCTTGATCCTAACAATTGGTATCAGAGCTCGGTTCACTCTCAAACGGATTAAAACCTAAGAGAGATGGCATACGCCGGAAACCAAGAGGGCCACTCTATTACACGTCCACCCATGTTCAATGGGACGGACTATACCTATTGGAAGACCCGAATAAGGATCTTCCTTATTTCAATAGATTTTGAACTTTGGAATCTTGTTGAAAATGGATTTTCGAAGTCTTCTCTTCTAATTATCGATTGGAATGAATTGGAGAAGAAGACTTTCGCTCTTAATGCAAAGGCTATGAATGCCTTATTTTGTACGCTTAATAAAAATGAGTTCAATCATGTTTCGGTTTGTGAAACCACATTTGATATTTGATATACACTCGAAGTGACTCACGAAGGCACAAGTAGAATGAAAGAGTCAAAAATTAATCTTTTGATATATTCTTTTGAACTTTTTCGAATGAAACCGAGCGAGACTATTGGCGACATGTACACCCGTTTTACGGATGTCGTCAATGGTCTAAAAGGACTCGGTAAAAGTTTTTTGGATTTTGAGCTCGTAAATAAGATTCTAAGATCTCTTCCTAAGAGTGGGACCCTAAAGTCATTGCTATTCAAGAGGCTAAAGATTTAAACAACTTCCCTCTTAAAGAACTAATCGGGTCATTAATGACCTATGAAATGACTTACAAGGCTCATGAAGAGCAAGAAGACATCCTTCCAAAGAAAAGGAAGGATATGACACTTAGAACTTTAGATGACCACTTGAGAGAAAACTCAAGTGATGAGGACTGTGACGATGACTTGACGCTTCTAACAAGAAAATTCAAAAAATTCATTAAGAGAAACAAGTTTAAAAGTGACACAAAAAATAAACTTGAACCCAAAAAGGACCAAGTTATTTGCTACGATTGCAAAAAGCCGGGACACTACGAAAGTGATTGTTCCCAAGCCAAGAAGAGAACATAAAAGAAGAAGGCGCTCAAAGCAACGTGAGATGACTCGAGCACATCCGAAGAAGAGGAGTCACCGAGCAAGTTGCTCATTATGCCTTAATAGCCATCGGAGAAGAGGTAACAAATTTAATTGATGCAGATTTATTATTTGATGAATTATTAAATGCCTTCCATGACTTATTTGATGAATGCAAAACAATTAGTGAAAAATATAAATTGCTGAAAAATAAGCATGATAGTCTTGTTAGCAATTTTGATAAATTAAAAACTGAATATCATGATAGTTTAGCTGAATGTGAAAAATGCCATGATCTAGAAACTCTCCAAAAGGAAAACTTGCTACTTAAGAACACCTTGAAGAAATTTGAGGTTGGTAGCAAGTCTTTAAACATGATCCTTGCAAACAAGGGTCACGTTCCCAAAAGAAGTGGAATAGAATTTGTGAGAAGTCCTCACCAAAATCCAACTACCTTCATAAAAGGCCCCATCTTACATGTTTGACACCAAAGCAAATGCAACTTTTGTTACAAATATGGATACAAAACGCATCAGTGTCCATTCAAGAAAATTAGTCCGAACAAATTAATTTGGGTTCCTAAAGGAACCATGATAAACTCTATGCAACATGATAAATAATGTAGATCAGTTTTTGAGGCACCCAAAAGCAAATGGGTACCTAAAAATTATCCTTTCTTGTAGAGACATACACCATCACAAGCTAGGAGTAAGAGATGATATCTTGATAGTGGATGCTCAAGACATATGACTGGAGATCCATCTCAATTCTCTAAGCTCACTAGCATAAACGAAGGCTATGTCACCTTCGGAGACAACAACAAGGGTAAAATCATTAGCAAAGGAACTATAGGTAACAAATTCAACTTCTTTATTGAAGATGTTTTGTTAGTTGATAGTTTAAAACATAACCTCTTGAGCATTAGTCAATTATGTGATAAAGGATATATCGTCAAATTCGAATCTAATGCTTACATAATTGAAAAACTATACAAAAACACATTTATGATTACATTAAAACAGAATAACGTATACACCATTGACATCAATGATCTTTGCAATGAAATATGTTTCTCGGTTTTGAATGAGGATGCTTGGCTTTGGCATAGGAGATTAGGTCATGCTAGCATGAAACTAATCACTCAAATATCATCCAAAGAACTTGTACGAGGAATTCCTCATATCAAGTTCATCAAAGATAATGTGTATGATGCTTGTCAATTAGGAAAATAAATTAAGGGTAGTTTCAAATCTAAGAATCAAATAAGCACCTCTAAGCCCTTATAATTGATCCATATGGACTTGTTCGGACCAATCTCTACATCAAGCCTAGGAGGTAGCAAATATGCCTTCGTCATTGTAGATGACTATAGTAGATACACATGGACTTATTTCTTGAAATACAAAAATGAATGCTTTAGATATTTCACCAAGTTTTGTAAACTTGTTCAAAATGAAAAGGGTTTTATGATTTCATCAATTCGTAGTGATCACGGTGGTCAATTTCAAAATCATGATTTTCAAGAATTTTGTGAATCTAATGGATACAACCACAACTTCTCTACTCCAAGAAATCCTCAACAAAATGGAGTAGTAGAAAGAAAGAATAGAAATTTATAAGAAATGACAAGAACCATATTGAATGATCATAGCCTACCCAAATATTTTTGGGCCGAAGCCGTAAACACTGCATGCTATATTTTGAATAGAGTTCTAGTAAGACCCTTACTCACCAAAACTCCCTATGAGTTGTGGAATAATAACAAACCCAATGTTTTATATTTTAAAGTTTTTGGGTGTAAGTGTTTTATCTTGAATGTAAAAGATGCCTTAGGAAAATTTGATGCTAAATCCGATGAAGGAATTTTTCTTGGTTATTCTTCGGTTTCTAAAGCTTTTCGTATCTTCAATAAAAGAACTTTAATTATAGAAGAATCTATTCATGTTGTTTTCAATGAGATTTTCGAAATCAAGAAAAATGATTTTGATGATGATGTTAATTTTGATTATTTGAATTTAAATGAAACCCCCTTCTCCAACTAGCAACTTGGATGCATCCACTTCCGAAACACCCTTACCTAAGGATTGGAAGTATGTAGATGCTCATCCTAAGGAGCTAATCCTAGGAGACACATCTAAGGGGGTTCAAACACGTTCTTCTCTTAAAAATTTTTGTGCCAACGTGAAAGATGATTCATGGAAGATGATTCATGGATTATCGCAATGCAAGATGAGTTAAATCAATTTGAGAGAAATGAGGTATGGAAGCTTGTTCCTAGGCCAAATGACCATTTAGTTATTGGTACTAAATGGGTCTTTAGAAACAAGCAAGATGAATCTGGTATCGTGGTTGGAAACAAGGCTCGATTAGTGGCCAAAGGTTTCAACCAAGAAGAAGGTATTGATTACGAAGAAACCTTCACTCCTATGGCTAGATTAGAAGCCATAAGGATGCTCCTTGCCTATGCTAGTAATAATAATTCGAAGTTGTTTCAAATGGATGTTAAAAGCGCTTTTCTTAATGGCTTTATTTCTAAAGAAGTTTATGTTGAACAACCTCCCGGATTTGAAAATAATAGCCTCCCTAATCATGTATTTAAATTAACTAAAGCTATTTATGGTTTAAAACAAGCCCCAAGGGCTTGGTATGATAGACTTAGTACTTTTCTTATTAAAAATAATTTCACAAAAGGCAAGGTCAATACTACATTGTTTATCAAAAACTTTGAAAATAATTTTTTATTATTCAGATTTATATTGATGATATTATCTTTGGTTCTACGAATGAATCTCTTTGTGAATCTTTTGCTGAAACCATGAGTCTCGAATTTGAAATGAGTTTGATGGGAGAATTAACCTTTTTCTTAGGCTTACAAATTAAGCAACTAAGCATTGACATCTTTATTAGTCAAACTAAATATGCTTTAGATCTGCTGAAAAGTTTTAATATGGATAGTTCAAAAGCTATTAACACTCCTATGAGCACCTCCACTAAGTTAGAAGTTGATGAAAGTGGAGAAAGCTTCGATCAAAAAACTTATAAGGGTATGATAGGAAGTTTACTTTACCTCACTGTAACTAGACCAGATATCATGTTCAGTGTAGGACTTTGTGCTAGGTTTCAATCGAACCCTAAAATATCTCATCTCAAAATATTTAAAAGAATATTTAGATATCTTAAAGGTACCACAAATCTAGGATTATGGTATCCAAAATCTGAGAATTTTGAGTTAATTGCTTATGTTGATATGAATTTTGCTGGGTGTAGACTAGATAGAAAAAGCACATCAAGAACATGTCAATTTTTGGGACATTCCCTTGTTTCCTAGTCATCTAAGAAACAAAACTCGATTGTACTATCAACAATTGAAGCTGAGTATATTGCAGCTAGTGCATGCTGTGCACAAGTTGTATGGATGAAAAACACCTTAGAAGATTATAAAGTCCATCTTAAAAACATTCACATTAAATGTGATAACACAAGTGCAATATGTTTAACAAAGAATCTCATTCAACACTCAAGAACAAAATATATTGATATTAGACATTACTTTATACGAGATGATATCACTAATTATGATGTAATCATAGAGTTCATAGATACTAAGCATCAATTAGCTGATATTTTTACAAAACCACTAAGTGAAGAACAATATGATTTCATTAGAAGAGAATTAGGAATGTTAATATGTCCGAATGCATGAACTTGTTAAGATTATTTTTCGAACTTTTTTGATTTAATGATCAAATTATTTAATTGCCATGATGATTTTATATAATTACATGCCTTAATTACATGTTGGAAATTATGTGTTTTGGATACAAAAAATTTCCATGATAATAAGCATATTTTATCGTCATGATTGAATTTGAAAATCTATAGCAAAACCTCGTTCGAATGCATGAAAGTGTTAAATTTCATTTTCGGATCTTCTTGATCATAATAATCGGATTTTCTCGATAAATTATTCTCTTTTGAACTTTTTAAACATATGTCATATCGAGTTTTGGATTCACATCATTGATTTTTGATATATGGAATCAACTAGCAAATGTATCTTTCATAGACTTATCATGTGAAAAATATCATTCGAGAAATAGATTTGATGATTCCTTCTTATATCTTTTGAGAAATAGTTTTACGTATAAGGATTTGATTCACACACATATCTTGATTCTTGTAAAAATGAAGTGTGCTTAAAGATCTTATCAATTTAACTTCATTCGAGTAAGCTCTTAAATGGCCTTCCTCCTTCATGCAAAAAGATAATAACAAATAAAAAGGAAGAAGTATTCAAAGCTATCTCTATGTCATGTTTTCCTTGAGATGTTTGCATAATTGGTATCCTATCACTCACTATTGGAAAATGACATGAACCTAGTTATGGCATGAATAATTACCGCACTTATACTTCAAATTTTCTTATATCATTCTCCTTTTTGTTGATGACAAAGAGGGAGAAATATATGAATTCATACTATGAGTGCCATATTTGAATGAGAAATATATGAATTGATGCTATGAGTGCTATATTTGCACTATATTATTGCCATATTTGCACTATATTATTGTCATATCATGATAAAATATCAGGAACTTGCATAGCAACTTTACTTGTTGATATCTTGCCATGTGATGCTACGATTGCTAAACACTTGAAATGTTTGCTTTACGTTAAGATATCAAAAGCTTAAATTGTAAATTTACATATTGATATCTTATGTTGAACTGCTACCATCATTCATATTTGAAATGTAAAACTTGAAAATGAATGTCAAGTCTTGACATCATTTTCAGTAAGATACATCGTGATAGGAATCATGATAGGAGTAATTGATAAGGTTAAGAGTTCTTAACTTATCAATAAGTCTATTGAATTCAAAGGCCTTGAATTCAAGAATGACTTATCTTAATTATGGCATATAGATAGGGGGAGTTAAGGTTAACTCCGTTATCAATTGATTGTCATCATAAAAAAGGGGGAGATTGTTGAATCTCCGATTTTGATAATGAAGTCAATTGTCATTTGTTATATAATCCATATGTTGAGATAAGTGTGCAGGATTAACTACGATGAAAGTAAGACATGCAGCAGGAGTTGCGTCAGAGTCAAGACTATGATCACGTTGGGAGTTCGAGAGTTCGATGGAAGTCTGGACGGTCGTCGGAGGTTCTACGGGAACAAATCCGAGAAGTCCAGGAGCTTGCCAAAAGAAGCTCGTCAGAACTTGCCAAGTGGATCATCACAAGTCCAAGAGTTTGCCAGAAGTTCGCAGGAGCATCACCGAGGTTTCATCGGATGATCGATGGAAGTTCGTCGGAAGCTCGCCGGAAGAAGCGATTGACGCACCGGAGCAAGTTGTAGTAAATGTCTTAAGAAATATCGTAGTTAGCATGATGATTATGTTAGAAATGGGAGGTGATCTCATTAACTTAATCTTGGGGTAATTGGGCCCTTGAGAGACCTAAATTAGGCCGAATGGATCAGCCCATTCGGACCCAGATTTCTTGGCCAACGGTGGCACCGCTTGGGTCGGTAGTGGCACTGCCCAGGGCTCAGTCTTCGAGCTAGGCTAGGTGGTGCAACCGCCCCTGATAAGCGGTGGAACCGCTTGAGCTCGGTCTCCGAGCTCTACCAAGTGGTGCAACCACCCCAGTCAGGCGGTGGCACCGCTTGGGCTCAGTCTTCGAGCGAGACTGGACAGTGCAACAACCCCTATTAGGCGGTGGCACCGCCCAGAGGCTCAGTCTCCAAGCTGCCAGGCGGTTGTATCACCCCAGTCAGGAGGTGGCACCGCCAGGACCCCGGAAATCCGGGAAATGATATTTTTGAGCTCCAAATTCAAATCAGTTTGGGGCCTATATATACCTCACCCTTTCCTGCATGAAAGGGCACCGAAAATCTAATCTTACTCTGTGATTTTTAGAGCTCAAAAGTGTTGTAAAGGCTAGAAGTTCTCCTCCCTCTTTTCTTCCAACTTTTGATCTGTCAAGAGAGGAAAGAAAATTCTGTAAGGGTTGTCTCCTAAGCCCGTCAAAAGGAGTGAAAATGTAAAAGGGTGATTGGCCTTCACCTATTGAAGGAAGGCCTCTAGTGGAAGTCAGTGACCTCGTCGGAGGAGGAAGCCAAAAGTGGATGTAGGTCAAGATTGACCAAACCACTCTAAAATTACGGTGCTCTTTGGTTTGCATTTCTTTTTACTGCTTACCTTACTGCAAACCTCCACATGTGCTTTACTTCCTTATTACTTTTGCTACACTCCTTTACGAACTCGCTTTCAAGTTAAGTTTCTGAAAATGGTTTTACGTCGGAAACTATTTCATCGTACGAACACAATTTTAATCGTCGAAAGTTTTTCGCTGCACTAATTCATCCCCCCCCCCCCTTTTTAGTGCTCTTGATCCTAACAACAAGTTTGACTTACCTTGAGGCAATTCACATTATGTTCGTTTAGATTCTCTTTCTCTAGATCGAATTATGGAAAACGTAGGAATAGCCTTCACAGCCAACATTTCCTCTTTCTGATGCACCTCTTTCGACGTGCTGTGATGAGAGAGAGGGAGTTTTCACTGTTAACATACACTATTTACACCATTTCGATAGGAGGGGGCTTGGCTCTTTCAGGCAAGATTGAGAGATACAAGGCCAAGCTTCCCGCCATAGGGTTCACTATGAAAAAGGACATCGACTATGACTACATAGAATACGAAGGGAGGACCTTCTCTCCGATTTCTAAGAAGGACTCACTCAGGAAAATCATACAGTCGATGACTCGACTTCACCAAGATGACTTTCCTCAATGGAGATATACAGGAGGAAGTTTACATGGACCAACCAACCCTTTGGCTTCTCATAGGAGGGCAGCGTGAGTATGCTGGCTAAGGAAGTTGAAATACAGATGAGTCTTCCCATCAGTGGTATCTCCAATTCCATGAGGTGAGAATGACCAAAGGAAAAAAAAACTGTGTATATAACTAAGAAAGGTCAATGGGAGCGAGTTTCTCCTTCTAGTCCTATATGTTGACGACATACTACTTGCTAGCGGTGATCAAGAGCTGTTGCACACCTCATAAGAAACTTTGAAATGAAGGACATGGGTAAGCATCATATGTCATTGAGATTCACAAAGACATTTTCAAAGGTATCCTCAGACTATCTCTACTCAAAAGGCCTCAATAAAAAAAAAGCATTATAGAGGTCTAGTATACAGTAAACCAAGTATGGCACCTATACATAAGGTGTTAGGATCAAGAGCACTAAGAAAGGGGGGGGGTGTAAATTAGTGCAGCGGAAAACTTTTGACGATTAAAATTGCATTCGTACGATAAAAGCGATTTTGGTAAGAAAGTCGATTCGTAAATCACTTTAACTTGTGATCAAGTGAGATGCAGTTAAAACAAATATATAGAGGCAGTTTGCAGTTTAAGATAGACAACATAATGTAATAGCAAACTGGAATATGATGTTCGTACGATAAAAGCGATTTCGGTGTGAAAGACGATTCGTAAATCACTTTAACTTGAGATCAAGCGAGATGCAGTTAAAGCAAAGATATAAAGGCAGTTTGCAATTATGAGGAAATCAGAATGTAAGTGCAAACTAAAATATGATGTTCGTACTGTTAGGATCAACAGCACTAAAAGAGAGGGGGGGGGGGGGGGGGGGGGGGGGGGGGGGTGAATTAGTGCGTTCGTACGATGAAATCATTTCCGACGTAAAACCATTTTCGGAAACTTAACTTGAAAGCGAGTTCATAAAGGAGTGTAGCAAAAGTAAAGAGGAAGTAAAGCACATATGGAGGTTTGCAGTAAGGTAAGCAGCAAGAATAAATGCAAACCAGAAAGCACCGTAATTTTAGAGTGGTTCAGTCAATCTTGACCTACATCCACTTTTGGCTTCCTCCTCCGATAAGGTCACCGACATCCACTAGAGGCCTTCCTTCAATAGGTGAAGGCCAATCACCCTTTTACATTTTCACTCCTTTTGACGGGCTTAGGAGACAACCCTTACAGAATTTTCTTTCCTCTCTTGACAGATCAAAACTTGGAAGAAAAGAGGAAGGAGAACTTTTAACTCATAGAACATTTTTGAGCTCTAAAACTCACAGAGTAAGATTTGATTTTCGGTGCCCTTTCATGCAGGAAAGGGTGGGGTATTTATACGCCCTAAATTGGTTTGAATTTGAAGCTCAAAAATGACATTTCTCGGATTTCCAGGGTCCTGGTGGTAGAACCTCCCGATTGGGGCGGTACAACTGCCTGGTAGCTTGGAGACTGAGCCTCTGGGCGGTACCACCGCCTGACTGGGGTGGTTGCACCTCTTGGCAAAGCTCGAAGACCGAGCTCAAGCGGTTCCACCGCCTGTCAGGGGCGGTTGCACCGCCCAGCCTAGCTCGGAGACTGAGCCCTAAGCGGTGCCACTGTTGGCCAAGAAATCTGGGTCGGAATGGGCTGATCCATTCGGCCTAATTTGGGTCTGTCAAGGACCCAATTGCCCCAAGATTAAGTTAATGGGATTACTCCCATTTCTAACTCAATCATCATACTAACTATGATATTTCTTAAGACATTTACTGCAACTTGCTCCGATGCATCAATTGCTTCTTCCAGCGAGCTTCCGATGAACTTCCGTCGATCATTCGATGAACCCTCGGTGATGCTCCTGTTGACTTCTGGTAAACTCCTAGACTTGCGACGATCCACTTGGCGAGTTCCGATGAGCTTCTTTTAGCAAACTCCTGGACTTCTCGGATTTGTTCCCGCAGAACCTCGAACGACCTTCCGGACTTCCATCGAGCTCTCGAACTCCCAACGTGATCTTAGTCTTGATTCCGGCGCAACTCCTACTGCATGTCTTACTTTCATCGTAGTTAATCCTGCACACTTATCTCAATATATGGATTAAATAACAAATGACAATTGACTTCATCATCAAAATTCGAGATTCAATAATCTCCCCCTTTTTGATGATGACAATCAATTGATAACGGAGTTAACCTTAACTCCCCCTATCTATATGCCATACTTGAGATAAGTTATTCTTGAATTCAAGGCCTTTGAATTCAATAGACTTATTGATAAGTTAAGAACTCTTAACCTTATAAATTACTCCCATCATGATTCCTATCATGATGTATCTTACTGAAAATGATGTCAAGACTTGACATCTATTCTCCAGTTTTACATTTCAAATATGAATGATGGTAGCAGTTCAATATAAGATATCAACATGTAAATTTACAATTTAAGCTTTTGATATCTTAATGTAAAACAAACATTTCAAGTGTTTAGCAATCATAGCATCACATGGCAAGATATCAACAAGTAAAGTTGCTATGCAAGTTCTTGTTATTTTATCATGATATGGCAATAACATAGTGCAAATATAGCACTCATAGCATCAATTCATATATTTCTCATTCAAATATGGTACTCATAGTATGAATTCATATATTTTTACCCCTTTGTCATCAACAAAAAGGAGAACGATATAAGTAAATTTTAAGTATAAGTGCGGTAATTATTTATGCCATAACTAGGTTCATGTCTTTTTCCAACAGTGAGTGATAGGATACCAATTATGCAAACATCTCAAGGAAAACATGACATGGAGATAACTTTAAATACTTCTTCCTTTTTATTTGTTATTATCTTTTTGCATGAAGGAGGAAAGCTATTTGTGATACCAGCCATTTGTGAGTTTAATTTGAATGAAGTTAAAATCGATGAGAGATTAAATCATACTTCATTTTTACAAGGATTAAGATATGTATGTGAAACAAATCCTTGCAAGTAAAAACACTATCATCCATATTTCAAGAAAGAATTTACAAGCAGGAATCATTTCATCAAATACATTTTTCAAAAAAAAAAAGAATTTTCACATGATAAGTGTATGAGAGATATATTTACTAGTTGATTTCATATGTCAAAAATCAATGATGAGAATCAAACTCGATATGACATATGCTTATTAAGTTCGAAAGAGGATAATGTATCGAGAAAATCTGATTGTTAGGATACCACTAGTTAAGAGAATCCGAAAATGAAATTAACACTTTCATGCATTCAGACAAGACTATACTATAGATTTTCAAATACAATCATGAAGACAAAACATGCTCATTATTATGGAAATTTTTGTATCCAAAATACATAATTTCCAACCTGTAATTAAGGCATGTAATTATGTAAAATCATCATAACAATTAAGTGATTTGATCATTAAAAAATCCAAAAAATAATCTTAACAAGTTCTTGCATTCTGACACATCAACATTCCTAATTCTCTTCTTATCAAATTGTTCTTCACTTAGAGGTTTTATAAAAATATCAGCTAGTTGATGTTTAGTATTATGGCAATATAATGACACATTAACATCATGGCAATACATCAACATCATGGTAATATCATGACACATCAATTTCATGGCTATATTACTTTCTCAAATCATATTTATCATGGAAACCAAGACACAAGGTTTTCAAAGTAGGCATTATAGAAACATTTAATTTCAACGTGAAATCCGACAATGAGTAACGAGATTAAACAACGTAACCCTGCATATGCTCACCAATTAATACATCAAGTAACCATATCAAAGATTAATAGTCATCAAGGCATTGTGATCAAGGTGAGTAACATAAAGAGTTTACAACAACGTAATTGTTACAACAAGAGGTGATTGTGTCCACATATACATATATAAGCTTATTCAGGAGGTGAAAAATTAAAATGCCTAAACAAGGAGTCAAATTGTCAATGAATTTGCTGTAGCTCAGATAGGATTTGATCTTGTCGATGTTCAAGCTGATCTTGTCTTTGTTCAAATCGATCCATCCGAATCCCAATGTCTTCGATAGATGATGCAAGAGCTTGCTCAAATGGATGTGTTTCCTCAAAGGGATAGATCGGAGGAGATTAAGTACCCTTAAAGACTAGTGCTTTGGGTTCTGGTTCGGGTTGAGGGGGATCGGTTCTTCTAGGCATTCTAACCCAATTATCGTTTCTATAAAAACATCTCAATCGGTGAAGTAGATTTTTATTTATTATGCTAAACCTATCTACTTTCATCACATCTTCGTCGGGTGGTATTGGAATATCGTAGGCTTTAAGTATTCTAGTGATTATACCACCATATGGAAGGATCATGTCTTTCTTAAATAGTTCTATCATGTTTTATTGGATAAAATAACCAAAACAGATGTTATGTCCTTTCATGATCCAATACATGGTTCCTAATTTCATTTGACTTACTTCATCATGATGGTATTATTTAGGGAGAATGATGCTAGTTAGGATATGATGAAGTACCTTAGTGTTTAGTGGTAGTAGATGTTCACAACTTTCAGGAACTATCACTAAGTTGAGATTACCAAAAATTGTTCCTAAGACTTCAACATATGTTGTCCCAACTGTTTCATTATCCCACGATCCTCTAAAATAAAGACCTCTATTTTTTACGGGAATACCTATCATGTCGCAAATGAATCTATCCATAATGGAGATATGTTATCCTAAGAGATAGGTAGACACTCTTTCTTCTTCATCTACTTGTAGATTGTTGTAAAATAATCTAACAAGTCTTGGATAGATGGGTTCACTAATTTATAAAATTGGGAGTAGATCTAAGTTTTCAAACCATTGGATTGTCTCTAAGTCTCTTAGTTCATCTAGATCTACATGTTTTCCCTTATTGACACTTCTAAATTCGAAGGAAGAAAATTTTTTAGCATGATATTTTGAATCGAAAAGGGTAAGATCAAAGTCTTTTTCTAATCTCCTCTTCCCTTTGTCCCTAGAGGATCTTCTAGAGCCCATAACTACTGCTATTTAAGAAGATAGTAATGAGCAAGAGTAAATGACTCAAAAATAGAATTTAAACGCTTCTCAGAGAATGCCTTAAGTGAGATCTTCAAGAGAATGAGAGATTGATGATCTTTTGCTTCGAAATAAGGAGTATTTGGGATGCTAAGAGGGGAGAAATGGAGGTGGAGAAGCTTTGGAGGTGTAAAGAGGGGAAGGGAGTGAGTTGGGGTCGGTTCCACCGCCGGCCCTAGCTCGGTTTAAAAGGGGGCAAGATTGCGGGCGGTTGCACCGCTGGCTAGGGCGGTGCAACCGCTTGCAACATGTGATAGCCGACGGTGCTACCGCCAGTTGGGCGGTGCCACCGCCTGCAAGCGGTGAGCACTCGTTTTGACGGCTATGTGGTCTGATCTGAATGTTTTTGACTTGAGAAGAGTTTTCATTTGTGGAGCAATCAACTTTACTTACGTAATTACGTAAGAATTTTCATTTTAAGATGAGAAATTTTGCACGATCAAGATAGATCTTGTGGCGCGCATACTCTACTCCAAATGTCGTACACATGTTTATGACAGATTATCCAAGTTAGTAAGCTTTACAAGTTCATAACAAACTTTGCTTACAAAACGTAAGTTCATGATATAGTTGGATTCGAACAAATCAATTTGAGGGGTTCGGAAATCCAGAGGATATATAAAGGGAGAATCATGGGTTTCCAATTCTGAGAGATCAAATAAGATTGTATCTGTATTGCTCTTGTAATTTTAATTTTCTAATCCTCTTTTTGTTATTTAGCCTAGGGAGCATCGCGTGTTTTTTTTGGATCTCGGGTCATGAATATCGAGTATCCAAAGAGAAGGATATTATTTCTTGCTCCCAGCTTTTGATGGTTTACGTCTCTATGAGACAGGATAATTTTTAGGTACCCATTTGCTTTTAGGTGCTATAAAAATTGATCTACATTGTTTATCATGTTGCATAGAGTCTATCATGGTTCCGTTAGGAACCCAAATTAATTTGTTCGGACTAATTTCCTTGAATGGACATTGATGCGTTTTGTGTCCATGTTTGCAAAAAAAGTTACATTTGCTTTGGTGTCGAACATGTAAGATGGGGCCTTTTATGAAGATGGTTGGATTTTGGTGAGGACTTCTCACAAATCCGATTCCACTTCTTTTGGGAACGTGACCCTTTTTTGCAAGGATCATGTTCAAAGACTTGCTACCAACCTTGAATTTCTTCAAGGTGTCCTTAAGTAGCAAGTTTTCCATTTGGAGAGTTTCTAGATCATGGCATTTTTCACATTGATCTAAACTATCATAATATTCAGTTTTTAATTTATCAAAATTGCTAACAAGACTATCATGCTTATTTTTCAACAATTTATATTTTCTACTAATTGTTTTACATTCATCAAATAAGTCATGGAAGGCATTTAATAATTTATCAAATGATAAATCTGCATCAATTAAATTTGTTACCTCTTCTTCGATGGCCATTAAGGCATAATGAGCAACTTGCTCAGTGTTGGAGTCCTCTTCTTCGGGCGCGCTCGAGTCATCCCACGTCGCTTTGAGCGCCTTCTTCTTTGATGTTCTTTTCTTGGCTTGGGGGCAATCACTTTCGTAGTGTCCCGGCTTTTTGCACTCGTAGCAAATAACTTGGTCCTTTTTGGGTTCAAGTTTATTTTTTGTGTCACTTTTAAACTTGTTTCTCTTAATGAATTTTTTAAATTTCCTTGTTAGAAGTGCCAAGTCATTGTCACAGTCCTCATCAATTGAGTTTTCTCTCAAGTGGTCATCTAAAGTTCTAAATGTCATATCCTTCTTGTTCTTTGGAAGGATATCTTCTTGCTCTTTATGAGCCTTGCAAGTCATTTCATAGGTCATTAATGACCCGATTAATTCTTCAAGAGGGAAGTTGTTTAAATCTTTAGCCTCTTGAATAGCAGTAACTTTAGAGTCCCAACTCTTAGGAAAGGATCTTAGAATCTTATTTTACGAGCTCAAAATCTGAAAAATTTTTGCCGAGTCCTTTTATACCATTGACGACATCCATGAAACGGGTGTACATGTCGCCAATAGTCTTGCTTGGTTTCATTCAGAAAAGTTCAAAAGAATGTATCAAAAGATTGATTTTTGACTCTTTCACTCTACTTGTGCCTTCGTGAGTCACTTCGAGTATATGCCAAATATCAAACGCGGTTTCACAAACCGAAACACGATTGAACTCATTTTTATCAAGCGCACAAAATAAGGCATTCATAGCCTTTGCATTAAGAGCGAAAGTCTTCTCCAATTCATTCCAATCAATCATTGGAAGAGAAGACTTCAAAAATTCATTTTCGATAAGATTCCAAAGTTCAAAATCCATTGAAAAAGGAAGATCCTCATTCGGGTCTTCTAATAGGTGTAGTCCGTCCCATTAAACATGGGTAGACGTGTAAAAGAGTGACGCTCTTGGTTTCCAGCGTATGCCATCTCTCTTGGGTTTTAATCTGTTTGAGAGTGGACCGAGCTCTGATACCAATTGTTAGGATCAAGAGCACTAAGAGGGGGCAGGGGGTGAATTAGTGCAGCGAAAAACTTTCGACGATTAAAACTACGTTCGTACGATGAAATCATTTCCGATGTAAAACCGTTTTCGGAAACATAACTTGAAAGCGAGTTCTTAAAGGAGTGCATGAAAAGTAATAAGTAAAGCATATATGGAGGTTTGCAGTAAGGTAAGCAGTAAGAAGAAATGCAAACCAGAGAGCACCGCAATTTTAGAGTGGTTCGTTCAATCTTGACCTACATTCACTTTTGGCTTCCTCGTCCAATGAGGTCACTGACTTCCACTAGAGGCCTTCCTTCAATAGGCGAAGGACAACCACCCTTTTACAGTTTCACTCCTTTTGACGGGCTTAGGAGACAACCCTTACAAACTTTTCTCTCCTTTCTTGAAAGATCAAAACTTGGAAGAAAAGAGGGAGGAGAACTTCTAGCCTTTATAACACTTTTGAGCTCTAAAAATCATAGAGTAAGATTAGATTTTCGGTGCCCTTTCATGCAGGAAAGGGTGGCGTATATATAGGCCCCAAACTGGTTTGAATTTGGAGTTCAAAAATGTCATTTCTTGGATTTTCGGGGTCCTAGCGGTACTACCTCCTAATTGGGGTGGTACAACCGCTTGGCAGCTCGAAGACTGAGCCTCTCGGTGGTGCCACCGCCTGACAAGGGCGGTTGTACCGCTTGGCAGAGCTCGGAGACCGAGCTCAGGTAGTTCCACCACCTATCAGGGGCGGTTGCATCACCCAACCTAGCTCGGAGACTGAGCCCTGGACGGTGCCACCGCTAGACAAGAAATCTGGGTCGGAATGAGCTAATCCATTCAGTCTAATTTGGGTCTATCAAGGGCCCAATTGCCCCAAGATTAAAATAATGGGATCACCTCCCATTTCTAACTTAACCATCATTCTAACTACGATATTTCTTAAGACATTTGCTGCAACTTGCTCCGGTGCGTCAATCGCTTCTTCTGGCAAGCTTCCGGTGAACTTCTGTCGATCATCCGATGAACCCTCGGTGATGCTCCTGCGGACTTCCGGCAAACTCCTGGACTTGCGACAATCCACTTAGCGAGTTCCGACGAGCTTCTTTTGGCAAGCTCCTGGACTTCTCAGATTTGTTCCCATAGAACCTCCGACGACCGTCCAGACTTCCGTTGAACTCTCGAACTCCCAACGTGATCTTAGTCTTGATTCTGGCATAACTCCTACTGCATCTCTTACTTTCATCATAGTTAATCCTGCACACTTATCTCAATATATGGATTAGATAACAAATGATAATTTACTTCATCATCAAAATCCGAGATTCAACACGTACGATAAAACCGATTTTCGTCTTAACGCCGATTCAGAAAATACTTAACTATGAAACACGTTCGTAAATGAGCAGAAGGTAGTAAGCTACTGAGGAGGTTTGTAGTAAAGATAAGATGCTTAAAGTAAATGCAAATCGAGATTTAGAGTGGTTCGATCAATCTTGACCTACATCCACTTTTGGCTTCCTCCATCGACGAGGTCATCGACGTCCACTAGAGGCCTTCCTTCAATAGGCGAAGGCCAACCACCCTTTTACAGTTTCACTCCTTTTGACGGGCTTAGGAGACAACCCTTACAAACTTTTCTCTCCTCTCTTGAAAGACCAAAACTTGGAAGAAAAGAGGGAGGAGAACTTCTAGCCTTTACAACACTTTTGAGCTCTAAAAATCATAGAGTAAGATTGGATTTTCAATGCCCTTTCATGCAGGAAAGGGTGGGGTATATATAGGCCCCAAACTGGTTTGAATTTGGAGCTCAAAAATATCATTTCCCAAATTTTTGGGGTCCTGGCGGTACTACCTCCTGACTAAGGCGGTACAACCGCCTGAAAGAGCTCGGAGACCGAGCTCTGGCGGTGCCACTGCTTGACAGGGGCAGTTGCACCGCCCAGTCTTGCTTGGAGACTAAGCCCAGGTGGTGCCACCACCTGATTGGGGTGGTTGCACCGCCCAGTCTCGCTCGGAGACTAAGCCCAAGCGGTTACACTGCCCAGCTTTCCTGGGAGACCATCTCTTGGGCGGTGCCACCGCCGACCCTAGCGGTGCCACCGCTTGGCAAGAATTCTAGTCCGAATGGGTTGATCCATTCGGCCAAATTTGGGTCTATCAAGACGTATGAAATATTTCGGAGTATATTAATAACAAATTAATAATTTCGGAACATATCAATGACAGATGAAATGCTTTGGAACATATCAATAGCAGATGAAACATTCGGAATATATCAATGGCATAGGAAGCATTTTGGAGCATATAAATGACATATGAAATGTTACGGAGCATATCAAGGATGTATGAAAATTTCAAAGTATATCAATAACAAATGAAACATTTCGGAACATATCAATGACGGATGAAATGCTTCGGGACATATCAATGGCATATGAAAAATTTTGGAGTATATCAATAGCATAGGAAGTATTTCGGAGCATATCAATGGTATATGAAATGTTATGGAGTATATCAATAACAAATGAAATATTTCGGAATATATCAATGACGGATAAAATGCTTCAAAATATATCAATATCATATGAAGCATTTTGGAGCATATCAATGGCAGATGAAAGATTTTGAAACATATCAATGGCGTATCAAATGTTTCGGAGCATATCAATAATAAATGAAACATTTCGGAGTATATCAATGACATATGAAGCATTTTCATTCATATCCAAAGCACATATAGAAGCACATAAACAAAGCTCTAGATATCATATCAAACAGATAGAAGGTGAAGTGGGATCCCAAACATAATCTCTCATGTTTAAGAGCGTCATCCATCCACGTCTAGATGAAGCCAAAGGAGGCTGGCAGAGCATCGCGGGCTCTAAGCATATACCCTTTACCATTTCTAGCAAACGTTTAGATAATCCCTTTACCATTTCTAGCAAAGTTCCAAATAATCTCTTTACTATTTCTAGCAAAGGTCCAAATAATCCCATAAACACTAGAGTACAAAAGGATATTGTGAATAATAAATTAGGGCATATCAGAAACACATGCGGAACAACGGAATACATGTGCCTATATGAAACATTGCGATACAAACATAAACTTTACATAATAGATTCAGGTATACAAATAATTGATGGACAAGATATATAGAAATTCAAAGAAATAATGTAAAGCTCAACTAAACTAATGATGTTGATTGAAATTAATTTCCAAAGAGATGAAATAAGAATAGGCGGAATCGATCAAAGCTCGATTATGATAGAATTTGAGAGGCACATTGCATAAATTATTTGGATTATCAATTATTCTTAAATTTATCTAAAATAGGGATCATTCGAAAGTTGTATCAATCTAAATTTAGATAAATCATGTTTTGTATGAATTGGAGATTTTAACATTGAGTTATCAATAGTTTAATAACCAAAGGTTAGAGAACATTATCTTTGTTTTGCAAAATTCATAGAGTTGATTTGAATAGATGTTTCAATAGGCATTTATGCTCAAAATCATTCAAATCAATTATGTTCAGAAAGATCTATGAGTCTAGTTTCTGATAAATCATATTTTGCATAGATCAGAGTCCTCAAAAGAGAGTTATAAACAACAGAGTATTGAAAGGTCAAAATCGATAATCTCTATCTTACAAATTTCATAGGGTCAATTGAAATAACAGTTTGGATAGGCAAATAGAATCCATATTTAACATTCTAGTCTTAAAAGAAAGAGGTGTGAGTCTATTTTAGGATAAATTTAGTGTCTCCTAATTCAAAGATTTGTGCAGAAAGTTATGGCTAGAACAATACAGAAAGGTCAAATCTTCAAAAAATTACAGATTCACAGTTTTGTTCCCAAATGAAAGAAATATCATGTATGAAGCTAAAAGCTTCCAAAATTTTTAGGATTAAGATGAAATCAGATATCAAAAGTTCTATAAGAAGGGGTTAGAACACTTGTCTTAAATAAATTTGAGTCTCAAAGGTGTGGAATTGATGCAAAATCTCAAGCCAAGGCAAATCTTTTTCTTCCTCTACTTTAATTCCTCTTCCTTCTCTTCTCAAACTTATGCTGCAACATCTTATGTTTACATTTAGTTTCTCCTTTAAAGCATTTGATTTGGCTAAAAGTTGGACCTCAAGATAGGCAATGGAGTAAAAGTTGCTGTAGTAGGTATTGGCGAGGCACCCTACATTTGCTTGGTGGAGCTATTATTGCAATGGATGCATGCTATTTTATTCCTTCTATTATCAAAAATATTATTTTCATTTTATGTTTGATAGTTAGTGGATATAAATTAGTTTTTGAGAATAATAATAATTCAATATTATTAGATGATGAGATCATCACGAGAGGAATATTGTATAATGGTTTGTTTATGCTAGACACTGCTCCACATATCATGAATGTAAGTGTGTCCAAGAGGAAACAAGATGAGGTAAATAGTGCATACCTATGGCTTTATAGGCTATGTCACATCCATGAGGTAATGATTCAAAAGTTGCTAAAGGATGATATCTAGATCTATTTGACTATGCAACTTTCGAATATTGCCTTCGTGGAAAACTAACTAACTCTCTTTTTAGTGGAACTAGACTGGAAAGAGTATCAAAGACTTTGATAAATTCAAAGAGTATAAGAATAAAGTGGAGAATCGGACTGGAAAGAGTATCAAGACTCTTCGAATAGATTGAGAATATGAGTACTTGAGTATAGAGTTCACCCAGTTCCTCAAGGACCATGAGATTCTATCCCAATGGGCAATTTCTTATATACCTCAACTCAATGGTATATCTGAAAGGAGGAATCGTACACTATTAGACATGGTGTGGTCCATGATGAGTTTCGCTAACCTATGTTGAATCTCGAATTTTGATGATAAAATCAATTGATGAGTTAATTGATCTAATCCATATTATTAAGTTAAGTGTGCAGGATTAACTATGATAACCAGAAAACATAAAGCAAGTATATCAGAGTCAAGTTCGATGGACGTTTAAGAGTCCAAAGAATCGTCGGAGATGCTGCCGGAACCATCCGAGAAGAAATCAGGAACCTGTCGGAATTTTCGGAAGTTCGCCGAAGAGATCGTCGGAGGTTCACGGAGATCACCGAGAAGGCTCGGCTACTCGTTAAAGTCATCACAAGTTTGGGAGCTTGCTAGGAGTCCGTCGGAAGAAGTTCGTCGGAAAGCTCGCAGGAACAAGACTCGACGTTCGCGGTTGAAAACTTGTTTAGGATGTTTTTGTGTTATGTAGTTCACTTGTAATTAGGATTAGGATTAAGAGATAATCCTATATCCTGGTTAGGGGCCAACTGGGCCTTTAAATTAGACTTGGTTTGGGCTAAATTTGAAGCCCAACAAGTGAACCGAGGGTCTGGCGGTGGCACCGCCTGGGCTGGGCGGTGGCACCTCTTGGCACCCGAGAGCTGGGCGGTGGCACCGCCCAGCACTGTTAATGTCTGACAGTGACAGGCGGTAGCACCGCCAGCATCGGGAACCCAAAGAGAATTCAAATTTTGGAGCCCAAATTTGAATCCTCTTGAGGCCTATAAATACCCCTCAAATCTCAGCTGAGATTACAACTTTTTGAGCAGCAATTGTTTGAGAGAAATGCCTTAGAAAAGTCTTAGCTAGTCTTGTTTTCAATTTGCTAGTGTTCACCTCCTTCTTTCTTGCTGAAAATATGTAAGAGAGTGAACCGCTTGTAAAAAAGTTGTAGGAGGGGTATTCACCCTTCCCTTTCAAGAGATTTGCTAGTGGAAGGTGGGAGCCTCATCGAAGAGGGGCCTCGCAAGTGGATGTAGGTCACTTGACCGAACCACTTTAAAAACAGCGTAATCTCTGGTTTGCATTTCATTACTGCTATTTACATTACTACAAACCTTCTTACTTGCTTTATTTCCTCATTACCTTTGCTGCACAACTTTGCGAATATGCTTTCAAGTTAAGCACTTCCGATTCTGATTTTTATGTACGAAAGATTTTCCAAAACCGAAGTTTTAATCCGCTCTACTAATTCACCCCCCCCCCCTCTTAGTGCCGCTCCGATCCTAACAATTGGTATCAGAGCTAGGCTCACTCTCATATTTGGTTTAATACCCAAGAGAGATGACTTACTCCAGCATGCATGAGGGTCATTCTATCACATGTCCACCCTTGTTTAATGGGTTAGATTATACTTATTGGAAGACTCGGATGAGGATCTTCCTCATTTCTATGGATTTCGAGCTTTGGACTATTGTTCAAAATGGATTTCAAAAATCTTCTCTTCCGATGAGCGAATGGAATGAATCGGAGAAGAAGGTTTTTGCTTTAAATGCAAAGGCTATGAATGCCTTGTTTTGTACACTAGACAAAAATAAATTTAATCGTGTTTCAATTTGTGATTCGGCTTTTGATATTTGGAGAACTCTTGAGGTCACTTATGAAGGCACTAGCCGAGTGAAAGAGTCCAAAATCAATATCCTTGTGCACTCTTATGAACTTTTTCGAATGAAACCAAGTGAGTCCATCGGAGACATGTACACCCAGTTTACGGATGTCATCAATGGACTCAAAGCTCTTGGTAAAGATTTTACTAACTTTGAACTAGTAACTAAAATCTTAAGATCCCTCCCTAAAAGTTGGGATCCAAAAGTTACGACCATTCAAGAGGCCAAAGAGCTTAAAACATTCCCTCTTGAAGAACTCATTGGGTCTCTAATGACCTACGAAATGACATGTCAAGCTCATGACGAGCTCGAGAACCCCCTTCCAAAGAACAGGAAGGATATGGCACTCAAATCACAAGAAGACCACTTGAAAGGAACATCAAGTGATAAGGACAGTGACAATGACATTGCACTTTTGACTCAAAAATTTAAAAAATATTTAAGAAAGAATAAATTTAAAAATAATAAAAAAAATAAATCCGAACAAAAGAAGGACCAAGTGATTTGCTATGAATGTAAAAAACCGGGACACTACAAGAACGATTATCCTCAAGCCAAAGAGAGAACATCAAAGAAGAAGGCGCTCAAAGCAACGTGGGATGATTCAAGCTCGTCCGAAGAATAGGAGTCCAACACCGAGCAAGTTGCTCATTACACCCTAATGGCCATCGGAGAAGAGGCAACGGATTTAATTGATGCAGATTTACCTTATCATGAATTACTAAATGCTTTCCATGAGTTATTTGATAAATGAAAGACAATTAGTAGAAAATATAAATTGCTAAAAAAGGAGCATGATAGTCTCACTTGTGATATCGATAAATTAAAAACTGGATATCATGATAGTTTAGCTCAATGTATAAAATGCCATGATCTAGAATCTCTCCAAAAGGAGAACTTGCAACTTAAAGACACCTTGAAGAAATTCGAGGTTGGTAGCAAATCTTTGAACATGATCCTTACAAATAAGGGTCACGTTCCTAAAAGAAGTGGAATCGGATTTATAGGAAGTCCTCACCAAAATCCAACCACCTTTATTAAAGGCCCTGTCTTACATGTTCGGTACCAAAGCAATTGCAACTTTTGTTGTAAATATGGACATAAAACTTATAAATGTCCATTCAAGAAAATTAGTCCGAACAAACTAATTTAGGTTCCTAAAGGAACCATGATCAATTCTATGCAATATGATGAACAAGTTTTTAAGGCACCCAAAAGAAAATGGGTACGTAAAAATAATCCCTTCTTGTAGAAATATACACCATCACAAGCTAGGAGCAAGAGATGGTATCTAGATAGTGGATGCTCAAGACATATGACTGGAGATCCATCTCATTTCTCTATGCTCACTAGCAAAGAAGAAGGGTACGTCACCTTCGGAGACAACAACCAAGGCAAAATCATTGGCAAGGGAACCATAGGTAACAAATTAAAATTTTCTATTGATGATGTCTTACTAGTTGATGGATTGAAACATAATCTCTTGTGTTAGTCAATTATGCGATAAAGGTTATATCGTTAGATTTGAATCAAATGTGTGTATTATTGAAAAACCAAACCATAACATAACTATGATTGCATTAAAACAAAATAATGTCTACACCATCAACCTTGATGAACTAAGTAATGAAATGTGCTTCTCCGCTTTAAATGATGATGCTTGGCTTTGGCATAGGAGACTAGGCCATGCAAGCATGAAACTAATATCTAAAATCTCATCTAGAGAATTAGTGCGAGGAATTCCAAATATAAAGTTTATTAAAGACAAAGTATGCGATGCATGTCAACTAGGTAAACAAATAAAAACTAGTTTCAAACCAAAAACTCAAATTAGCACCACTAGACCATTACAATTGATTCATTTAGACTTATTTGGACCAACTGACACGACAAGTCTAGGGGGAAGCAAATATGCATTTGTAATTGTGGATGACTATACTAGATAGACTTGGACCTATTTCTTAGCTCACAAAAGTGATTGCTTTAAATGTTTCTCTAAATTTTACAAACTTACTCAAAACGAAAAAGGTTTTATGATTTCATCAATCCGGAGTGATCACGGTGGCGAATTTCAAAACCGTGACTTTCAAAATTTTTGTGAAGTTAATGGATACAATCACAACTTCTCTACTCTGAGGAATCCCCAATAAAATGGAGTAGTTGAGAGAAAAAATAGAAACCTACAAGAAATGGCAAGAACTATGTTAAATGAACATAGTTTACCTAAGTATTTTTGGGACGAAGCCGTAAATACGGCTTGCTACATCATGAATCGAGTCCTAATAAGACCATCCTTATCAAAAACTCCCTATGAATTATGGAATAACAAAAAACCAAATATTTCCTATTTTAAAGTTTTCGGTTGTAAATGCTTTATTTTGAATGAAAGGGATGCCTTAGGAAAATTTGATGCTAAATTCGATGAAGGCATCTTTCTTAGTTACTCTTCCATTTCTAAGGCTTTTCGGGTTTTTAACAAAAGAACCTTAGTAATAGAAGAGTCTATTCATGTAGTTTTTAATGAAATTTCTAATTTAAAGAAAAATAATTTTGATGATGATCTTGGTTTTGATAATTTGAATTTAAATGAACCCCCTCCTCAAAATAGCAACTTGGATGCACCTTCTTCTGAAATTTCCTTACCTAAGGAATGGAAGTATATAGATGCTCATCCAAAGGAGCTAATTATAGGAGATACATCAAAAGGGGTTCAAACTCGTTCCTCTTTCAAGAATTTTTGTGCTAATGTCGTCTTCCTTTCTCAAATCGAACCTAAATGCATTGACGAGGCCATAAAAGATGATTTTTGGGTTATCGCAATGCAAGAGGAATTGAATCAATTTGAGAGGAATAAGGTATGGAAGCTTGTTCCTAGACCTAGTGACCATTTAGTCATTGGTACTAAATGGGTCTTTAGAAACAAGCAAGACGAAAATGGTATCGTGGTTAGAAACAAGGCTAGATTAGTGGCCAAAGGTTTCAACCAAGAAGAAGGTATCGATTACGAAGAAACCTTCGCTCCCGTGGCTCGATTAGAAGCCATAAGGATGCTCCTTGCCTATGCTAGTAGTAATAATTTTAAACTATTTCAAATGGATGTCAAAAGTGCCTTCTTGAATGGTTTTATTTCCGAAGAAGTATATGTCGAACAACCTCCCAGATTTGAAAATTCTCTTCTTCCTAATCATGTATTCAAATTGACTAAAGCTCTCTATGGCTTGAAACAAGCTCCTAGAGCTTGGTATGAAAGGCTTAGTTCCTTTCTTATTTTAAATAATTTTACCAAAGGCAAGGTTGATACTACATTGTTTATTAAACATTTTAAAAATAATTTTCTTATTGTGCAAATTTATGTTGACGATATTATTTTTGGCTTTTCGGATGAATCACTATGTGAATCATTTGCTAAATGTATGAGTCATGAATTTGAAATGAGTTTAATGTGTGAATTAACTTTTTTTTGGGATTACAAATCAAACAACTTAGTGATGGTATATTTCTTAACCAATCTAAATATACATTAGAATTGTTAAAACGATTTAACATGGATAATTCAAAAGCAATAAACACCCCTATGAGTACTTCGACTAAGTTAAATATGGATGAAAATAGTGAAAATTTTGATCAAAAAATATATAGGGGAATGATAGGTAGTCTACTCTACCTCACCGCGACTAGACTGGATATTATGTTTAGTGTAGGACTTTGTGCTAGGTTTCAATCAAATCCTAAATTATCTCATCTTAAAAGTATTAAAAGAATATTTAGGTATTTTAAAGGAACCCCAAATTTAGGATTGTGGTATCCAAAATCTGAAAAATTTAATTTAATAGCTTATGCAGATGCCGATTTTGGCGGATGCAGGATAGATAGAAAAAGTACATCCGGAACATGCCAATTTTTAGGACATGCACTTGTTTCTTGGACTTCCAAGAAATAAAATTCAGTTGCACTATCTACGGTGGAAGCCGAATACATTGCTGCAAGTGCATGCTGTGCACAAGTTGTTTGTATGAAAAATACATTAGAAGACTATGGAATTTACTTTAAAAACATTCCCATAAAATGTGATAATACTAGTGCCATATGTCTTACTAAAAATCCAATTCAGCACTCTAGAACTAAGCACATCGACGTTAGGCATCATTTCATACGCGATCATGTCCTTAACAATGATGTTGTTCTAGAATTCATTGATACAAAGCATCAATTAGCAGATATATTTACAAAAGCTTTGAATGAAGACCAATTTGAATTCATTAGAAGGGAATTAGGTATGTTAAATTGTCCCTAAGAATAAACTTGTTTGAATGGATTTTCCGTAAAGCTTTTCATTCTCTCTCCGTTCCTCGGTAAATATAATCCTTCTCTTTCGATTCTAAATGACATGTTAAATTATCTTATCCTATCTTGAGTCAAACACCGCTCTCATCTGATCAAGATTAATGATTTTATGATATTTTGAATCTCGAAATTGATTTTGATGGCTTGATTATGAGTTTCAAGTTGACAAATTGAATTTGAATGGATTTGTATTCGAATTATGATCTTGACTTATTGGAGTTACTACTTGAAACTTTTTTTCTTATCTCAATCTCTTCTTTGTACATCTATAATTTTTGTTATATATAGAAAGAAGAGATTTGATAATATGGATGAATGCTGAATTTTCCTTTAAGATGAACTCTGCGTGAATATTTTAGCATACTTAATTTTGAATGATAAAATCTTTGTATGATCAATGATAATATAGATGAATGATGTATGATCAATGATAAAATCTTTGTATGACAAATTATGTGCTTCAAGTCTCATTCCCTTTTTGTTGATGACAAAGGGGGAGAAAAGTGATGACTTGTATCATTTTAATAGCATGACTTATATGAATTGCAAAAGCTTGTGTGATATGAATGTCTTAAATACCTTGCAAAATCCTTGAGAATATCACAAGATTGATTGATCATATTGAAAGCATGCCTTACTTCTATATCATGAAATTCATGTTGAAAATCTTTATCTCCTGTCGTAGTAAAAATTGTCTCTTATCATTCGACTTGAAAATAATTTTAATCGAAGTTTCGCATTTACTTATGCTTAATGAGAATAACGATAAGTTCTACGATTAGAACTTATCGGTTTATGCTTGAATTCAATGGGATAGAATTCAAGTGTTTTTACCTTCTCATAATATGGCATATAGATAGGGGGAGTTATGTTTAACTCCGTCATCAATTGATTGTCATCATCAAAAAGGGGGAGATTGTTGAATCTCAAATTTTGATGATAAAATCAATTGATGAGTTAATTGATCTAATCCATATTATTGAGTTAAGTGTGCAGGATTAACTACGATAATCAGAAAACACAAAGCAAGTATACCGGAGTCAAGTTCGATGGACGTTTAAGAGTCCGAAGAATCGTCGGAGATGCTGCCGGAACCATCCGAGAAGAAATCGGGAACCTGTCGGAATTTTCGGAAGTTCGCCAAAGAGATCGTCGGAGGTTCACGGATATCACCGAGAAGGCTCGGCTACTCGTTAAAGTCATCACAAGTTCGGGAGCTTGTTGGGAGTCCGTCGGAAGAAGTTCGTCGGAAAGCTCGTAGGAACAAGACTCGACGTTCACGGTTGAAAACTTGTTTAGGATATTTTTGTGTTATGTAGTTCACTTGTAATTAGGATTAGGATTAAGAGATAATCCTATATCCTGGTTAGGGGCCAACTAGGCCCAAAATTAGACTTGGTTTGGGTTAAATTTGAAGCCCAACAAGTGAACCGAGGGTTTGGCGGTTGCACCGCCCAGCACCCGAGAGCTGGGCGGTGGCACCGCCCAGCACTGTCAATGTTTGACAGTGACAGGCGGTGGCACCGCCACTGACAGGCGGTGACACCGCCAGCATCGGGAACCCAAAGAGAATTCAAATTTTGGAGCCCAAATTTGAATCCTCTTGAGGCCTATAAATACCCCTCAAATCTCAGCTGAGATTACAACTTTTTGAGCAGCAATTGTTTGAGAGAAATGCCTTAGAAAAGTCTTAGCTAGTCTTGTTTTCAATTTGCTAGTGTTCACCTCCTTCTTTCTTGCTGAAAATCTGTAAGAGAGTGAACCGCTTGTAAAAAAGTTGTAAGAGGGGTATTCACCCTTCCCTTTCAAGAGATTTGCTAGTGGAAGGTGGGAGCCTCATCGAAGAGGGGCCTCGCAAGTGGATGTAGGTCACTTGACCGAACCACTTTAAAAACGGCGTAATCTCTGGTTTGCATTTCATTACTGCTATTTACATTACTGCAAACCTTCTTACTTGCTTTATTTCCTCATTACCTTTGCTGCACAACTTTGCGAATACGCTTTCAAGTTAAGCACTTCCGATTCTGATTTTTATGTATGAAAGATTTTCCAAAACCGAAGTTTTAATCCGCTGCACTAATTCACCCACCCCTCTTAGTGCCGCTCCGATCCTAACAACCTACCCATCTCATTCTAGGAATACGCTCTAGAGACCGCAGATTACCTTCTGAATAGAGTTCCAACTAAGTTGGTAGCGTCTATACCATATGAGATATGGAAAGGTAAGAAGCCCAATCTTAATGTTGTTAAGATTTGGGGCTGCCCTGCCCATGTTAAAAGACACAACCCTGATAAGTTGGAATCAACGATAGAGCGGTACAAGTTTGTGGGATACCCTAAGGAAACTTATACATATTATTTCAATCATCCTGAGGACCAAAAGGTCGTTATAGCCAAGAGAGCGGTGTTCATTGAGAAGGAATACATTCTTAGCAGACATAGTGGGAGCATGATATGTTGAATCTCGGATTTTGATGATAAAATCAATTGATGGGTTAATTGATCTAATCCATATTATTGAGTTAAGTGTGCGGGATTAACTACGATAACCAGAAAACACAAAGCAAGAATACCGGAGTCAAGTTTGATGGACGTTTAAGAGTCCGAAGAATCGTCGGAGATGCTGCAGGAACCAACCGAGAAGAAATTGGGAACCTGTCGAAATTTTCGGAAGTTCTCCGAAGAGATCGTCGGAGGTTCACGAAGATCACTGAGAAGGCTCGACTACTCGTTAAAGTCATCACAAGATCGGGAGCTTGCTGGGAGTCCGTCGGAAGAAGTTCATCGGAAAGCTCGCCGGAACAAGGCTCGACGTTCGCGGTTGAAAACTTGCTTAGGATATTTTTAGTTATGTAGTTCACATGTAATTAGGATTAGGATTAAGAGATAATCCTATATCTTGGTTAGGGGCCAACTGGGCCCAAAATTAGACTTGGTTTGGGCTAAATTTAAAGCCCAACAAATGAACCGGAGGGTCTGGCGGTGGCACCGCCCAACACCCGAGAGCTGGGCGGTGGAACCGCTTGGCTGGGCGGTGGCACCGCCAGTCCACTGTTAGTGTCAGACACTGACAGGCGGTGGCACCGCCAGCATCGGGAACCAAAGAGAATTCAAATTTTGAAGCCCAAATTTGAATCCTCTTGAGGCCTATAAATACCCTTCAAATCTCAGTTGAGATTACAACTTTTAGAGAAGCAATTGATTGAGAGAAAGGTCTTAGAAAAGTCTTGGCTAGTCTTATTTTCAATTTGCTAGTGTTCACCTCCTTCTTTCTTGCTGAAAATCTGTAAGAGAGTGAACCGCTTGTAAAAAGTTGTAAGAGGGGTATTTACCTTTCCCCTTCAAGAGATTTGCTAGCGGAAGGTGGGAGCCTCATCGAAGAGGGGCCTCGCAAGTGGATGTAGGTCATTTAACCGAACCACTTTAAAATCGGCGTAATCTCTGGTTTGCATTTCATTACTGCTATTTACATTACTGCAAACCTTCTTACTTGCTTTATTTCCTCATTACCTTTGCTGCACAACTTTATGAATACGCTTTCAAGTTAAGCACTTCCGAGTTCGATTTTTATCGTACGAAAGATTTGTCAAAACAAAAGTTTTAATCCGTTGCACTAATTCACCGCCCCCTCTTATTGCCGCTCCGATCCTAACAAATGGTATCAGAGCTAGGCTCACTCTCATATTTGGTTTGATACCCAAGAGAGATGGCTTACTCCGGCATACATGAGGGTCATTCTATCACACGTCCACCCTTGTTTAATGGGTCGGATTATACTTATTGGAAGACTCGTATGAGGATCTTCCTCATTTCCATGGATTTCGAGCTTCGGACTATTGTTGAAAACGGATTTCAAAAATCTTCTCTTCCGATGAGCGAATGGAATGAATCGGAGAAAAAGGTTTTTACTTTAAACACAAAGGCTATGAATGCCTTATTTTGTGCACTAGACAAAAACGAATTTAATCGTGTTTCAATTTATGATTCGGCTTTTGATATTTGGAGAACTCTTGAGGTCACTCATGAAGGCACTAGCCGAGTGAAAGAGTCCAAAATCAACATCCTTGTGCACTCTTATGAACTTTTTCGAATGAAACCAAGTGAGTCTATCGGAGACATGTACACCTGGTTCACGAATGTCATCAATGGACTCAAAACTCTTGGTAAAGATTTTACTAACTTTGAACTAGTAACTAAAATATTAAGATCCCTCCCTAAAAGTTGGGATCCAAAAGTGACGGCTATTCAAGAGGCCAAAGACCTTAAAACATTCCCTCTTGAAGAACTAATTGGGTCTCTAATGACCTACGAAATGACATGTCAAACTCATGACGAGCTCGAGAACCCCCTTCCAAAGAACAGGAAGGATATGGCACTCACATCACTAGAAGACCACTTGAAAGGAACATCAAGTGATGAGGACAGTGATAAAGACATTGCACTTTTGACTCTATAATTTAAAAAATATTTAAGAAAAAATAAATTTAAAAATAATACAAAAAATAAATTTGAACACAAGAAGGACCAAGTGATTTGATATGAGTGTAAAAAACTGGGACACTACAAGAACGATTGTCCTCAAACCAAAAAGAGAACATCAAAGAAGAAGGTGCTCAAGGCAACGTGGGATGATTCAAGCGCGTCCGAAGAAGAGGAGTCCAACACCGAGCAAGTTGCTCATTACGCCCTAATGGCCATCAGAGAAGAGGTAACAAATTTAATTGATACTGATTTACCTTATCATGAATTATTAAATGCCTTCCATGAGTTATTTGATGAATGTAAGACAATTAGTAGAAAATACAAATTGCTAAAAAAGGAGCATGATAGTCTCACTTGTGATATTGATAAATTTAAAACTGAATATCATGATAGTTTAGCTCCATGTGTAAAATGTCATGATCTAGAATCTCTCCAAAAGGAGAACTTGTTACTTAAGGACACCTTGAAGAAATTCGAGGTTGGTAGTAAGTCTTTGAACATGATCCTTACAAATAAGGGTCACGTTCCTAAAAGAAGTCCAATCGGAATTGTGAGAAGTCCTCACCAAAATCCAACCACCTTCATTAAAGGCCCCGTCTTACATGTTCGACACCAAAGCAATTGCAACTTTTGTTGCAAATATGGACAATAAAACTTATAAATGTTCATTCAAGAAAATTAGTCCGAACAAACTAATTTGGGTTCCTAAAGAAACCATGATCAATTCTATGTAATATGATGAACAAGTTAAATCAGTTTTTAAGGCACCCAAAAGAAAATGGGTACCTAAAAATAATCCCTTCTTGTAGAAACATACACCATCACAAGCTAGGAGCAAGAGATGGTATCTAGATAGTGGATTCTCAAGACATATGACTGGAGATCCATCTCATTTCTCTATGCTCACTAGCAAAGAAGGGCACGTCACCTTCGGAGACAACAACCAAGGCAAAATCATTAGCAAGGGAACCATAGGTAACAAATTAAAATTTTCTATTGATGATGTCTTACTAGTTGATGGATTGAAACATAATCTCTTGAGTGTTAGTCAATTATGCGATAAAGTTTATATCGTTAGATTTGAATCAAATGTGTGTATTATTGAAAAACCAAACCATAACATAACTATGATTGCATTAAAACAAAATAATGTCTACACCATCAACCTTGATGAACTAAGTAAAGAAATGTGCTTCTCCGCTTTAAATGATGATGCTTGGCTTTGGCATAGGAGACTAGGCCATGCAAGCATGAAACTAATATCTAAGATCTCATCTAGAGAATTAGTGCGAGGAATTCCAAATATAAAGTTTATTAAAGACAAAGTATGCGATGCATGTCAACTAGGTAAACAAATAAAAACTAGTTTCAAACCAAAAACTCAAATTAGCACCACTAGACCATTACAATTGATTCATTTGGACTTATTTGGACCAATTGACACGACAAGTCTAGGAGGAAGCAAATATGTGTTCGTAATTATGGATGACTATACTAGATACACTTGGACCTATTTCTTGGCTCACAAAAGTGATTGTTTCATGTGTTTCTCTAAATTTTGTAAACTCACTCAAAACGAAAAAGGTTTCATGATTTCATCAATTCGAAGTGATCACGGTGGCGAATTTCAAAACCATGACTTTCAAAATTTTTGTGAAGTTAATGGATACAATCACAACTTCTCCACTCCGAGGAATCTCCAACAAAATGGAGTAGTTGAAAGAAAAAATAGAAACCTACAAGAAATGGTAAGAACGATGTTAAATGAACATAGTCTACCCAAGTATTTTTGGGCCGAAGCCGTAAATACGGCTTGCTACATCATGAATAGGGTCCTAATAAGACCATCCCTATCAAAAACTCCCTATGAATTATGGAATAACAAAAAACCAAATATTTCTTATTTTAAAGTTTTCGGTTGTAAATGCTTTATTTTGAATGAAAGGGATGCCTTAGGAAAATTTGATGCTAAATCTGATGAAGGCATCTTTCTTGGTTACTCCTCCGTTTCTAATGCTTTTTCAGGTTTTTAACAAAAGAACCTTAGTAATAGAAGAGTCTATTCATGTAGTTTTTAATGAAATTTCTAATTTAAAGAAAAATGATTTTGATAATGATCTTGGTTTTGATAATTTGAATTTAAATGAACCCCCTCCTCAAAATAGCAACTTGGATGCACCTTCTTCCGAAATTTCCTTACCCAAGGAATGGAAGTATATAGATGCTCATCCAAAGGAGCTAATTATAGGAGATGCATCAAAAGGGGTTCAAACTCGTTCCTCTTTCAAGAATTTTTGTGCTAACGCCGCCTTCCTTTCTCAAATCGAACCTAAATGCATTGACGATGCCATAAAAGATGATTTTTGGGTTATTGCAATGCAAGAGGAATTAAATCAATTTTAGAGGAATAAGGTATTGAAGCTTGTTCCTAGACCTAGTGACCATTTAGTCATTAGTACTAAATGGGTCTTTAGAAACAAGCAAGACGAAAATGGTATCGTGGTTAGAAACAAGGCTAGATTAGTGGCCAAAGGTTTCAACCAAGAAGGTATCGATTACGAAGAAACCTTCGCTCCCGTGGCTCGATTAGAAGTCATAAGGATGCTCCTTGCCTATGCTAGTAGTAATAATTTTAAACTGTTTCAAATGGATGTCAAAAGTGCTTTCTTGAATGGTTTTATTTCCGAAGAAGTATATGTCGAACAACCTCCCGGATTTGAAAATTCTCTTCTTCCTAATCATGTATTCAAATTGACTAAGGCTCTCTATGGCTTGAAACAAGCTCCTAGAGCTTGTTATGAAAGGCTTAGTTCCTTTCTTATTTTAAATAATTTTACCAAAGGCAAGGTTGATACTATATTGTTTATCAAATATTTTGAAAATAATTTTCTTATTGTGTAAATTTATGTTGACGATATTATTTTTGGCTCTTCGGATGAATCACTATGTGAATCATTTGCCAAATGTATGAGTCATGAATTTGAAATGAGTTTAATGGATGAATTAACTTTCTTTTTGGGATTACAAATCAAACAACTTAGTGATGGTATATTCCTTAACTAATCTAAATATACATTAGAATTGTTAAAATGATTTAAAATGGATAATTCAAAAGCAATAAACACCCCTATGAGTACTTCGACTAAGTTAGATATTGATGAAAATAGTTAAAATTTCGATCAAAAAACATATAGGGGAATGATAGGTAGTCTACTCTTCCTCACCGCGACTAGACCAGATATTATGTTTAGTGTAGGACTTTGCGCTAGGTTTCAATCTAATCCTAAATTATCTCATCTTAAGAGTGTTAAAAGAATATTTAGGTATCTTAAAGGAACTCCAAATTTAGGATTGTGGTATCCAAAATCTGAAAAATTCGATTTCATAGCTTATGCAGATGTCGATTTTGGCGGATGTAGGATAGATAGAAAAAGTACATCCGGAACATGCCAATTTTTATGACATGCACTTGTTTCTTGGACTTCCAAGAAACAAAATTCAGTCGCACTATCTACGGCGGAAACCGAATACATTGCTGCAAGTGCATGCTGTGCACAAGTTGTTTGGATGAAAAATACATTAGAAGACTATGGAATTCACTTCAAAAACGTTCCCATAAAATGTGATAATACTAGTGCTATATGTCTTACTAAAAATCTAATTCAGCACTCTAGAACTAAGCACATCGACGTTAGGCATCATTTCATACGCGATCATGTCCTTAACAATAATGTTGTTCTAGAATTCATTGACACAAAGCATCAATTAGCAGATATATTTACAAAAGCTTTGAATGAAGACCAATTTGAATTCATTAGAAGGGAATTAGGTATGTTAAATTGTCCCTAAGAATAAACTTGTTTGAATGGATTTTTCGTAAAAGTTTTTCATCCTCTCTCCGTTCCTCGGTGAATTTGATCCTTCTCTTTCGATTCTAAATGACACGTTAAATTACCTTATCCTATCTTGAGTCAAACAACGCTCCCATCTGATCAAGATTAATGATTTTATGATTTTTTGTGAATCTCAAAATTGATTTTGATGGCTTGATTATGAGTTTCAAGTTGACGATTTGAATGAATTTGAATGAGTTTGTATTCGAATTATGATCTTGACTTATTGGAGTTACTACTTGAAATTTTTTAATCACAATCTCTTCTTTGTACACCTACAATTTTTGTTATTTATAGAAAGAAGAGATTTGATAAAATGGATGAATAATGAATTTTCCTTTAAGATTAACTCTGCGTAAATATTTTAGCATACTTAATTTTGAATGATAAATTTTTGTATGATCAATGCTGAATTCCTGATGTTATAATCACAAGTTAAGTGCTTCAAGTCTCATTCCCTTTTTTGTTGATGACAAAGGGGGAGAAGTGATAACTAAGTGATGACTTATACCATTTCGATAGCATGACTTAATGAAAATGTCTTATGCGCATCGATAACATGACTTATTTGAATTACAAGAGATTGTGTAATACGAATGTCTTATATGCCTTACAAAATCTTTGAGAATATCGCAAGATTGATTAATCATATTGAAAGCATGCCTTACATCTATATCATGAAATTCATGTTGAAAATCTTTATCTCCTGTCATAGTAAAAATTATCTCTTATCATTCGACTTGAAAATGATTTTCATCGAAGTTTCGTATTTACTATTGCTTAATGAGAATAATGATAAGTTCAACGGTTAGAACTTATCGATTTATGCTTGAATTCAATGGGATGGAATTCAAGTGTTTTTATCTTCTCATAATATGGCATATAGATAGGGGGAGTTATGTTTAACTCCGTCATCAATTAATTGTCATCATCAAAAAGGGGAAGATTGTTGAATCTCAGATTTTAATGATAAAATCAATTGATGGGTTAATTGATCTAATCTATATTATTGAGTTAAGTGTGCAGGATTAACTACGATAACCAGAAAACACAAAGCAAGAATACCGGAGTCAATTCGATGGACGTTTAAGAGTCCGAAGAATCGTCGGAGATGTTGCCGGAACCAACCGAGAAGAAATCGGGAACCTGTCGAAATTTTCGGAAGTTCGCCGAAGAGATCGTCGGAGGTTCGCGGAGATCACCGAGAAGGCTCGGCTACTCGTTAAAGTCATCACAAGATCGGGAGCTTGCTGGGAGTCCGTCGGAAGAAGTTCGTCGGAAAGCTCGCCGGAACAAGACTCGACGTTCGCGGTTGAAAACTTGCTTATGATGTTTTTAGTTATGTAGTTCACATATAATTAGGATTAGCATTAAGAGATAATCCTATATCCTGGTTATGGGCCAATTGGGCCCAAAATTAGACTTGGTTTGGGCTAAATTTAAAGCCCAACCAGTGAACCGGAGGGTCTGGCGGTGGCACCGCCAGACTGGGCGGTTGCACCGCCCAGCACCCAAGAGCTAGGCAGTGGCACCGCTTGGCTGGGCGGTGGCACCGCTAGTCCACAGTCAGTGTCAGACACTAACAGGCGGTGGCACCGCCAACATCGGGAACCAAAGAGAATTCAAATTTTGGAGCCCAAATTTGAATCCTCTTGAGGCCTATAAATATCCCTCAAATCTCAGCTGAGATTACAACTTTTTGAGAAGCAATTGATTGAGAGAAAGGTCTTAGAAAAGTCTTAGCTAGTCTTGTTTTCAATTTGCTAGTGTTCACCTCCTTCTTTCTTGCTGAAAATCTGTAAGAGAGTGAACCACTTGTAAAAAGTTGTAAGAGGGGTATTTACCCTTCCCCTTCAAGAGATTTGCTAGTGGAAGGTGGGAGCCTCATCGTGTTAAATCTCGAATTTTTATGATGAAATCAATTGATGGGTTAATTGATCTAATCCATATTATTGAGTTAAGTGTGCAGGATTAACTACGATAACCAGAAAACACAAAGCAAGAATACCGGAGTCAAGATCGATGGACGTTTAAGAGTCCGAAGAATCGTCGGAGATGCTGCCGAAACCAACCGAGAAGAAATCGGGAACCTATCGGAATTTTCGGAAGTTCGCCAAAGAGATCGTCGGAGGTTCACGGAGATCACCGAGAAGGCTCGGCTACTCGTTAAAGTCATCACAAGATCGGGAGCTTGATGGGAGTCCGTCGGAAGAAAGTTCGTCGGAAAGCTCGCCGGAACAAGACTCGACGTTCGCGGTTGAAAACTTGCTTAGGATGTGTTTTGTTATGTAGTTCACTTGTAATTAGGAATGATTAAGAGATAATCTTATATCCTGGTTAGGGGCCAACTGGCCCCAAAGTTAGATTTGGTTTGGGCTAAAATTAAGCCAAACCAGTGAACCGGAGAGCCAGGCGGTGGCACCGCCCAGCACCCGAGAGCTAGGCGGTGACAACTCCTGGGCTGGGCGGTTGCACCATCCAGCACCCGAGCGCTGGGCAGTGGCACCGCTTGGCTAAGCGGTGGCACCGCCAGCATCGGAAACCCAAAGAGAATTCAAATTTTGGAGCCCAAATTTGAATCCTCTTGAGGCCTATAAATACCCCTCAAATCTCAGCTGAGATTACAACTTTTGAGAAGCATTTTGATTAAGAGAAAAGTCTTAGAAAGTCTTAGCAAGTCTTGTTTTCAATTTGTTAGAGAGTTCTCCTCCTTCTTTCTTATTGAAAATTTGTAAGAGGTTGAACTGTTTGTAAAAGGTTGTAAGAGGGGTATTTACCCTTCCATTTCAAGAGATTTGCTAGTGGAAGGTGGGAGCCTCATCGAAGAGGGGCCTCGCAAGTGGATGTAGGTCATTTGACCGAACCACTCTAAAATCGGCGTAATCTCTGGTTTGCATTTCATTATTGTTGTTTACATTACTGCAAACCTTCTTACATGCTTTAGTTCCTTATTACCTTTGTTGCGCAACTTTAAGAATACGCCTTCAAGTTAAGCTTTTCAAGTTCCGTTCTTATCGTACGAAAGATTTTTCTAAAACCGAAGTTTTAATCCGCTGCACTATTTCACCCCCCCCGCTCTTAGTGCCACTCCGATTCTAACAAGTGGTATCAGAGCGAGGTTATCTCTCATATTTGGTTTAATACCCAAGAGAGATGGCTTACTCCGGCATACAAGAGAGCCACTCTATTGCACGACCACCTTTGTTTAATGGGTCGGATTACACATATTGGAAGACTCGCATGAGGATCTTCCTCATTTCTATGGACTTTGAGCTTTGGTCTATTGTTGAAAACGGATTTCAAAAATCTTCTCTTCCGATGAGCGAATGGAATGAATCGGAGAAGAAGGTTTTTGCTTTAAATGCAAAGGCTATGAATGCCTTGTTTTGTGCACTAGACAAAAATGAATTTAATCGTGTTTCAATTTGTGATTCGGCCTTTGATATTTGGAGAACTCTTGAGGTCACTCATGAAGGCACTAGCCGAGTGAAAGAGTCCAAAATCAACATCCTTGTGCACTCTTACGAACTTTTCCGAATGAAACCAAGTGAGTCCATCGGAGACATGTACACCCGGTTTACGGATGTCATCAATGGACTCAAAGCTCTTGGTAAAGATTTTACTAACTTTGAACTAGTAACTAAAATATTAAGATCTCTCCCTAAAAGTTGGGATCCAAAAGTTACGGCCATTCAAGAGGCCAAAGACCTTAAAGCATTCCCTCTTGAAGAACTCATTGGGTCTCTAATGACCTACGAAATGACATGTCAAGCTCATGACGAGCTCGAGAACCCCCTTCCAAAGAACAGGAAGGATATGATACTCAAATCACAAGAAGACCACTTGAAAGGAACATCAAGTGATGAGGACAGTGACAATGACATTGCACTTTTGACTCAAAAATTTAAGAAATACTTAAGAAAGAACAAATTTAAAAATAATACAAAAAATAAATTTGAACAAAAGAAGGACCAAGTGATTTGCTATGAATGCAAAAAACCGGGACACTACAAGAACGATTGTCCTCGAGCCAAAAAGAGAACATCAAAGAAGAAGGCGCTCAAGGCAATGTGGGATGATTCAAGTGCGTCCGAAGAAGAGGAGTCCAACACCGAGCAAGTTGCTCATTATGCGCTAATGGCTTTAGGAGAAGAGGTATGTGATTTATTTAATGAAGATTTATCTTTTGAAGAACTCTCTATCGCTTTTCATGAATTATTTGATGAATGTATAACTGTTAGCAAGAAGTTAAGTATCTTAAAGAAAGAGCATGCTTTGCTACAAGATAAGTTTGATAGTCTTCAAACTCCTCCATGCTCTAAGTGTGAGCATTTAGAAGCAATAAAAAATGAAAATTTGCTTCTTAAAGAAACCTTAAACAAGTTTAAGGTTGGTAGCAAAGGATTAGACATGATCCTTGCACACAAGGGTCACATCGTAAATAGAAATGGAATTGGATTTGTAAAAGGATTACATCAAAATCCTACCACTTTCATAAAAGGACCTACATTACATGTTTCATCTTATATGAAATGCAACTTCTGTTGCAAATCCGGACATATTGCCTACAAATGTCCATTTAGGAAAATTAGTTCACAAAAATTAATATGGGTTCCTAAAGGAACTATAAAGGATTCAATAATAAATAACAAAGTTAGTGGGTCAATTTTTGAGGCACCCAAAATCAAATGGGTACCTAAAAATCATCCTCTTTTGTAGACAAACCCACAAGCTAGGAGAAAGAGATGGTATCTCAATAGTAGATGCTCAAGACATATGACTGGAGATCCATCTCATTTCTCTATGCTCACTAGCAAAGAAGAAGGGTACGTCACCTTCGGAGACAACAACAAAGGCAAAATCATTGGCAAGGGAACTATTGGTAACAAATTTAGTTTTTCCATTGATGATGTTTTACTAGTTGATGGATTGAAACACAATCTCTTGAGTATTAGTCAACTATGCGATAAAGGTTACATCGTTAGATTTGAATCAAATATGTGCATTATTGAAAAACCAAATCATAACATGATTATGATTGCTTTAAAACAAAATAATGTCTATACCATCAATCTTGATGAACTAAGTAATGAAATGTGTTTCTCCACTGTAAATGATGATGCTTGGCTTTGGCATAGGAGATTAGGTCATGCAAGCATGAAAACAATATCTAAAATCTCATCTCAAGAATTAGTACGAGGGATTCCGAATATGAAGTTTATTAAGGATAAGGTATGCGATGCATGTCAACTAGGCAAACAAATAAAAACAAGCTTCAAACCAAAAAATCAAATTAGCACCACTAGACCATTACAATTGATCCATTTGGACTTATTTGGACCAATTGATACAACAAGTCTAGGTGAAAGCAAATATGCTTTTGTGATTGTGGATGACTACTCTAGATACACTTGGACCTATTTCTTAGCTCACAAAAGTGATTGCTTCAAGTGTTTCTCTAAATTTTGTAAACTCACTCAAAACGAAAAAGGCTTCATGATTTCATCAATTCGGAGTGATCACAGTGGTGAATTCCAAAACCATGACTTTCAAAATTTTTGCGAAGTTAATGGGTACAATCACAACTTCTCAACTCCAAGAAATCCTCAACAAAATGGAGTAGTTGAAAGGAAAAATAGAAACCTACAAGAAATGGCAAGAACTATGTTAAATGAACATAGTTTACCCAAATATTTTTGGGCCGAAGCCGTAAATATGGCTTGTTACATCATGAATAGGGTCCTAATAAGACCATCTCTATTAAAAACTCCCTATGAATTATGGAATAACAAAAAACCAAATATTTCTTATTTTAAAGTTTTTGATTGTAAATGCTTCATTTTAAATGAAAAGGATGCCCTAGGTAAATTTGATGCTAAATCCGATGAAGGCATTTTTCTTGGTTACTCCTCCGTTTCTAAGGCCTTTCGTGTCTTTAACAAAAGGACCTTAGTAATAGAAGAGTCTATTCATGTAGTTTTTAATGAAATTTCTGATTTAAAGAAAAATGATTTTGATGATGATCTTGGTTTTGATAATTTGAATTTAAACGAACCCCCTCCTCAAAATAGCCATTTGAATGCATCTTCTTCCGAAATTTCTTTACCCAAAGAATGGAAGTATGTAGATGCTCATCCAAAGGAGCTAATTATAGGAGATACAACAAAAGGGGTTCAAACTCGTTCTTCTTTCAAGAATTTTTGTGCTAACGCCGCTTTCCTTTCTCAAATTGAACCTAAATGCATTGACGAAGCCTTAAAAGATGATTTTTGGGTTATTGCAATGCAAGAAGAATTGAACCAATTTGAGAGGAATGAGGTATGGAAGCTTGTTCCTAGACCAAGTGACCACTTAGTCATAGGTACTAAGTGGGTCTTTAGAAATAAGCAAGACGAAAATGGTATCGTGGTTAGAAACAAGGCTAGATTAGTGGCCAAAGGTTTCAACCAAGAAGAAGGTATCGATTACGAAGAAACCTTCGCTCCCGTGGCTCGATTAGAAGTCATAAGGATGCTCCTTGCCTATGCTAATAGTAATAATTTTAAACTATTTCAAATGGATGTCAAAAGTGCTTTCTTGAATGGTTTTATTTCCGAAGAAGTATATGTCGAACAACCTCCCGGATTTGAAAATTCTCTTCTTCCTAATCATGTATTCAAATTGACTAAAGCTCTCTATGGCTTGAAACAAGCTCCTAGAGCTTGGTATGAAAGGCTTAGTTCCTTTCTTATTTTAAATAATTTTACCAAAGGCAAGGTTGATACTATATTATTTATTAAATATTTTGAAAATAATTTTCTTATTGTGCAAATTTATGTTAACGATATTATTTTTGGCTCTTTGGATGAATCACTATGTGAATCATTTGCCAAATGTATGAGTCATGAATTTGAAATGAGTTTAATGGGTGAATTAACTTTCTTTTTAGGATTACAAATCAAACAACTTAGTGATGGTATATTTCTTAACCAATCCAAATATACATTAGAATTGTTAAAACGATTTAACATGGATAATTCAAAAGCAATAAACACCCCTATGAGTACTGCGACTAAGTTAGATATGGATGAAAATAATAAAAATTTCGATCAGAAAACATATATGGGAATGATAGGTAGTCTACTCTACCTCACCGCGACTAGACCAGATATTATGTTTAGTGTAGGACTTTGCGCTAGGTTTCAATCTAATCCTAAATTATCTCATCTGAAGAGTGTTAAAAGAATATTTAGGTATCTTAAAGGAACTCCAAATTTAGGATTGTGGTATCCAAAATTTGAAAAATTCAATCTAATAGCTTATGCAGATGCCGATTTTGGCGGATGCAGGATAGATAGAAAAAGTACATCCGAAACATGCCAATTTTTAGGACATGCACTTGTTTCTTGGACTTCCAAGAAATAAAATTCAGTTGCACTATCTACGGCGGAAGCCGAATACATTGCTGAAAGTGCATGTTGTGCACAAGTCATTTGGATGAAAAATACATTAGAAGACTATGGAATTCACTTTAAAAACATTCTCATAAAATGTGATAATACTAGTGCCATATGTCTTACTAAAAATCCAATTCTGCACTCTAGAACTAAGCACATCGACGTTAGGCATCATTTCATACGCGATCATGTCCTTAACAATGATGTTGTTCTAGAATTCATTGACACAAAGCATCAATTAGCAGATATATTTACAAAAGCTTTGAACGAAGATCAATTTGAATTCATTAGAAGAGAATTAGGCATGTTAAATTGTCCCTAAAATGAGCTTCATGAAAAATGACTCGTCCTTTTCCTTTCTTTTGTGGATTTGATTTCTTCCTTCTTCTTCAATTCAAAATGATCCATTAAAGTATAACTTATGATCTTGAGGGAAGAAGCTAAACAAAAGGGAGGAAGAAAAATTTTTTTCTTTCCTCCACGGGATGCCAGCGGTGGCACCGCCAGATCCGGCGGTGACACTGCTCGGTTTGGCGGTGGCACCGACCGAGCGACCCTTATTAACCCGAGGGGTTAGGGCCGGCGGTGACACCGCCCCCAACCCGAAAAAAAGACTCTCAAAACCCTCTCTCATTCCCTCTAACCCTCATTCTAACTCTTAGAAGCATTGGAGAAGGATTCTTGGTGGTCCAAGCTTTCCATCTCTCAACATAATCTCCATAAGGTAACACTTGAAATCCCTCTTTTTGGTATCGCATTCCCTCTTTTCTTTTCTCTTTCCCTTGCTTATTTTTCACAATTTCATCATCATCTTGTCTAGATAATGGCTCCTAAGAGATCAAAAGGAAAAAAGGATTGAAGGAGATTCATTTGACCATGATCTTTTTAGATCAAAAGAGGTAGCCCTTAGCTTTCCAAAATTTGAAACACGATGTATCCATAAGGGAAAATATGTTGATCTGGATGAACTAGAGGACTTAGAACCCATTAGGTGGTTTGCACACCTAAAAGCTCTACCTCTACTACAAATAGATGAACCAATCTATCCGCGATTAGTTAGATTGTTCTATGCCAACCTATATGAGGACAACGATAGCCTAAGCACTTACCTTCTAGGAACACCCATTAGAATATTTGACAGCACTATTTGTGAGCTAATTGGCATAACTGAAAAAGATAGGGGATGCTATTTTAAAGGTAAATGGGACGTCAACACAATAGGAGCAACCTATATCGAAGCCGTAGAAACAATTTTTGCAAATCCAAACCTTGACTTCCTACCCAAGAGCTGTGAACACTTACTGCCTTTCAACTCTAAAATTCTTCATCACATTATCACAAGCATCATATTCCCCAAACAATTTCATCTTTACGAAATAAGTCAAATAGAGATAGGAACCATGTATTGGATTATGACCGGTCAGCATAATTGTTTTGGGTACTTAATTCGCCAACACATGCAGGATATTATGGCTAAAGATACTATATTGCCATATGGGAGGTTAATCACTAGATTTCTTCATGCCTATGACATTTGCATTCCACCCGATGAAGAATCTATTCAAAATGATCGATATAACATAATAAATAAAAACCTACTGAAAAGACTTAGGTGCACTTTTAGCAATGGCATATGGGTTAGGCAGCCTAGAAGGACGGATCCAATTTCTCCACCAATAGAACACCCCGAAACACCAATTCTTATGTGAAATGAATCTCCTCCTCCTAGTCCCTTTGGCGCAGCACCTTCAGCTCCTGTTTCCTCCTCTGAAGATCTCATTATGGCGGAACTGTCTCAGATCAAATCACAGCAAGAACAAATTCAGAATCAACAAGTTGAAATTTTGAAGACACTATGACAAATGAATGAAAAAATAGATATCATGTATCAGCACTGTGGATTACCTCCTAAGGATTAAATTGATGTATCTTTTTCTTCTATTCTGTTTGCTTTTAACAACAAGTTCAAAGTTTGTCATCGATTGAACGATAACTGATCCTTCCTTTTAGATAACTACTGTTTTGATCTGCATAAATGATGATGTCTTTTGGATAAACTATTTCTGGCAAATTTGAATGATGAACTTTGTTTCCTATTAAATGTTAAACCTTTTTTCTATGATCATCAATTAGCTGGCTTGTCTCTTTTTGTTGATGACAAAGGGGGAGAAGTGATGACTAAGTGATGACTTATATGAATTACAAAAAACTTGTGATATGAATGTCTTATATGCCTTACAAAATCCTTGAAAATATCATAAGATTGATTGATCATATTGAAGGCATGCCTTACATTTACATCATGAAATTCATGTTGAAAATCTTTATCTTCTATCGTAGTAAAAATTGTCTCTTATCATGATTTTCATCGAAGTTTTGTATTTACTATTGCTTAATGAGAATGACGATAAGTTCTACGGTTAGAACTTATTGGTTTATGCTTGAATTCTATGGATGGAATTCAATTGTTTTCATCTTCTCATAATATGGCATATAGATAGGGGGAGTTATGTTTAACTCCGTCATCAATTGATTATCATCATCAAAAAGGGGGAGATTGTTGAATCTCGGATTTTGATGATGAAATCAATTGATGGGTTAATTGATCTAATCCATATTATTGAGTTAAGTGTGCAGGATTAACTACGATAACCAGAAAACACAACGCAAGAATACCGGAGTCAAGATCGATGGATGTTTAAGAGTCCGAAGAATCGTCGGAGATGCTGCCGGAACCAACCGAGAAGAAATCGGGAACCTATCGGAATTTTCGGAAGTTCGCCGAAGAGATCGTCGGAGGTTCACGGAGATCACCGAGAAGGCTCGGCTACTCGTTAAAGTCATCACAAGATCGGGAGCTTGATGGGAGTCCGTCGGAAGAAAGTTCGTCGGAAAGCTCGCCGGAACAAGACTCGACGTTCGCGGTTGAAAACTTGCTTAAGATGTGTTTTGTTATGTAGTTCACTTGTAATTAGGATTAGGATTAAGAGATAATCCTATATCCTGGTTAGGGGCCAACTGGGCCCAAAGTCATATTTGGTTTGGGCTAAAATTAAGCCAAACCAGTGAACCGGAGAGCTAGGCGGTGGCACCGCCTGGCTGGGCGGTGACACCTCCTGGGCTGGGCGGTTGCATTGTCCAGCACCCGAGTGCTGGGCGGTGGCACCGCTTGGCTGGGTGGTGGCACCGCCAGTATCAGGAACCCAAAGAGAATTCAAATTTTGGAGCCCAAATTTGAATCCTCTTGAGGCCTATAAATACCCCTCAAATCTCAGCTGAGATTACAACTTTTAAGAAGCATTTTGATTGAGAGAAAAGTCTTAGAAAGTCTTAGCAAGTCTTGTTTTCAATTTGCTAGAGAGTTCTCCTCCTTCTTTCTTATTGAAAATTTATAAGAGGTTGAACTATTTGTAAAAGGTTGTAAGAGGGGTATTTACCCTTCCATTTCAAGAGATTTGCTAGTGGAAGGTGGGAGCCTCATCGAAGAGGGGCCTTGCAAGTGGATGTAGGTCATTTGACCGAACCACTCTAAAATCGGCGTAATCTCTGGTTTGCATTTCATTATTGCTATTTACATTACTGCAAACCTTCTTACATGCTTTAGTTCCTTATTACCTTTGCTGCGCAACTTTAAGAATACGCCTTCAAGTTAAGCTTTTCAAGTTCCATTCTTATCGTACGAAAGATTTTTCTAAAACCGAAGTTTTAATTTGCTGCACTAATTCACCCCCCCCCCCTCTTAGTGTCGCTCCGATCCTAACACATCGAAGAGGGGCCTCGCAAGTGGATGTAGGTCATTTGACCGAACCACTTTAAAATCGGCGTAATCTCTAGTTTGCATTTCATTACTGCTATTTACATTACTGCAAACCTTTTTACTTGCTTTATTTCCTCGTTACCTTTGCTACACAACTTTGCGAGTACGCTTTCAAGTTAAGCACTTCCGAGTTCGATTTTTATCGTATGAAAGATTTGTCAAAACGAAAGTTTTAATCCGCTGCACTAATTCACCCCCCCCCCTCTTAGTGCCGCTCCGATCCTAATAGAGTTGAGCGAGGTTTAGAACCTGGCTCAAGCACCACTCCACAACCCGAGTATGTTCAGGTACCTAACATATAAGTTTCGACTTTACGTAGGTATGATAGAGTATCACATCCTCCTGAAAAATATATGGGACATATTAGAGAGGATGTTGAGAATATTGATCCTCGGACCTACGATGAGGCTATTATGAGTATAGACTCCGGGAAGTGGCAAGAAGCCATGAATTCTAAAATGGATTCTATGTACTTAAATAAGGTTTAGAACGTAGTTGAAGCACCCGAAGGTATTGTACCCATTAGTTGCAAGTAAATCTTCAAGAAGAAGATCGGAGTAGATGGAAAGATAGAGACCTGTAAAGTAAGGCTAATTGCTAAAGGGTATCGTCAAAGGCAAGGTGTTGACTATGATGAAACATTCTCACCCGCAGCCATGCTAAAATTCATCTAAATTCTATTAGCTATTGTAGCACACTATGATTACAAGATCTGGCAGATAGATGTGAAAACTACGTTTCTCAATGGCAACCTCAAGGAGAAAGTGTATATGATACAGCTTGAGGGATTCGTGTCTAAGGACTACCCAGATAAAGTGTGTAGGTTACTTAGGTCTATTTATGGACTAAAGTAAGCTTCCCGAAGTTAGAACATAAGATTTGATAAGGCAATCAGATCTTATGACTTTGTTAAGAATGAAGATGAGCCTTATGAATATAGGAAGGTAAGTGGGAGTGCTATCACTTTCTTGGTATTATATATAGATAACATCCTGATCATTGGGAATGATGTGGAAATGCTATCCATAGTAAAGGCTTGGTTATCTAGATACTTCTCCATGAAGGACTTAGGGGAAGCATCTTATGTATTAGGGATTTGGATCTATAGAGATAGATCCAAGATAATACTTTGCTTATCCCAATCCAAGCACATAGACACCATTGTCAAAAGGTTTAGTATGAAAAATTCCAAGAGATGTCTCATACTGATGAGACATGGGATATCTCTTTCTAAGAGTATGTCCCCAAAGACTCCTAAAGAAAGGAGAACATGGATAGGATACCCTATGCCTCAATGATAGGGTCTATCATGTATGTCATGCTATGTAATAGGCTTGATATAGCACAAGCTCTAAGTGTCATGAGCAAGTATCAAGCGGATCCAAGCTTGGAGTACTGGAAAGCAATAAAGTATATCCTTAAGTATTTGAGAAGGACTAAAGATCTTTTACTAGTATATGGAGGTAGTGGCCTTAGGGTTGAAGGCTACAAAGACTCGAGTTTCTAATCCAATATCGATGATAGCATATCGAATTCAGAGTATGTGTACACACTGAATGGAGGAGCAATATGTTGGAAGAGTTCCAAGCAAGATACTACTACTAACTCAACTACAAAGACGGAGTACATTACTGCAATAAAGGCAACAAAGAAGGGAGTCTGGATAAAGAAGTTCATCATAGATATGAGAGTCGTGCTAGGTAGTGATGAGCTAATTCCCTTATATTGTGACAACAATAAAGCGGTTGCTCAAGCGAAGGAACCCAGGTCTCATCAGAAGTCTAAGCATGTTTTGAGGAGGTTCCACCTGATCAGAGAGATCGTAACCCGAGGAGATATAGTAGTGAAAAGAGTTCCATCCGAAGATAACATTGCAGATTCACTAACAAAGTCATTAACTTAGATTGTCTTTGAGCGTCACAAGAATCTGATAGGGATCAGACACAGAGGTGATTGGCTTTAGGTCAAGTGGAAGATTGCTAGTCATAGGTGCCCTACAAGCCAATCATGTGAGTGATGGCACGTGTGACTTGACACGTAGTATTTTTTCTTATTATTATTTAGTATTTTATCACTTTATATTGCTTGTTGCGTATATGCATATATATATATATATATATATATATATATATATTGTGATGTTCATGGATCTATGCAATAGGAATCGAATCGTAATGAGATCACGATAATGAGACCGATTCACCTTTAAACACAGACCCTAAATATTCCTGATTATAGGTTACTCGAGAGGGATATCGAGATAATCGGATAGACTAGTATGCTATATACCCGTCCATATGATAGAGGCAGTTGGTCTCATAGCTACTCGTGTGGAGACACTAGGGATACAATGTAGGTGCTCATTGGAGAATGAGTTCACAGATTAATCCGCTCACGGAATGCTGGATGGTTAATGTTACTTCATTATCATATAGTGATTCTATTGTCCCAATGGTGTACTTGGTCCTTAGACTTGAGACACCAAGGATGTTCTGTATGAGTACTCCACTCTTTGATACCAGACTTATAGGTTTGAATGTTCGAGGATTTAGCACAACCGGTCATCGGGAGTGGTAGTTAATCTTACGATGGCTATTGAGTATCAATAGAGGATCTTCTACTTTCGTTGTCATAAGAGAAATATCTTATATATTTTTGCTAAACCAAATCCTTGGTCAAGGTCATTCGGATTAAGAGAGAAAGAGTTCTCCAAGAGAATCCTATTAGAGCGAGACTCGAGTAGAAACCGTATGGGTCTGACAGTACCATACCTGGTATATGATTTTTGAGATATTAAATGGATGAGGACTATAGGTACACGATAACTAAGGATAGACAGGTCCAATAGATTAGATTCCCCTGTATCATCTGGGGACTACGGCGTAGTGGCCTAGTATGTCTGCAATCGTTGAGTCAAGTGAATTATTATGAAAATAATAATTCACTAAGTCAGAAGGAGTTATGACAAGTATAACTCATGACTAGCTCGATATTGGGCCTAGAGGGTCACACACATATGGTAGGCATTGCAACGAGTAGAGGTTCAGATATGAGATATCCCTCGGAGCCCCTATCTTATTAGATATCCAATAAGCCCATGAATTATTGGATCCTATAGATGAGATCCAAGAAGAGCCAATGAGATATTATTTGATAGAGATTCAATAATCTAAGAAGCTTGGGTAATTGAATGGAGATCCAATACCCAATAAGGTAGGATCCATTAGGGTTAAATTGATAACGGACTTCTATAAACAGGAGGAAACAAAAGGTTCATAGGCTAAAGCCTCTTTGGGTTACTATCTCCTATTCTTCTCTCTCCTTCTCCTCCTCAGATAGCAGGCCTAGAGATTTGAGGAGCATCATTGCAGTCCTGCTGTGTGGATCATCGCTAGAGAGGAGAACGCTTGACCTCCTCTATCCACTCCTACAGATTTGTAGGGATTCAAGGATATACGATCTCCATAGATAAAATACTATTTCATATGTAGATTTAAGTTTCACGAGTTTTTGTACACCAATCTTCGCACGACAATAAACACATCTTTGAAATTTTTGAGATTTTATTTTTATGCTCTTCTACTACACATATGATGCCCCCTAAGATTTCTCTACAACTATCATCATATATAATACTAACATCGTCAAAGGCGGGTACCATTGTTAAAAAGTTGGTAAATTATAAACAATACTTGTCGATTGACTCAAGCAGTATTACTGCTTCGGCTTGATTGTACCACCACTTAGGCCTAGTTTAAGCCACCTATTTGGGCTTCTAACGGATCTAATTCAGCTAGGTTCAAGCTCAATAGCTTTCTTGAAAAGTTGACTTTGTTTTAATTCCATACGAACACAATTGGCTCAAAATAATCTTGATCAAGACTTTGACAAGTCAATACTCATCCGACATAAATTTGAAGCTTTCGACACATTTTCTATTCATCTAGCATGTCGTCCGATCTTTCGACACTTTGTCTGAACTTTCAGCACATCATCCTTTTCCTTTGGAATGTCACTCATTTCCATCAGTATTTTGACTTTCTCACAACATCCAAATCTTTCAGTGCAAATTTGACCCTTCTAGCATGATACTTGAACCTTTAGCATGAAATCCAATCTTTGGCATGTCGATCAAGCCTCCGGTTTGACATCTAATTTTTAATATGATAATTTTTCAACACAACGTTTGGCTCTCCTACTCAACACTTGGTCTTTCGGTGGTCCGATTCTATGATCAAAGTATTTTTCTATGTCACATATCTTAAAAGCATATTAATCTCATAAATTTATTAATTAATTATATTATCAAAATCTAAGATTCAATACCCATCCGCTATAACAGCATCAATTTAACATTGCTTCCAAACCTAAATCCACTTTGCTCCCTAACCGGAGAAGTGGAGAGGCATTTATTATAGTAAAAATGATGTGGTTGCCATGACAGTGCCATGCACTTGACACATCAACTCTATCTAGGCTCCACATGACCACCACGATGGAGCCATCTGGCCAACACATGGCAAGATGCTTAACAAGCTGACTCTACATGGCTAACATCACGGTTCCATATTGAAGACATATCAGCTCCATGTGGCCAACTAGCAAGTTATATACGGTCAATTAACAGACTTCATGTGGCCGACATAGTAAAACCACGTGGCCAAATCACTTATCGACTGTTTAGCATCACATAAACTTCCAATAAGATGAAGCCAGATGAGCATACCCGAAGAATGCAATGTAGAGGAGAGTTACACACCCCCATATTTGGAGTAGACTAATGGCAATTACAATCGAATTCCATTTCTCCATTATTGCACAAACTATATAATAATTGAACATAATGATTCAAAGTGCCCCCCCCCCCCATATAAAAGGGGACACATAGGTATATCTTAAGACAATGAACATATTGGTCAAATAACTTAAGTATTAAAAGGATATTATTGAAATTATCTAGATACAGCTTTGTAGGATTCGAATGACTCTCATACGAGTCCATTTTAAAGTCAGCTCAAAAAACAAATCATGTTAGATCCGAATTTACTTGGACCACTAAAGACTACCCTAACATTGACTTACCATCAAACCTGCGGAAGCTTACAATTGAGCTCACACAGTAGAGCTCACACAGGAGGGAAAAAGAACTCGAGGAAAAATAACTGAGCCCACACAGAAACAATGGTTCCAGTCTGCAGAGGGGGAAGACCAGAGCTTTGGGGAGTCATCTCTCTGCAAATGACTTCAGTTACCATGTTATGAAGTCAGTAGAAAACTATTAATTTAGCCAGAATAAACAGGCATAAATATTAAGCATATAGTTCTATTATAACAATTAGTTTACCTGTCCTTACATGAGCAAAGTTTCATGGAGACAGCAAAATCATTGATCATTGTCAAATGGGCAAAGTTATAACATCATTGTTGCAAGAGAAGTAAGAATCTTGACCTGCATAAAAATGAACATAATTATCATATACTTTTTCTGGTGCTAAGTTATCACAAAAACACTGATAGATGAGAAATTAGTCGGATGTTGAAGTGCACCTACTGATCTTGCGCAACTTAGTGGAACATTTTTTTTATTTTCATCAAGTTAAACAAACGACCAGAGTTTATAGTAAGATAAAAAAATTATATAACCAACCAAATATTCCTGCAAGATGAGGATATTTTGGCATCTAAAAGATACAAATAGTCCATTGCACAATCGATTAAAAACTATGGAAAACATAGCAATATGCCAAGTCATAAGCATTAAAACTGATTCCGCATAGAATTTTCTCCAAATCTAAGTTCATTGCCAATCAAATAGTTGTTTTCTTTCATAATAGAAAGTAAATGTAAAAGTTTCAATTTTATACTAAAATTCTTAAGAGCGATATATATACAATAACATTCTAACTTAATAACACAAATAAAATATATAACGATTTAAACTGACTTATAAGGATAAGGATTTGATGGATATACAAGAGATATAAAAGGTTTTAGGTCAATGATTTCAACTTGCTTTACAAAATTAAATGAATAAGAATTTAAGTGACTTTAACTTACTTTGCATGTTTTATTTAACCATCGCGGGTTATTGAATCATAAATGAATCTAATGTAATATCCATCTCGATTTTTTTCAATGTAATTGGTTAGTTCGGGCAATCAATTTGTTCAATCAGTCCGAATCAAATTTATAACTATAATCTAAAAATCAAAGTTTGACCTAAAACTTCTCCACTGATGCTGACCTCAGTGGAGACTCTTCCAAAGTTTGACCTATAACTTCCATTATCACGTGTAGAAATTGATTAGAAGATAAATTTCACCAACTCTGAGAACACTGAACATTTTGTGAACTGTGTATATTTTGCGTTGCTGTCTTAGTTTGGTTGAATCCATCTTCCATAGCTTGTCATTTATAATCTTCATATCATTTATTCAAGCCATCATGCAAAAAAAGACCAACCTAAATGCAACAGCATAGGCCACAAAGTCAAAAACATAATGATGGACTAAGTAATCTCTCTCTAACTCACTTTTTAACCTAAATAATTCATCTTTAACGGTTAAAAATCAAAATTAATCCAACATCAATCCAATCCAAAAGAGTATAGTGTTTTCTTTGTTTTCATTGTCTTTTTATGATGCAAAACATTATAATCTGAAGGTGATTAAAATTATTAAAGTTCAATATTACCTTTTTATGAAATTTTATGACCTGTAGCTTTGCAGAAATCTAATAATTTATGCGGGAATCAATATCTCATGCTACAACTTGTGGATTGTGGGTTTCAATTAAGCAACTCTTTCCGACGACAGGTGTCGCTGAGACCACCAAACATGACATCAGCCCTTCCGTAGGCTTTACGTTGCCGTGCTTAGCTCTCTGTCTACATATACGCATCACTAACCCACTTCTAATACCAACGTCTGCGCACCACAAAGATCTCGATGGCTCTCGACATCGTTCTCGTTGCCGGCATCCTCTTGGGAGTCATCGTCCACCTCCTCCTCCGCCGTAGGTTCCAGTCCATCCGTCGGCTCCGGCTCCCCCCTGGCCCTTCGGGCGTTCCAATCTTCGGCGCCTTGCCGCAGATCGGTCCGATGCCCCACGCCTCCCTCGCTAACCTCGCCGTGCGCTACGGCCCCATCATGTACCTCAGGATGGGCACTAAAGGGGTCGTAGTTGCGTCCTCCGCTGGCGCCTCCCGCTCCTTTCTCAAGGCGCTCGACCTTCAGTTCGCCAACCGCCCCTTGCCCATCAGCGGGAAGGACGTCACCTACGACGGCCAGGACTTCGTGTTCGCCAACTACGGGCCTCGGTGGAAGCTCCTCCGCAAGCTCGCTAACCTCCACTTTCTCGGCGGCAAGGCGCTGACCGAGTGGGCCCCGGTTCGCTGCGACGAAATCGGTCGCATGCTCCGCGCCATGCTCGAGTCCAGCCGGAACTCGCGGCCAGTTATGGTGTCGGAAGCAATGGTGTGCGCCAGCGCCAACATCATCGGGCAGGTAATGCTGTCGCGGCGGGTGTTTGAGTCGCAGGGAGAGGAATCAAACCAGTTCAAGGACGCCATCACGGAGCTGCTAGCTTGGTCGGGGAAGTTCAGTATCGGCGACTTTGTGCCGGCGATTGCGTGGATGGACCTGCAGGGAGTGCAGCGGCAGCTGCGCCGGGTGCATGTGAAGTTAGACGCTCTGATCACGGCGCTCATGGCGGAGCACGAAGCTACGGCGCACGAGCGCGAGGGGAGGCCGGACGTGCTGGATCTTGTGTTGGCCAACAGGGTTGACGCTGATGGGGTGTCGCTTTCTGATGTCAACATGAAGGGATTTATCTCTGTGAGCTCTCTTTCCCTCTCTCTCGTTCCCCCCTCTTCTTCGCTACAGACAGCCAATTAGCGACGTACGCAAATTCTATTGACCCCCTATCTCCAAAACGTTCCCTCTGTTATGTCTAGTCATCGTTCTCATTTGACCAAGAGTGATGGTAAATATCATCTCAGAACAGGTGTTGGATCCTGCAACCAAACCAGCACTAGATATACATACAATAGAGAGCCACAAAACGTAAGCAGATGAGTTCCTAAGGAATTCCTACATTGTCTGCTCGATTATGGCACCATTTTTTGAGTCGCATAAGATTCTCCCACGAGGGGAAAAGATATTACCCTAATGCGTACTTTATTGGAGGCTCTCCTGTTTTATAATTTCATCATGCATGTTTGCTACCACGCAACAGCAACTTCTTCTCCTGGCAGGATATGTTTATTGCCGGAACCGATACATCATCCATCATAATCGAATGGGCGCTCGCAGAAATGCTAAGGAACCCAACCATCCTGCAGCGAGCTCAAGATGAGATGGACGAAGTAATCGGGAAGAACCGCAGGCTTGAAGAGTCTGACATGCCAAACCTTCCCTACTTACGAGCCATCTGCAAAGAGGCATTACGACTGCACCCTTCCACGCCGCTCGGCGTCCCACACTACACCTTCGAGGCATGCGAGGTGGATGGCTACCACATCCCCCCAAACACACGGCTCATCGTCAACGTATGGGCCATCGGGAGAGACCCCGACGTGTGGGAGCATCCCCTGGAGTTCAAGCCGGAGAGGTTCTTAATGATAGAAATTAAGCGAAGAAGATAGAAAGATAGAAATTGTAGAAGAAACTATGAAATGTATAAGATATAATTGCCTAATACATTTTGATAGTGAGTTCTTGACAGCCATTTATACACACTCAGTAGGGAATTTATACACATTCAGCATGGAGGATTTTTCTCAACTGCTGAGAGATTTCCTCAACTGCCTTGAGGAAATCTTATCTGCTTCTCAACTGCTGAGAGATTTCCTCAACTGCCTTGAGGAAATCTTATCTGCTTATCATGCCCCCGCAAGATTGAGCTTCCATCAAGGATGCCGATCTTGGACCGATGAGATGAAAATAGTTTACGGGCGAGAGGCTTTGTGAGTGAGTCAGCTAGTTGATCTGCTGTATGTACATGAGAAACTCGGAGTTGATGTCTGGCAACTTGATCTCGCACAAAATGGAAGTCGATGGCTATGTGTTTCATGCGGGAATGGAACACTGGATTGGCACATAAATAAGTAGCTCCAATATTATCACAATATATTGTAGGAATAACCGTGGAGTTGACGTTGAGTTCCTTGAGCAAATTTGTGACCCAATTGAGTTCAGTAGCGGCAGTGGCGACGGCACGGTATTCAGCTTCAGTTGTAGATCGTGCAACCGTCTTTTGTTTTTTAGAACTCCAACTGATTGGAGTAGCTCCAAGGAAGACAATGTTTCCGGACATAGATGTTCTATCATCAAAGTTCCCTGCCCAATCAGCATCAGCAAAGGCATGGAGATGGAGTGAAGTATTTTTGCGAAGAAAAATGCCATGATTAAGAGTCCCTTTAAGATACCGCAAAATTCGTTTGACCGCAGACCAATGCGTAGTAGATGGTCGATGCATGAATTGCGATAACTTATTGACGGCAAATGAAATATCTGGACGGGTGAGAGCCAAGTACTGTAAGGAGCCAAGGACTTGTCGATACTGAGTCGAATCTGTAGCAAGACTTCCATCACATAATTTAAGTGATTCACTGGTAGAGAGAGGAGTTGTAACCTCTTTCGCATCCTGCATGTTTGCCTTTGATAATAAATCTTGAATATACTTTCTTTGTGATAGGAAGAGACCTGAAGAAGTAAATGTTGCTTCCACTCCCAGAAAGTAGCTTAAAGTTCCTAGATCTTTGAGGGAGAATCGATCAGCCAAGTGCTTTAGAAATGCCTGAGTCTTCAAAGGATCATTTCCTGTGACAATAATATCATCCACATATACTAAAAGATATATTATGCTTCCATTGTGCTGGCAAATGAATAACGAGGTATCAGACTTTGAATTGATGAAGCCAATTGAAGTCAAAAACGAGCCAAGCTCGTTATACCACGCCCTTGGAGCTTGACGAAGTCCATAAATAGCTTTTTGAAGTTTGCAGACATGCCTCGGATATTGAGGATGAACAAAACCAGGAGGTTGTTGCATAAAGACATCTTCAGTAAGTGACCCCTGTAAAAAGGCATTGTTAACATCCAATTGTCGTATGTGCCAGCCCTTTGAGATAGCCAAACTCAGGATAAGACGGATTGTTGTGGGTTTAACAACGGGACTAAATGTCTTTGTGAAGTCGACACCAGGTCGTTGATGAAACCCTTTGGCGACTAGACGTGCTTTGTATCTGGCAATGGATCCGTCTGGGTTCCGCTTAATTCGAAAGACCCATTTACACCCGATGATATTTTGTGTGTGTGAAAGGGTACTAAGGTCCATGTAGAGTTATGGAGGAGAGCATCATATTCGTCACACATGGCTTTACGCCAGTGAGAAGATTTTTGAGCCTGAGTGATTGTAGTGGGTTCACTGGCCTCAGTGGAGGAATTTGTTATAGCATGTAAGTCAAGGACTTGACGTGGTTTGAAAATACCACTTTTGGAGCGTGTTGTCATTGGATGTCTAGGGGGGGTGGAAGTGATAGATTGTGTTGGTGGTATAGCCGAGGGCGAGTCACTGTCATGGACCGGGTCAACCGTCGGCACAACAATGTCACTAGATCTAGGAGAAGGTAAAGCCAGTGGCAATGTTACCGAGGGTATGACTTCATTAATAGGAGAAACTTGTGAGGAAGGGAGTGGAGGAATAGAGGGAGTGAGAAGCTGTTGAACTGGAGTAATAGTAGTATGTGAATCTTGAGAGTAAGGACTGGACGGTGTCATTGGAGGTTCGTGTGATGAGATCGGAGGGATATTCCAGTGATGTATGTTTATTGGAGTAGTTTGCATGGTAAGATTATTTTGAAAAGGAAAGACAGACTCCTCAAAGATAACATGACGTGATATAAAGACCTTTTTAGTTTGGGGTTCATAGCATCGAAAAGCATTATGTTCAAGAGAGTAGCCTATAAAAGTGCAAGGCTTAGATCGTGGTGTTAGCTTATGTGACGCATAGGGACGGAGCCATGGATAACATAAACAGCCAAAAACTCTGAGTTTATGAAGGTTTGGAAGTTTGTGGAATAATTTTTCAAATGGTGACTGGTATTGTAAGACTGGAGTGAGCATACGATTAATGAGATAAACTGCAGTTTGAAAAGCTACTGACCAAAAAGATGGTGGCATGGATGCTTGATGTAGAAGGGAGAGACCAGTTTCAACGATATGACGATGTTTGCGTTCGGCAGAACCAACCAATTGGGGAGTATGTGGGGGTGACTTGAGGTGTTGTATACCACAAGCAGAGAGATAGGATGTGAGGGCTTGATATTCGCCTCCACCATCAGAGTAAACTATTTTAATGGAAGATTGAAAAAAATTCTCGACCAACTTTCGAAAGTTGGTAAATACAGTAGAAACATCAGACTTATGATGGAGAGGATATAACCATGTGTACTTAGTAAAATAATATACAAAAATGACATAAAAACGAAACTTGTCAAAAGAAGGAATTGGGGTAGGGCCCCACACATCGGTATAAATGATTTCAAACGGTTTAGAGCAAGAAATGGAGGTTGTCCCAAAAGGCAGTTTATGACTTTTATTGCAAAGACAAGCATCACAATGATTAATAGTGCTATTGATTTTCAAGGTAGGAAGAGAATAACGAGAAAGTAATTTTTGCTGAATAAAAGGGGAGGGATGACCAAGACGACGATGCCATACATCAACCGGAGCTGCGATTGAGGAGTGAGCAGTAGGAAGGGTAATTTGTGAAGTGGATGGCCACTCATAAATGTTGTCTTTGTTCTGGCCCTGGACCAAGGATGCCCCCGTGCTCAAATCCTTGACAAGAAAAAAGTTAGGAAAGAATTCAATTGATGTATTATTTTGTTTACAGAATTGAGAAATAGAAATGAGGTTTCTTTTAATGTTAGGTGCACACAAAACATCATCGAGTGTAAAGGTTGTGGTAAGTGAACTAAGCGTTGAGGAACCAGAATGAGTAATAGGAATTCTTTTACCGTCACCGATGATGATATCTTCATTTCCGTCATAGTTGTTGTGGATGGACAAGTTTTGAAGATCAGAGGTGATGTGATGAGAGGCGCCCGAATCCACAATCCAATTAGGTTGAGTAGGAGTTGGAGTAGCCATGAAATTCGCCTGAGGCCACTGTGATGGAGCAGGGAGTCTGGGACGAGACCGACAGACTTTCGCGGAGTGTCCAACTTTATCACATAGTTGGCAAACAACTCGTTGGCGGCCTGAGAAGTCAGGACGCGACGGTTGAGTATTATGAAAGTTACCACCTTGATATGGGTAAGGAGGGTTTGGTCTGGGCCCCATAAGGCTAGGAGGCAGCTTAGCCAAATCGTTGTTGACGTGCTTATTGTACTGGTTGCTCTTCCTCTTGGATTTTTGATTGACCTGAGCTGTAATAGGTGGTCCGGGCAACTTATCATCACGCTTCAAGTACGTCTCATAGTCGATCAACTTATCATAAAGTTCTTCGAATGATATTGGTGAGTCACGTGCCCGAAGTGCTGCTGTCAGTTCTTTGTACTCGCCTCCTAAGCCATTGAGGGTATGGATTAGGACTTCTTCATCGCTAAGAGAATGACCTATCAAAGCTAAATCATCGATAATAACTTTGATATTTTGTAGATAATCAGCAATAGTACTTCCCTCTTGTTTCATTTTCATCAGATTGGAGAGAAGTCCGAGCATGCGAGTACGCGAGCGATTTGCCAAAGTTGTTTGTAATTTGCACCATGCTTCTGCAGCAGTCGTATATGAGGATATCAGCGGGGCAATGGATCCAGCAACGGAAGCTTGAATAGCTTGGAGGATGAGGCGATCTTGACGTAACCATAGTTGGTGGGCTGGATTTGGCACTAGATTGGGTTCGCTTGGGATGTTGATCATTTCAGGTGGACACTGGAGAGATCCATCAATGTAACCTAAGAGATCATAGCCAAATAAAAGATTAGAAAGTTGTGCCCGCCAAGATACGTAGTTGCCGCCTTTGGATAATTTGAAGGGAATGAGTGCTGCAGCATTGATGGTGATAAGACTTTGAGAAGTGCTCAGAGTCCCTACAGAAATAGGGACAGGAATATCGGAAGAGGAAAATGAAGACATCTCAGATATTTTGTGGCGGGTCAAGTGATCTTTATAGAAGATGTAAAGATATAGGAGGAAGGGAGGAGGAGAAAAGCAGATCGATGCGCTGCAGAGTAGGCTGCTGCGCGATGAACTACAGAGAAGGCTGCAGCGTGATGAACTGCAGAGAAGGCTGCAGCGTGATGAACTGCAGTGATGGGCGAGCAATCTGTAGCAAGAAAGGCAGCGATGTGGAAGAAATCTCTGCAGCTTGCAGCGATTTCTGCAGTGATGCTGGAGAAATCTGCAAGGTTGGAGATAGTTGCAGTAATGCAGTATTGGAGTTTGGTGGCCAGAAGAGCAGCGGAGTTTTCAGCGGAAGACTTCGGTTGGCAAGGGAGTAGCAGCCGGCGGTAGAAACAAAGGCCGTGACTGTGCTTCCTTTAGGATCTGATATTAGCAGTCGCAAGTGCTGCAGTAGGCTGCAGCGAATGGCTACGGCTGAGGGGCGGAGGCGTCGCCACGAGAGGGATGGTTGGACTCCGGAGAAGAGGGCTTGCTCTAGGCAAACGGCTCTGATACCATGATAGAAATTAAGTGAAGAAGATAGAAAGATAGAAATTGTAGAAGAAACTATGAAATGTATAAGATATAATTGCCTAATACATTTTGATAGTGAGTTCTTGACAGCCATTTATACACACTCAGTAGGGAAGTTATACACATTCAGCATGGAGGATTTTTCTCAACTGCTGAGAGATTTCCTCAACTGCCTTAAGAAAATCTTATCTGCTTCTCAACTGCTGAGAGATTTCCTCAGCTGCCTTGAGGAAATCTTATCTGCTTATCACTTAAGCGGTAGAAACGCCAAGATTGAGCCACTGGGGAACGACTTCGAGCTGATACCTTTCGGCGCCGGGAGAAGGATCTGCGTCGGAATGCATGCAGGACTCATCATGCTGCAGTATGGGCTCGGGTCTTTGTTGCACTCATTTCATTGGAAGCTTGCCGATGACGTAGAGGAGCTCGACATGAAGGAAAAATTTGGCGCCGTGCTTCCCAAGGCAGTGCCTCTCAAGGCTGTAGTTAAACCACGCCTCGTCGAAAGTGCCTATATGTGATATGTGTGGGTTTAACATGTATAATATGCATTAAGTATATTATGCACAACCTAAAAAATAAGGAAGGATGATATATGCATATAGGTGAATTGGCATAGAAGGTTTATTGTCATGATCTCAGGTATGTATATATATATATACATACATACATACATACATACATACATACATACATACATACATACATACATACATACATACATACATAAATAAATATATATATATATATATATATATACATATACATACACATATATATATACATAATTATATATATATATATATATGTATATATAAATATATACATATATATATATATACATATATACATATATATATACATATATACATACATATATATATACATGAATCAAAAAAAATTTGTCTCTCTTGAAGTCATACTTATAAATCGATTTGAGTACCTATTTAAGGTGAGCAAGGACACTTTCCTCATCTTAACCTTAAATCAAACAATTAAGAGTCTCTAGTTAGGTTGAGATGGGTTTCTTTCCTTATACCAAATCAGATAAACCTTCTAATACAATAAGAAATATAACCTGATTACAGAAAATCAATTTATCAGACTACCTTAATCGAGTACAAAATTAAAGCCGCTATAAAAATTTAAGGATACTCTTAACTAAAAGTTCGGTGATGTAAGATTTGTGTGTGTAAAATTAATAGTGCATTTTCTTAAAATTCTTGAATTCTTATATTATTGTGTTGGATGTTAAACCAAATTTTTAGGAGTAACGAAGTTGGTGAAACTATCATAAAATACGAGTAATCAATTAGCACTCTGTAATCTTTTAGTAATTCAATAAATGTTTTGATTTTGAAGAATCTTGAATACGTGTTTGATCTTTTTGACAGATGATGTGGACCGACAGCCCATTTCTTTCCATTGGTGTTGGCAATTCTAAATCCAAAAACTATTTTACCAAGATTTTATGTTTTGTTTATAGAGAGAATATTCCAACTGAAAAACGTCTCATAACTTTGTTTGTTTCACTCTATACATTATGTCGATTCAAAACTACAAAAATACATAGACAAAATCATAAGGATGACTTTTCCACTTTAGCTCAACAAAAGGTGCCGCCACTGTTTTGTTTTCTTGTTTTGCGGCTTCAATAAATGACAAGCTATGGACGATGGGATTCAACCAAACTAAGACAACAACGCAAAATATACACAGTCCACAAAATGTTCAGTGTTGTCGTAAGTTGGTGGCAGCACCAGCTTTGAATAATATTTATTGGGTCTATTTAGTTTAATTAAAATTAGATAGAAATTTATTTCATATTTATTTATTATTAAGAGTTCAAGTCCTGATGAACTCTAGGTGGAACTCTATAAATAGTGATATAACCTTTTGTTTCAATCAATCAATCAATGAAATATTATTCTAGTATGTTATGACAAACTTTAGGAGGTTGATCCTCTCGAAGCGATCAAGGAGGCTGATCATCTCAAAGTGATTATCCCCTTTTCTCTTCTTTCTTTGACTATAAGATCATAGGGTCTTATTATTTGGTATCAGAACGGTGATCCTTGACATTCTCGCTATAGTGTTACTGTAGTTAACAAAAAAAAGAGAGAGAGAGAGAGAGAGAAAGAAATTTGTGTGAGGAAGGGTGAAGCCCACAAATGCCAATCCTTCTCAACCGAGAAGGAACTTTTGCGTCCCGACCAGCGACCACCGCTGCCCCTTCTCCTCCGCCACTACTGTTGCCCAGCTACCAAGTAGCTATCGTCATAAAAAAAAACAGAGAAAAAGAGAGAGAGAGAGAGAGAGAGAGAGAGAGAGAGAGAGAGAAGCAAAGAGAAGGCCGACAGCCCGCATCCCCTACTTCAGGCCAGCCCACTCGCCGCTGTTGCTCTCCAGCAAGCGACCACCATCGCCCGCTTCCTCACCAAAGGCCACCGCTACTCGTTGCCTCCCACATGAGCCACCACCACCGCCTCATTCTCCATTGCTGCCCACCTCCCCTTGGGTCGCAGCCGTAGCCGCTCGACCTCCCCTCCTCAGCGATCATTGGTGACGCTACTCTCAACCGCGCCACCACCATTGCCTCCTTCTCCACCACCACCCACCTCCCCTTAGGCTGCGGCTGCAGCCGCCGGTTTGTCACGGACAAACTTCTAAACAAGGTGTTTGATATAATGCTTATGTATGTCCGTGTCTTTTGGCATGTTCATGCCTTGTACAGAATGTAAAGGGGCGGCCGAAGGCTTAATAGTCCCATTTTAGTTGGGTTGGTGGCCTCTTTAGGCTTGTAAATAAAGGTTGTGTCATGTGGACACGTTCGAGAGCTTTTCGGTCTGTAATGGACCATTTTACCCTTTGTTGTGCCACTGTTCAGAGCTTGTAAAGTCTGTTTGTAATTTGCATTGTCTATGAAGTGTTTTTCGGACATGTTTGCTTGTGGATCCCGATTGAGGAGTTCTCTTTAACCCGTTCTCTCTTTTGTTGGTCCTAAGGGACAATGGGAGGCTTCGGGGAGGCTGACCTTTGTGGACGGACGCGCGAGGGTGCCGCACGCCTTAGGCAAAACCAGCTAAGGTCGTGACATTATGGTATCAGAGCGGGACAAGCACTCATAGAAACACTTGACATGCAAACGTGGGGGACCTAGCGGGGCTGCGTTGAGGGCAGTCAGCACATGCGCGACCGTTTGATGGAAAACGGGCATGGAGATGTAGGGAAAAGAGTCGCTCAGAGGAGCGGGCATCTGAGATTGGCATTCAGAGGAATGGCCAACCCTTCGCGCAAGAGGCACCACGAGAACAGGCAAGCTTGGAAGAATTTGGAGCGCACAAAAGTTGGGATGGCTGAGTTTGAGCTACGGCTTAACGTTGACAACTTTACTTGATGGTGCTCAAGGCAAACGAGGCGCTTGGCAAAGGACGAGACCATGCAAAGTGGAATGAGTTGCTCAGCGACCGAAAGAGTTGTGCAAAGCTCACAGAGGTGAGGGGAATTGCTAACTCGAAGAATTCGGTACTCATGCATGGGCTTGTATGCGGACGATGGATTGTTCATGGCCATCCCAAGGCGGTCGAGACTCGGCGCCATGGAGCATTGAAACTTTCTCTTCGTCATGCGAAGGATACGTCCGGAGGAGGCTGAAGTGTGCAACGAGTTCAGCATGTTGCTAGGCCTTGACGGGTGCAGCGGTGGCTGTATTGACGTGGAGGCGCAATCTAGCAAGTGTGTTTGCAAGAGGCAGAACAATGCACAGTTTGTTCAGCAGATCGGAGTAGTCCAAGGGGATGGTGGTCTCCGAAACGAAGAGAGATGTTGCTCCAACGGGACAGTTATCCAGGAGGGATAAGTCTCAGCTCTCCAGAGGGAGAATCATGTGAGACGGACTTCACATGTTGAGGAGGAGTACCTCACAAACAACAACTCCACGAAGCTCGATGGACTGAGCAAGCGGCGAGGAGTCGTCGCATGATCTCGCTTGAGAGAATGCATTGGTGGATGCATTGCGAGATCAAGTGGGGGAGCGACCCAAATCTACTCAAATGGAGGCACACTTGGAGTCGATATGGAGATCGGACTCAAGGGAGGGCTGACCCGTGGAATGGTGGGCGCGAGGGCCACCATCGACTCAATGCAAAAATGAGGAGCGGAGCAACTTTGGTGTAACTGGGCGAAGTACCCAAGCCGCATGAAGGGAGCCAGCATAGAAGTTGGAACATGGAGCAGAGGCACAGCGCTTTCCCTAGACAGAGGTCAAGGACATGAACTCTTGCAGAGGTAGGAGTAGAATCATGCTGTTCCCTGGGTCCTTCATTCTGACAGAGCGGACTCATCTTGCATGGTGCCAAAGACGAAGGGAGCTTCGGGGCACATGCACCTTATCTCGGAGGAGCATTCGATGGAGGAACTAAGGCGACTCAATTTGCGGAGGCGAAGTTGGGTACAGAAGGCCTTAGCACGGGGCAAGAGGACGCAGAGGCGGGTACTCTTGAAGAATATGCCATAGTGTTGCCATTCGAGTTGCTATGAAGGAAGCGGTGCGCAGTGGAGATTGTGCTGGTAGGGGCAGAGGCCCAGGATCCAGGCAATGGTGCATAAATTACAGTGAAGTCAGTGGACTTCGGCAGCTACTAAGCGACGGACTGTCCTAGAGCGGTGCTTCATCTAGGTGTGACCCAAGAGTGGGTGGATGAAGGTCGATTGCCAAAGGAGCGAACAAAATCGAAGGTGGAGGAGACCCTGCGATGTATTGGCAGAGGCCACACATGGAGGGTTCACAATTCGAGTTTATTCCACAAGGATCAGAATGCAATGGAGATGTCACCAGGAGGCGACATGGTGCAGCGGATCGTGGTGGAACAGTTCGTGGCAATGCGACACACACGACATAGTCCCGTGAGGGATGAGATCATATGGAGGTATGATCGGGAGCTACTGGGAGCTCCGCTTTGGTGAACAACACGACGGCAAGAAGGGCTATGGATTCAAGGAGTGAAGGCCATGGTACCGCAAAGGCGGGTCTTCCGGGCGTGCACCGAATTTTGCATCGGATGAAAACCTTGGTCATCAGCATATGGGGGCTGTGTTCCACCAAGGGAAAAGTTCGAATGCAAGTACCAGTGAGTTCCATGGGAGGGACTTGATCATGCAGAGGTATGATCGAAGCAGCTGGAGAGTTGGACTGCTCCAGAGCTCATATTCGCTTAAGGGAGCCCGACAAGTCAGAGGACAAGGTCGAGTAAGCGAACGTTGCTACCAAGGAAGCTAAGGAGAACAGAATCGGTGCTAACTCTACAATGTGATGGCAGAGGCCATGCTTGGGAGTTGCAGTCTGTCTTTCCATCGACCAAACGGACTGCTTGGAGAACACAGTGGTGTTGAAGTAGGGGGTCGAAAGGGGCGAGGAAGCGACGACGAGTCCAGAGGGACTTAGCTACCCAAAATCAAGCATCAGTCAGAATAGAGGTGGACTCAGAGGAGTGCCACAGAGACATTTCTACTGATCATGCAGAAAAGGGATACAGAGGCGAGGCGACGGATAGTAGGGCCATGGGCATGCCAGCGCCATGGTACCGCAGAGGCGGGACTTCCGTGCAAGTCATTGATCCCTTGCTCTCATGGAGGGAGAGCGCTTGGTCGTGAAAGGGGCCGAGGAGGTGGAGAATGCAGAGGCAATCTTCAAGTACCGAGACAAGGCTGAAGGGCAGAGGCCGAAGAACTTCGTAAGACCGGTGTCAACAAGTTTCTCATCAAGATAGCCGTAAGTGAAGGACTTCGGGTCATGCAAGAGTGCACGACCAAGGAACGAAGCAAGCAGTATGCGGTGCTGTACCTTTGCTACTCAGTGGAGTAGGCGGCAGGGTTGATGGAGAAGACGGTACAATCCCAGAGGCGACCTCATCTATCAGAGAATTACTCCAAGTTGGGGTGAAAACTTCCCGCATTCCAGAAGTTCGATGGCATTGAGAAGGTGAATCACAGTAGCCAACTCAACGCAAGGAGTGCAAACACTTCAAGTACTTCAGAAGTGTGAGCAAAGAGCAGGCGAAGGCCAGTAACCAGCTCGATGCATGAAGTACAATCTCGAGGAGGCGGGCGAAGTCAAGTAACCTTTGCCTTCTCAACTCTTAAGAGAATGGGCGAAACCGAGTACCCCAGTTCTCTTATCTACCCAGCAGAGGAGCTCTGCACAAGTTCAAAGACCCTTCGAAGATAATGGAAGACAATAGTTGTCAAATCCTCACCAACGGTGATCAATGCTACTGAGAGTAGATTGTCCGCTTCATTTCCCAACGAAATGCCAATCGAAAGCGGAAGTGATGCGAACCTACTTGGATGTGACAACTAACTGAAAGAAGAGTCAATGAGCAGATGTTGTGGAGGAAGGACCCAAAACTTCAGAAGTTTGCGAGGCGATGCTCGTTAAAGCTCCAACAAGCATCCACCCAGTTCAAGCAGCATGTGGAAATTTTGAGAAACTGGCGCAGTAAGAATGGTCTTTTCCTTCATTTGGTGGATCCGCAGGAATCAACGAGGATCAACACAACTCAGCCAACCCCACACCAAAGTCAGAGTCATTGGCGAGTTGAAGCAGCATGGCGGATCAAAGGTTCGACTACTCAAAAACAGCAGCGGAGAGCAGCTGGGAGCCAGGAGGCGCATTGCAGCAGGAGCAGAAGATTGAAGACTCAGCAAAGGCGAAGAGTTGCAGTGTTCATAAAGGCTTCGACGAGGACGTCGAAGGGATAAGTGGGGGAGAATGTCACGGACAAACTTCTAAACAAGGTGTTTGATATAATGCTTATGTATGTCCGTGTCTTTTGGCATGTTCATGCCTTGTACAGAATGTAAAGGGGCGGTCGAAGGCTTAATAGTCCCATTTTAGTTGGGTTGGTGGCCTCTTTAGGCTTGTAAATAAAGGTTGTGTCATGTGGACACGTTCGAGAGCTTTTCGGTCTGTAATGGACCATTTTACCCTTTGTTGTGCCACTGTTCAGAGCTTGTAAAGTCTGTTTGTAATTTGCATTGTCTATGAAGTGTTTTTCGGACATGTTTGCTTGTGGATCCCGATTGAGGCGTTCTCTTTAACCCGTTCTCTCTTTTGTTGGTCCTAAGGGACAATGGGAGGCTTCGGGGAGGCTGACCTTTGCGGACGGACGCGCGAGGGTGCCGCACGCCTTAGGCAAAACCAGCTAAGGTCGTGACAGGTTGCCTCCCTCCTCGTGACAATCGAAATAGGGCAACTCACCGAATGCCCTTGTTTCCAACTGTGTCACCACCATTGTCTATCACTTTTCTCAACTGCCTCACCGTCGCCCGCCCCCCAGTCGCAACCCTAGCTGCCCTTGGCGATGCTACCCCAACTGCACCATCATCGCTACCTCCCAACCCTCAACAGCAGTGATCCCTCCATGCAGCGACGACAATAAGCATCACTGCCTCCCATCGACGCTGTCGTAACCACCGCAACGGCTAGCCCTTGGTGGCACTGCCCCTAACCACACCACCATCGCTACCTCCCATCGAGGCCATCATAGCCATTATAGCAACAAGCCCTTGGCGGCGTTACCTCTAGCTGCACCACCATTACTGTCTCCCAGCCCTCAGTAGTAGCGATCCCTCCACACAGCGATGATAACAAGCATTGCTACCTCCCATCAATGCCATAGCAGCCATCGCAGCAGTGAGCCCTTTGTGGTGCTGCCCCCAGCCGCACCACCATCGCTACCTCCCATCGATGCCATTGTATCCACCATAGCGGCAAGCCCTTGGCTGCGCTGCCCCCAACCACACCACCATCACTGCCTCCTAGTCCTCTATAGTAGCGATCCCTCCATGCAGCGACTGCAACAAGCATCGCTGCCTCCCACGCAGCGACCACAGCTACATCCCCACATCCTCACAGCAACCCTTCATTCCTATAGTGCTACCACCGACTATATCACAATAGCAGCACCGAATAGGGCAGTGATTGATGCCCTAGTTCTGACACCAATAACAGGAGTTGAGATTACAGATTTGTAGTCTTACGCAATGGCCACTGATAACTCAGTGAAAGCATAAATAGAAGCATTGGAAATCAGAATTGAGAATCGATTACAAGAAACACTTAATGATTTCAAAAAGAGCCTATTAGAGAGCCTCAACAAATTTCAACAAGATGGGAGCTCAAGTTCTATGTTGCTTTGGAAATATAGGAAAAGGGCCCTAAGACTGTGACACAAACTACTCACACATGAAGATAAAATTTTTGAGATGGGAAGATGGAGATCCAACTAATTGGATCTCTAGGGCAGAAAAATTTTTCCGTTTTCATAGAACTCCAGAAGAATCCAATGTGGAAATACCCTCAATCCAACTAGAGGGAGATGCAATCTAGTGATATGATTGGTATAAAATTTACCACTGAGTCTCCTCGTGGGAGCAATTTAAGAGAAGACTTGTTATTCGCTTTGGACCATCTGAATACGAGAATGTTGATAGGTTGCTCATCAAAATTTGTCAGACTTCTACAGTGTTGGAATATCAGAGTATGTTTGAAAGATTGTCAAATCAATCTAGAGATTGGTCAGAACGATAACTTATGGGTACATTTATTGAAGGGCTTAATCCGGAGATTCAGTGTGAAGTTAATACTCATCAACCCCGCACCATGATAGCTACAATTTAATTTGCACGCCTGCATGAGAAAAAAATAAATAGGAAAAATCATGGAAACAGAAGTAACAACAACCAGATGATTAGCAAGCCACTCGCCCCATCTATTCCCAACCAAAGCCCTAACACCCGAAGACTAACCCAAGAAAAACTCAAGGAAAGATCAACAAAGGGTTTGTACTATGATGAAAAGTGGAGTATGGAGCACCGATGTAAACAAGGGCAACTTCTGATGATTGAGCCAATTGGAGAGGAACCGAAAGCAGAAGAGTTGGACTCTGATCATGAAGGTATGGAAACTAATGAAGATATTGAAGCCATCACACATACAGTGCATGCATTAGCTAGCTACGCTAACCCACAAACTATGAAAATCGAAGGAACTTTGAAGCATCAGCCTGTCACTGTTTTAATTAGTACAGATAGTGCTAATAATTTATGGATACGAAAGTTACAGCCCGATTAGCTTACTACATTAAAGGTTGTGACAGATTCGAATTAAAGATCACTGATGGATGGATTTTAACTTATGATAGCAAATGTTCAAAGATAAAATTGATTATACAGAGCTAGAAGTTTCTTGCAATGATTATTACGCTGAAAGATATACCTATTGCTTACACTATCAAAAAGTGGAGACTATACTTACTTGATCAACAAGTTATGAAAGATATACCTATTGCTTACACTATCAAAAAGTGGAGACTATACTTACTTGATCAACAAGTTATGATACGTTGTAGATAGCTTATGACTGAAGTGCTAAAAGAGAAGCTCCCCGAGTTTGATGCTGCTCAGCCTTGAGGACAAGGATGATTTGAAGAGGGAGGAATTGTTAGGACCTTTTTATTTTATGAGCTTTGAATAATGTTTATTGAGTCTGTTTAGTTCAATTAGAGTCAGGTAGAAGTTTATTTAATATTTATTTATTATTAAAAGTCAAAGTCATAGTGGACTCTAGATGGAACTCTATAAATAGTGATGTAACCCTTTCTTTCAATCAATCAATCAATCAATCAATGAAATATTATTCCAATCTGTTATGACAAACCTTAGAAGGTCGATCCCCTCGAAGCGATCAAGGAGGCCAATCCTCTCGAAGTGATCAAGGAGACCGATCCCCTCGAAGCGATCATCCCCTTTTCTCTTCTTTCTTTGACGATAAGACCGTAGGGTCTTATCAATTGGTCAAATTTATCTTCTAATCAATTTCTACACGTGATAATGGAAGTTATAGGTCAAACTTTGGAAGAGTCTCCACTGAGGTCAGCATCATACTAAGCAGTGTTGACAATTCCAAATCCAAAAAATATTTTACCAAGATTTTATGTTTTGTTTATAGAGAGAATATTCCAACTGAAAAACGTCTCATAACTTTGTTCGTTTCACTCTATACATTATGTCGATTCAAAACTACAAAAAATATATAGACAAAATCGTAAGGATGACTTTTCGACTTTCGCTCAACAAAAGGTGCCGCCACTGTTTTCTATTTTAGTGACTTTTCTACTTAGATGGATAACTTTTTCTTTAGATCGTGCATTGACCAAGAATTCAGCTAAATCAAGTTTCTTTTAGTTGTTTTTAATAAAAGTTTTAAATTTTTCTGTATCTCTTATTTATTTCTTGTAAAAATTACAAGTCTTTTTTTATATTATGTCGAGTAAAACTTTTCCTATATCTCCCAATTTTTATGATCTGATCAATTAATAACAAATAACTATAATTAAACAAAAAATTATTAAATATGATATTAAATAAATGCATTGACAATCATAAGGATGATTTTTCCACTTTAACTCAACAAAAGGTGCCGCCACGTGAATTTTCTACTTAGTAGGACGGCTTTTTCTTTAGATCCTGCATTGACCAGAGATTCAGCTAAATCTAAGTTTCTTTAGTTGTTTTTAATAAAACTTTTAGGTTTTTCTATCTCTCTCCTTGAATTAAATATTTTTTTTTAAAAATTTAAGTCTTTTTTGTTAGGACTGTTTCGGCACTAAAAGGGGATGAATTAGTATTTTCGATAAAAAAACATCGGTTTAAAATTTTCATTCAACGAAAATTGATAATGAAAGTGTATTTGACTTAGATTAAGTGAACTAATCAATTAACTTAGAAAGTAATAACAATAAAAAATAGAACAGAAATACATACCAAATTTAAAGTGGTTCGGTCGTCACGACATACGTCCACTCTCAATTCTTCTTCCGTCGAGGCCATCGGTATTCACTAACGATTTTCTTTCAATGGGTGAAGACCACCTACCCTCTTTATAAATTTTTCTCCTTATTACAGGTTTAAGAAATAATATCTATAAGTCTCACACCTCTCTTAGAATGATCATAAAACTTTAAGGAGAAAGAGAACACAACACTTTTTCATAACTTTTCAACTCTGAATCATAAGTTTTTTTGTTCTCTTTTCATACTTCCTCAAGCAGAAAAGAGTCGGGTATTTATAGGCCCTAAATGACTTTAAAAATAGAGTAAAAAAATATATCATCCTGGGTTTTTGGGTACTAGCGATACCATCCCCTGTAGCCCTGACAACTAGCGGTATCATCGCCCAAACACCACCCAGTTTAGGCGGTACCACTACTTAACACAATTTGGGAAACTGTGTCTAGGTGGTACTACTGCTTAACACCGATAGTACCATTGTCGGGTCTTTTGGAAAAATAATATTTCATACTTTTCCAACTCATAGGCGGTTCCACCGCTTAGTTTGGCGATGCCATTATGAAGTCATTAGGGCTTATAAATATCCCATCATTTTCTACATGAAAGGATAACAAAGTACAATCAAAGTGTGAAAAAAACTCTAAGTATTAGGGTGTTAAAAGTATTATAAAAGTGAGAAGAGTCCTCCTCCCTCTCTTTATCTTTGTAATCATCCGAAAAGATATGTGAGGCTTCTAAGGGTTATCTCCTAAACCCGTGAAAAAGGAGAAAGTATTATAAAAAGATGGTTGGTCTTCACCTATTGAAGAAAGATCAATAGTGGATGCCGATAACCTCGACGGAGGAGGAATCGAAAGTGGATGTAGGTCACAATGACTGAACCACTATAAATTCTAATATGTTCATTCCTTATTGCTAAATCTCTTTACTGCATTCAACTTTACTTCATTATAAACTGTCCAATCCCCTCTTCTCTACTCATTCAAAAAAATTGAAATGATTTTTATCGAAATCAAATTTTATCGTACGAAGATTTTTAAATCGATGTAATTTTTCTGCTGCACTAATTCACCCCCCCCCCCCCCCCCAAGTGTCACTCTTGATCCTAACACCAATAAGATAGGGGCTCCAATGGATATCTTTACTCATTGTAAAACCTACCATGTGTGTATTACCCTCTAGGCCTAATATCGAGCTAGCCATGAGTCATACCTGTTAGAACTCTTTCTAGCTCAGTGAATTACTATCTCCATAATAATTCACTTGACTCATCGACTATGGACGTACTAGGCCACTACGCCGCAGTCCCTAGACGATACAAGGGAATCCAATCCCTTGGACCTATCTATCCTCAATTATCCTATACCTAAAGTCCCTCATTCATCCAATATCCCAGAGACCATATACCAGGCATGGTGCTATCAGGCTCATGCAGTTTCTCCTTGAGTCTTGCTCTAATCAGATTTTCTCGGAGAAATCTTGCTCTCTTAATCCGAATTATATTAGCCAAGGATTTGTTTGAGCTAGAACAAATGAGATATTCCTCTAATGATATCGAGAGCTGATGATCCTCTATCGACACTCAATAGCCCTCGTAAGGTTGGCTATCACTCCCAATAACCAGTTGTATTAGATTTGAAACTTTCAAACCTATAAGTCTGGTATCAAAGAGTGGAGTACTTATATAGGACATCATTGATATCTTAAGTCTAAGGACCAGATATACTATTATGACTACAAAATTAATGTCTGATAATAAGGCATCTCCAACCATCCAATATTCTGTGAGTAGATCAATTAGTGAACTCATTCTCAAATGAGCACCTGCATTATATCGATAATGTTCCCACATGAGCAACTATGAGACCAACTGCCTCCATCATATGGACGGGTATACAGCAAATCAGTCTATCCGGTTATCTCGATATCCCTTTAGAGTAACCTATGACCAGGATTATTTAAGGTCTGTGTTTAAAGGTGAATCAGTCTCATTGTCATGATCTTATCACGATCTGATTCCCATTACACAGATCCATGAATATATATATATATATATATATATATATATATATATATATATATATATATATATATATATATATATATATATATATATATATATATATATATGCAACAAATAATATAAAGTGATAAAATGTCAAAATAAAATAAGTAAAAAGATTATGTGTCAAGTTATTAAATCTCATATTTTGATAATGAAACCAATTGATACTATTTATGATTTGATCTGCGTTTTAAGTGACGTAGGAAACTTCGATCAGGGAGAGACAATTAAAGTAGGAAGAATCACATTAGGCCGGAGTGAACATGTCAGAAGATTGGACGTCAGGCCAGAGGATCAGTCGACGTGTCGGCAGAAGACTTCGTGCCATGAATTCGGGCATCGGGCTGAAGGATCGGACATTGCGCTAAGGAGATCGAAAGTTGTGAGAGTTAACATGCCGATTGGGCAATACACCAAAGGAGAGGACGATGCACTGAAGGATCAGACAAGTGCCGAATGAACCAATAACATACTGGACAAAGGACTCATGCTTTGTCTAAGATCAAAATAGTTTAGGGGCTAATTGAGTTAGCTTTTGGTGTAATAATGTAACTCAATTAGGGGCCAATTGGGCCTTAATTGGGATAAATTTGGGCTCATTGGGAGGCCTATTCAGTGATCCAAAAGTTGAGTCAGGCGGTGGCACTGCCAGAACAGGCGGTAGAGCCACCTATGAGTTGGAAAACTCGGAAAACTCGATCTCTGAGGCTCTCAGGTAGTGGTACCGCCTAGTGACAGTGTGTTAGGTGGTGGTACCACCCAGTGATAGTGTGTTAGGTGGTGGTACCGCCAGACTAGGCGGTGGTACTACCCAGTGTCAAGCTGTAGGCGGTGGTACAGCCCGTACCCCGAAATCTCGGGGTTTTTAATTTTAGCTCCAAGTTTTAAAGCCATTTGGGGTCTATAAATACCTCAGCTATTCCTGCATGGAGTAACAAGAAATGTGAACAAAAACTCTATGTTTTTAAAGTTGAAAACCCTTGTAAAGTGTCGAGTCCCTCCTCCTAAAGTTTAGAGACCATTCTAAGGGAGAGTATGAGGGAAGCTTTGTAAAAAGGGGTTGTTAAGGTTCTCTCCTATACCTATCAAAACGAGAATCGAGTTGTAAGGGTAGTTGATCTTTGCCCATTGAAGGAAGATCATTAGTGGATACCGGTGGCCTCGACGGAAGTGGAATCGGTGGAGTGGATGTAGGTCACGACGATCGAACTACTATAAAACGGTTTGCATTTCTATTTGTGTAACTTACCTTTACTGTAAATTGAATCTTTACTTGCCTACTGCTTTCACTATATATATAAATAAGATTTTAAGTTATCTTTCCAATCCGGTTTTCAACGAACGAAGAGATTTTTCGAAATCAACGATTTTATCCACTGCACTAATTCATCCCCCCCTTTTAGTGTCAACTCATTCTAAAGAGTTAGTATTAGAGCCACATTATTTTCTCATTTGGTTTGACACCTAAGAGAAATGACTCTTTTCAGCTTTTAAGAGGGTCACTCTCTCATTCATCCTCCCATGTTCAATGGAACATGACTACACATATTGGAAAACTCAAATGAGAGTTTTTTTGTTTTCTTTGGATTTAAATTTATGAAATATTATTGAAAATAAATTTCAAAGTTTTTTTCTTCCAATGAACGATTGGAATGATTTAGAGAAGAAGACTTTTTCTTTAAATGTTAGAGCTATGAATGCTCTATTTTATGCCTTAGACAAAAATGAATTCAATCGGGTTTCTATTTGTGAAACAGCTTTTGATATTTGGCACATACTCGAAATCACACATGAAGGCACTAATAGAGTAAAAAATTCAAATATTAATCTTTTAATGCTTGATTTTGAGTTGTTTCAAATGAAGCTAAGCGAAACTATTATTGACATGTACACTCGCTTTACGGATGTCATTAATAGTTTAAAAACTCTTAGCAAATGTTTTTCAAATATTGAACTTATTAACAAGATATTAAGATCCCTTCCAAAGAGTTAGGATCCGAAAGTAACTACAATACAAGAGGCAAAAGATCTCAATAATTTTTCATTTGAAGAACTTTTTAGTTCATTGATGACATATGAAATGATGCTCAATGTACATGATAAACATGATGAACAAAACGAACATGAGAACAACCTTTCAAAAAACATGAAGGATTTGACACTTCGAACAATAGAAGACCACTCGAGCGAAAGCTCAAGTGATGATAACCTTGAACTCATCACAATAAAGCTTAAAAAATTCTTAAAACAAGAATCTAAGAATAAAAATGAACTTAAAAAAAAGAAGTTGCCAAAGAAGGAAAAGGCGACTTGACACAAATCGAGTACCTCTGAAGATGAGGAGCAAACCAATGAAGACGATGTGGCGAACATCGCTTTGGTGACTCTCGACAATGAGGTAAACAACTTAAATGAAACTCTTTTACTTTATTTCGAAATTACATGATGCTTTTCATGAGTTATTTTTAAATTAGTTAGTAAAAATTAATAAATTAATAAATTTAAAAAATATTTCATGCTTCTTTTTTTTAGTTATTTTGAAAATTTTGAGCATGATAATTGCATGATGACTCCTAGCACTAAGATCCACTTAAAAATAAAAGTGCATTAATACAACAAAAAAAATATTTTTGATTGAAAATGCCTTATGTTCAATGAAATCATGATTGATGTTTTAATGACATAATAATATAAGACGTAATGAAAATGTTAAAGATTTTGTATCATTCTTGATGATTTAATATTATCCATGAGGATTTGAAGTAATGATGATTTTTGGGTAATTTATGGTTTATTGATCTTGATGATTTCAATGATGAGATTTGCTCTTACGATTTTAAACTATGATGTACTAATTTCATACAAAAGAACCAGAGAATACTTTTATGAAATCAATCACTAAATCAAATCACTTGTTTAAAGAAGCTTTATGTTTAATGTGTTATATTTATTATCATTTTGATAATAAAATTTGTTTTTCAATTTTAATCAATGATGCATAATGATCATGCTTAATGAGTTTATCTTTCAAAATTATGCATGATGATTCTTGTGAATTATAGATCTTTGCCATAATAAAAGTTCTTTTTCATTTTAAATGTTGATGCTTGTTTTTATTTGGTATAAAAATTTGAGCATGTTTATATGAAATCAATCATATAAATTGAAACACTAAAAAGAAAAAACCTTTCTCCTTCAAAATTTCTCTACTTTATCGATTTTTTAAAAAGAGATTAATGAATCTATTTATATTACTTTTAATGAATATCTTGAAAAGTGATTTTGATGATTTGATAATTTAAAATTGAATAAGGAACAGTTTCAGTTTACAGCGTTTTCTCCTTATACCGGGTTTAGGAGACAACCCTTACAAGTTTCACTCCTCTTTCTTGGATGGTTACAAGGCTAAAAGAGGAAGGAGGAGAACTCTTCTCACTTTTATAACATTTTTCACACCCTAAACATTTTGAATTTTTCACACATATGATAGCACTTCGTTGCCATTTCATGTAGAAAAGGGTGGGGTATTTATAGGCCCCAATGACTTTAAAAATTGGAGCCAAAAAATTCAAATCCTTGTATTTCGGGATGCTAGCGGTACTACAGCCTGATAGAGCTCGAAGACCGAGCTCTAGCGGTACCATAGCTTGACAAGGGCGGTACCACCGCTGGCAGCATTGATTTCCAATGGTACCACCACCCAGTCTCGGTGACACCATCGCCTAGACCACCTGGGAGACTGGGTCTCCCAAGCGGTGCCATCGCCAGCCATGTTTTTAGGGGTTGAATGGGCTATTTAATCCGGCCCAATTTAGCCCTATTAAGGGTCCAATTGGCCCCTAATTAAGTTAGTGGGATTACCTCCCAATTCTAACTCAATCTACCGTCTAACTGCAATAACTAAGACATAATCAAAGCACTCTTGTTCCGGTACGTCAATTGCTCTTCTGACGATCTTCCAACGATCTTCCGACGAACTATCGGTAATGTTCCGGCGGACTCCCGGTAAGCTCCTGGACATTATGACGATCTTCTTGGTGAGTTCCAATGAGCTTCTTTGGCAAGCTCCTAGACTTCTCGGCTAGTTCCGACAGAACTTTTGACAAACGTCCGGACTTCCGACGAACTCTTGAACTTCCAACGAGATCTCAATTTTGACTCCGGCACAATACATGCTTTATGTCTTACTGCTATCGTAGTTAATCCTACACACTTTTCTTAACATATAAATTAGTTCAAACAATTTGTAATTGATTTCATCATCAAAATCCGAGATTCAACAATCTCTCTCTTTTTGATGATGACAATCAATTGATGACGGAGTTAACCTTAACTCCCCCTATCTATATGTCATACTTGAGAAAATACATTCTTGAATTCAAGACCTTTGAATTCATGTATCAAACTGATAAGTTAAGTTCATTTAAATTTATCAACATGCATATCATGATTCCTATCATGATTTAACATTCTCATAATACGATGCCATGTATTTATCAATGAAAATGATGTCAAGGCATGACATCCATTTTCAAGTCCAATCATAGACATTCATCATTTGTAACTATGATTCAAATTTCAAATATGAAATATAGTAAGATGACAAAGATAGCAATTCATCATTTCATGGCAAGATATTAATTGTAAAATAGCAAGCTACGCTCAAGATATCTTATCATAATGAAAGACATTTATCAAGCATTCATAAAGTATACAAGTGTTTATGATAAGCATTTACGATAAAATATATTGCATACATTTATAATGTCAATTTATCACTTTTTGATATTATTTCTCCCCCTTTGTCATCAACAAAAAGGAGAACAATTCAACAATGCAAGTGTGGTTAAAATTTATGCAAATTTTATACTAATTTATTCAATCAATATTGCATTGTTGTATGGTAACATTCAAAAGTTCTCAGTATTAAATAGATAGATTCCATCAACTTTTCCTCCTTTGTCATCAAAAACTTTGCGTGAAGAAGGAAGGTAAGGAGGGAATCCAATAAGAACCTAATTTGTGAAATGATTTGAATCAAAATATCATTTGAAATCAAATGGTCATTCTTGCAAGTAATCATCTCATACGAAAATTCATCTTTCAAGAATCAAATATCAATTAGAATTTATAAAATTCATCTATTATGAGAAGAATAAGGAAGAATTCATTGGAAAGAAGCACCATATGAAGGATAAAGGAAATTCCATGAATAAACCTTCATAAATCAAATACATTTCTCATTTAAAGATTCATAAGAGTGAAATTTGTGAGAGATGCATTTGTCATTGAATTTCATATGTTAAACATCATTAACTGATGGAGCAAAGATATGAAGTAAACTTGATATCAAGGAAGATAATACCGAAATAAATTCATGAAAGCTCCATTTATGAAATACATTAAGAGAAGGCACCAATTGATGTTCATTTAAAGGTTTTGTAAAGCTCTCGTCCAGAAAAGAAATACAACAAACTTATATATTTGGATAATTTAACATCCATAATTCCCTTCTAATGAAATCAAATTATTCTTCATTTAAAGGTTTTGTAAAGCTCTCGACCAATTGATGTTCGTATCAATAAACTCCAAGATTACATCATGATTATTAATAAAGTCTCATATAAAGTGATGCCTAATGTCAATATGTTTAGTTCTAGAGTGTTGAATATGATTTTTTGTTAAACATATTGCACTTGTATTGTCATATTTTATAGGAATATTCTTAAGATAAATTTTATAATCTTCTAATGTATTTTTTAGCCATACAACTTGTGCACAACATGCACTAGCCACAATGTATTCGGTTACGGTTGTGGATAGTGATATTGAGTTTTGTTTCTTGGAGGACTAAGAGACAAGTGCATGTCTAAAAATTGACATGTTCCAGAGGTGCTATTTCTATCTATTCGACACCCAGCAAAATTAGCATCGGCATAACCAAGCAATTCAAAATTTTTAGATTTTAGATACTATAATCCTAATTTAGGAGTTCCTTTTAGGTATCTAAAAATTCTTTTAACAGCTTTTAAATGAGATTGCTTGGGGTTAGATTGAAATCTAGCACAAAGTCCTATACTAAACATGATATCTGGTCTCGTTGTGGTGAGGTATAACAAACTACCTATCATACCCCTATAGGCTTTTTGATCAAATCTTTCTCCACCTTCGTCAATGTCTAATTTAGTGGAGGTACTCATAGGAGTATTAATAGCCTTTGAACTTTCCATATTAAATCATTTTAGCAAGTCTAATATATATTTTGTTTGACTAATAAAAATATCATCATTAAGTTGTTTGATTTCTAAGCCTAAAAAGAACGTTAGTTCCCCCATTAGGCTCATTTCAAACTCTAAACTCATGCTTTTGGCAAACGATTCACACAAGGATTCATTTGTAGAGCTAAAAATAATGTCATCAACATAAATTTAAATAATAAAAAAATTATTTTTAAAATTTTTGATAAACAATGTAATATCGACCTTGCCTTTAGAGAAATTATTTTGAATAAGAAAAGAGCTAAGTCTCTCGTACCAAGCCCTTAGGGCTTATTTTAAACCATAGAGAGCTTTAGTCAATTTACACACATGATTAGAGAACTTATCATTCTCAAATCCGGGGGATTGTTCAACATAAAATTCTTCGGAAATAAAGCCATTAAGAAAAATACTTTTAACATCCATTGAAACAACTTAAAATTATTACTACTAGCATAGGCAAGGAGCATCCTTATGGCTTCTAATCATACCATAGGAACGAAGGTTTCTTCATAATCGATATCTTCTTCTTGGTTGAAACCTTTGGCCACTAATCTAGCCTTATTTCTAACCACGATACCAAATTCATCTTACTTGTTTCTAAAGACCCATTTAGTACCAATAACTAAATGATAATTTGGCTTTGGAATAAGCTTCTACACCTCATTTCTCACAAATTGATTTAACTCTTCTTGCATTGCGATAACCCATGAATCATCTTTCAAGGCCTCGTCAATACATTTAGGTTCAATTTGGGAGAGAAAAGCGGCATTGGCACAAAACTTCTTAAGAGAAGAACGAGTTTGAACTCCTTTTGATGTGTCCCCTATGATTAACTCCTTAGGATGAGCATCTATATACTTCCATTCCTTAGGTAAGGATGTTTCGGAAGAAGATGCATCCAAGTTGCTAGATGGAGAAAGGGTTTCACTTAAATTTAAAGCATCAAAGTTAAGATCATCATCAAAATCATTTTTCTTAGTTATGAAAACTTTATTAAAAACCACATGAATAGACTCTTCTATAATCAAGATTCTTTTGTTAAAGATATGAAAAGCCTTAGAAATAGAAGAATAACTAAGAAAAATTTCTTTATCGAATTTTGTATCAAACTTTCCTAAGGCATCTTTTTCATTCAAGATAAAGCATTTACGTATGAAAACTTTAAAATATGAAACATTGGATTTTTTATTGTTCCATAACTCATAATGAGTTTTGGAGAGTAATGGTCTTACTAGAACCCTATTCATGATATAGCATGTCGTATTTATGGCTTTGGCCAAAAATATTTGGGGAGGCTATGTTCATTTAACATGGTTCTAGCTATTTCTTGTAAGTTTCTATTTTTTCTGATTCACAAAATTCTTGGAAATCACGGTTTTGAAATTCACCACCGTAATCACTTCGAATTGATGAAATCATAAAACCCTTTTCGTTTTGAACAAGTTTACAAGACTTAGAGAAATACCTAAAGCAATCACTTTTGTGTGCCAAAAAGTAAGTTCATGTGTATCTGCTATAATCATCCACAATAACAAAGGCGTATTTGCTACCTCCTAGGCTTGATGTAGCAATTGGTTCGAACAAGTCTATATGGATCAATTGCAAAGGCCTATATGTGCTTATTTGGTTCTTTGGTTTGAAACTACCTTTTATTTATTTTCCTAGTTGACATGCATTACATACATTGTCTTTAATGGACTTAATATAAGGAATTCCTCTTACAAGATCTTTAGATGAGATTTGAGAGACTAGTTTCATGCTAGCATGACCTAATCTTCTATGTCAAAGCCAAGCATTATCATTTAAAACCAAAAAACATATTTCATTACAAAAATCATCAATGTTGATAGTGTATATATTATTTTATTTTAGATGTGTTTTTGTGTAGTTTTTCTATAATACAAGCAATAGATTCAAATCTAACAATATATCCTTTATTACATAATTGACTAATGCTCAAAAGGTTATGCTTTAAGCTATCAACTAACAACACATCTTCAATAAAAAAGTTGGATGTATTACCTATGGTTCCTTTGCCAATGATTTTACCCTTGTTATTATCTCTGAATATGACATATTCTTCGTCTAGACTAGTGAGGTTAGAGAATTGAGATGGATCTCCGGTCATATACCTTAAGCATCTACTATCAAGGTACCATCTCTTGCTCCCAGCTTGTGATGGTAACCATTTCTACAAAAAGGGATGATTTTTAGGTACCCATTTGATCTAGGGTGCCTCAAAAATCGATTGGCTTAACTCATCATTTTGCATGAAGTTCTTTACGATTCCTTTAGGAATCCAAATTAGTTTGTATGAACTATATTTCTTAAATAGACAATGATAAGCTATATGTCCAAATTTATAACAAAAGTTACATTTATTTCGAGGTGAAACATGCAAAGTAGGGCCTTTAACAAAGGTGGTTGGATTTTGGTGAGAGCTACATGTTAGGAAAAGGGTCGGCACTAAGAGGGGGGTGAATTAATGTAACGGTAAAAATTACGTCGGTTAGAAAAACCTTCGTATGATAAAATCTGATTTCAACGAAAACCATTTCGGAAAGATCTTTAAATTGAAAGCATATGGAAGTGTAGTCGATGTAAAGTAAGGAAGGCAATTTGAAGCTAAGATAAATGGCAAAACAGAAATGCAAACTGATTTACAGTGGTTTGGTCGTCGTGACCTACATCCACTCCTCCGATTCTTCTTCTGTCGAGGCCACCAGCATCCACTATCGATCTTCCTTTAATAGGCGAAGATTAACCTCCTTCTTACACCCCTCTTCTCCTTTTACCGGGTTTAGGAGACAACCCTTACAAGCACTCACTCATCTCTCAAACTATTCTAACACTTAAACTAGAAGAGGAGGATTCTCATAAGAGATTACAATAATGTTTTTCTCTCTTTAAATTCTCTATGCTTGTATATGTTAACCAGGGATGAGAGGGGTATTTCTAGGCTTCAAGTTGATTCAAACTTGGAGCCTAAAAAGGTCTCATCCCAAGTTTCTTGGGTACTAGCGGTACCATCGTCGTTCCTGGGCGGTACTATTGCTATAGGATCTGGTACTGGGCAGTACCACCGCCGAATAAGGGCGGTTCCACCGTCGAACAAGGGCGGTTCCACTGCTGGCAACATTGCTGCTAGTGGTACCACCACCCAGCCTAGGCAGTACCACCACCCAGATTTTCTGGGGTGATGTTGCCCAGGCGGTGCCACCACCGGCCAAGTTTTCAACACCCTAGTTGGGCCTTTAGTCCGGCCCAAACCAGCCCAACTTCAGGCCTAGTTAGCCTCTAACAGAGTTGATGGGATTACCTTCTAATCCTAACTCTAATTATATGCTAACTACGATTCCTAAGACATAATCTAAGCAAGATAAGTCTGGTTTCTTCCGACGAGCATCTGGCGAACTTCCGGCGAACTTCCGACGATCTCTCGGCAATGTTTTAGTAGACTCCCGATAAGCTCCTGGACTTTACGATGATCTTCTTGATGAGTTCTGACAAGCTTCTTTGGCAAGCTCTTGGACTTCTTGGTTGGATCCCGCAGAACTTCCGACCGGACTTTCATCGAACTCTCGAACTCCCAACGAAATCACGTTCTTGACTCTGGGACTTCATTTTGCTTTATGTCTTGCTATTGTAGTTAATCCTACACACATAAAAATATACTTCGATCTAGACAATTATTACTAAGCATGAATCATGTCGTCTGACATGTCATTGGTCCATCGATGCTTCGTCTGATTCTTCGGCACATCGTCCTCTCTTGCGACCTATTGCCCAATCAGCTAGTTGACCTCGCAACTCCGATATCCTTGGCGTAATATCCGCTCTTCTTGGCCCGATGCCCAAATCTATGGTTCGAAGCCTTTTATCGATACGTCGACCGATCCGTTGGCCCGACGTCCAATCTTCTAACACGTTTTCCTTCGGCCCAACATGATTCTTCCTGTTTTAATTATCTCTCCTTGATCGAAGCATCCTACGTCACTCAAAACGTAAATTAAATCATAAACACTTATCAATTGGTTTCATTATCAAAATCCGAGATTCAACACTACTCACAAATCTGATTCCGCCTTTTCTATGAACGTGACCCTTGTTGGCAAGGATCATGTTCAAGGACTTGTTATCAACCTCAAAATTTTCTAAGAGTTCTTTGAGTAGCAAGTTTTCTTTTTGAAGTATTTCAAGTTCATCACATTTCGTACATGGAGTTAAACTATCATTGTGCTCAACTTTTAATCTATCGAAATCACTAGCAAGAGAAGCATGCTCTTTTTTTAATAATTTATATTTTAATTAATCAATTTATATTCATCAAATAAATCATGAAAAGCATTTAATAGTTTATCAAAGGATAAATTTGCATCAAAGGAACTACTCACATCATCTCTAATAGCCATTAGTACATAATGAGCAACTTGCTCGGTGTTGGTTGGCTCCTCTTCTCCGGATATACTTGAGTCATCCCACGTTGCTTTAAGAGCCTTCTTCTTTTTCGATTGCTTCCTCTTTGTTTAGGGACATTCACTCTTGAAGTGTCTTAGCTTTTTGCATTGATAGCATATCACTTATTCTTTCTTATGTTCAAATTTATTTTTTGTATCATTTTTAAATTTATTTCTTTTTATGAATTTTTTAAACTTTCTTGTAAAGAGTGCCAAGTCTTCATCAAAGTCCTCATCACTTAAATTTCCTTTCAAGTGGTCTTCTTGAGTTCTTAGTGTCATATCCTTTCTATTCTTTGGAATGTTGTTTTCAAGCTCTTCATGAGTATTACAAGTCATCTCATAGGTCATTAGTGATCCGATTAGTTCTTCAAGAGGAAAGTTATTTAAATCTTTGGCCTCTTGATTGGCTGTGACTTTAGGGTCCCAACTATTTGGAAGGGATCCTAAAATTTTATTAATAAGTTTAAAATCTGAAAAACATTTAACATGTCCTTTTAGACCATTGACGACATATGTAAATCAGGTATACATGTCTCCAATGGTCTCACTCGGTTACATCCGAAACAACTAATAAGTATGTACTAAAAGATTAATTTTTTACTCCTTCACTCTACTAGTGCCTTCATGAGTCACTTCGAGTATGTGCCAAACATCAAAAGCAGTTTCATAAATAGACATACGATTAAACTCATTTTTATCTAAAGTACAAAATAAGGCATTCATAGCCTTGACATTTAAAGCGAAAGCCTTCTTCTCCAACTCATTCCAATCGTTCATTCGAAGAGATGACTTTTGAAACCCATTTTCAACAATATTTTATAATTCAAAATCCATTGAAATTAGAAAGATTCTCATTCTAGTCTTCCAATATATGTAATCCGTCCCATTGAACATGGGCGGACATGTAACTGAATGACCCTCTTGGTTGCCGACAAAAGTCATCTCTTTTGGGTTTTAAACCAAATGAGAGTGAACCTTGCTCTAATACCAATTATTAGGATCAAGAGTGGCACTAAGAGGGGGGGAGTGAATTAGTGCAACGGAAAATTCTTCGATTTCGTAGAAAGTTTGTCTTGATTCAAATTGTATTGGAAACATGTTGAACTTAAAACTTTCGTAAGAATATAAGAAGAAGCTCAAGAAGATTTACAGTAAAGTAATTATACAAAATGAAAAGCAAACTAGAATTTAGAATGGTTCGGTCAATGAGACCTATGTCCACTTCAGATTCCTCATCCGTCGAGGTCACCGGCGTCCACTAAAGGTCTTCCTTCAATAGGCAGAGACCAACCACCTTTTACAGTGCTTTCTCCTTTTACCGGATTTAGGAGATAACCCTTACAAGTTTCACTCCTCTTTCTTAGATGGTTACAAGGCTAAGAGAGGGAGGAGAATTCTTCTCACTTTTATAACACTTTTCACACCCCAAGCACTTCAAATTTTTCACACATATGACAGCATTTTGTTGCCCTTTCATGCAGAAAAGGATAGAGTATTTATAGGCCCTAGTGGCTTCAAAAGTTGGAGCCAAAAAATTCAAATCCTTGGATTTCGGGATGCTGGCGGTACTACTGCCATTAATGGGCGATACCACCGCTTAACAGAGCTCGGAGACCGAGCTCTGGCAGTACCATCGCCCAGACCACCTAGGAGACAGGTCTCCCAAGCAGTGCCACCGTCGGTCCTGGCGATGCTATCGTAAGTCATGTTTTCAAGGGCTGAATGGGCTATTTAATCCGGCCCAATTCAGCCCCATTAAGGGCCCAATTGGCTCCTAATTAAGTTAGTGGGATTACCTCCTAATTTTAACTCAATCTACCATCTAACTATAATAACTAAGACATAATCAAAGCACTTTTGTTCCGGTATGTCAATTGCTCTTCCGGCGAGCTTCCGGTGATCTTCCAACGAACTCTCAGCAATATTCCAACGGACTCCCGGCAAGCTCCCGGACGTTACGACGATCTTCTTGGCGAGTTCTGACGAGCTTCTTTGGCAAGCTCCTAGACTTCTTGGTTGGTTCCGGTAGAACTTCCAACGAACGTCCGGACTTCCGACGAACTCTTGAACTTCTAACGAGATCTCAATCTTGACTCCGACACAATACCTACTTTATGTCTTACTGCTATCATAGTTAATCCTACACACTTTTCTCAACATATAGATTAGTTCAAATAATTTATAATTTATTTTATCATCAAAATATGAGATTCAATAATTATAGACCTCAAATGACTTTAAAAATGGAGTAAAAAAAAGTCTTATCTTGGTTTCCGGGGTACTAGTGATACCATCGCCATTATTCGACAGTATCATTGCCTATAGCCTTGATAACTAACAATATCACAGCCCACTCTAGGTGGTACCACCACTGGCTAGACTGACACTAGTGTTAGGATCGAGAGCACTAAAAGGGGGGGGGGGGTGAATTAGTGCATCGGAAATCTTTCAGCGATTAAAAACGAAAGCTGCATTCGTTCGATAAAAACTATTTTGATGCAAAAGCCGATTCTAAGATTACTTATGATTAAGTGCAATTTATGTCTAAACACAGTTTGCGTCTAAGCGCAGTTTACGCAGTTTGCGTCTAAATGCAATTTGCGTCTAAATGCAGTTTGCGTCTAAATGCAGATTGCGTCTAAGCGTAGTTTGCATCTAAGCGCAGTTTACGTCTAAGCTCAGATTGCGTCTAAGCGCAGTTTGCGTCTAAGCGCAGATTCGGAAAGATCTGAACTTAGACACTCGTTCATAAAAGTGCAGAAGGCAGTTTGCAGTTATAAATGAAATCAAAACGTAAACGTAAACTGCAAAGAAACTCGTTCGTAAAAGCGCAGAAGACAGTTTGCAGTTATAAATAGAATTAAAACGTAAATGTAAACTGCAATGTAAAGATCGTACGAAAACACCGATTTACGTCTGAATGTAGATTCGGAAAGATCAGATCTTAGAAACTTGTTCGTAAAAGCGCAGAGAGTAGTAGCTATGTAGGAGGTTTGCAGTAATGATAAAGTGCTCAAAATAAAAGCAAACCAGAGATTTAGAGTGGTTCGGTCAGTCTTGACCTACTCCACTTTTGGCTTCCTCCACCGACGAGGTCACCGACGTCAACTAGAGGCCTTCCTTCAATAGGCGAAGGCCAACTGCCCTTTTACAGTTTTACTCCTTTTGACGGGCTCAGGAGACAACCCTTACAGAACCTTTCTCTCCTCTCTTTACAACTCAAGACTTGAAGAAAAGAAAGAGGAGAACTTTTGGACTATACACAAATTTGAGCTCTTAGAATCATAGAAAAGATCAAGAATTCGGTGTAGGTCTGTATCTTTTCAGTGCTGAATGGGTGGGGTATTTATAGGCCCCAACCCAGTTCAAATTTGGAGCTCAAAACGATCAAATCCCGGAATTCCGGGATCAGGCGGTTGCACCTCCTGACTGGAGAGGTTGCACCGCCTGGCAAAGCTCGAGGACTGAGCCCAGGCGGTTGCACCTCTCTGTCAGGGGCGGTTGCACCGCTCTGCTAGAGCTCGAAGACCGAGCTCAGGCGGTTGCACCGCCTGACTGGAGAGGTTGCACCGCCTGGCAGAGCTCGAAACTTGAGCTTTAGCGGTGCTACCTCCTGACAGAGGAGGTTGCACCGCCCAGTCCTGCTCGGAGACTGAGCCCTGGGCGGTTGCACCTCTTGGTTGGGGCGGTTGCACCGCCCAGTCTCGCTGGGAGACATAGACTGGGCGGTGCTACCTCCCTGCCTGGGCAGTTGCACCTCCCACAGCAACCTGGGTCCGAATGGGTTGAACCATTCGACCCAATTTGAGTTCTTCAAGGGCCCAATTGCCCCAGGATTAAGCTAATGGGATCACCTCCCATTTCTAACTTAATCAAAGTGCTAACTACGATTATTTCCTAAGACATATTCTGCAGCTTGCTTCGGTGCGTCACTCGCTTCTTCTGGCGAGTTTCCGGCGAACTTCCGTCGATCATCCGATGAACCCTTGGTGATGCTCCTGCGGACTTCCGGCAAACTCCTGGACTGCGACGATCCACTTGGCAAGTTTCGACGAGCTCCTTTGGCAAGCTTCTAGACTTCTCGGATTTGTTCCCGCAGAACCTCCGACGACTGTCCGAACTTCCGTCGAGCTCTCGAACTCCCAACGTGATCATTGTCATGACTCCGGCGCAACTCCTACTGCATGTCTTACTTTCATCGTAGTTAATCCTGCACACTTATCTCGACACATACATTAGACAACAAATGACAATTGACTTCATCATCAAAATCCGAGATTCAACAATCTCCCCCTTTTTGATGATGACAATCAATTGATAATGGAGTTAACTTTAACTTCCCCTATCTATATGCCATACTTCTTGAATTTAAAAACTTTATAAATTCAAGAGACATATTCCCATTATGATTCCTATCATAATGTATCTCTTTGAAGATGATGTCAAGGCTTGACATACATTTTCAAATTTAACAAGTTTGAATGATGGTTATTGTAGCAATTCATCATATTGTAAGATATCGACATGTAAAGCTATGAAGCAAGATTTTGATATTATTACATTTCGAATATTTTAGCAAGTGTAGCATTGCATCACATGGTAAGATATCAGTTCGTACGATGCAAATTTTTGTTTGATATCTTGATACAGGGCATATGGCAATCATATATTTCTTGGTGATGCAAGTATGGCCTAATCATAGCATCAGTGATAGCAACCATATCAACATCAGTAATAGCAACCATATCATTATCAGTGATAGCGGGTATGGCCTAATCATAACATCAGTAATAGCAACCATATCAATTCATATTTTTCTCCCCCTTTGTCATCAACAAAAAGCATGGTAGCATTATCAAAAAGCATGGTAGATGTGATTCCAACAGGTTATCAAGCACATAAAAGAAGGCATGACACATATAATACTTTGAATATCTCTTCTCCTTGTTATGTTATAATTCGTTGCTTGAAGGAGGAAACTCATTTTTCAAAAAGTTTTCATAAGAGTGTACAGGAAAATCCTATTTTTAGCATTCAAATCGAAAATAAGATGAACTTCTTACATGCATTCGGATATGAGTAAGCTACTGATTTTCAAAAACATTTGTCACATAATTTCCAACATGTTATTTGATCAAGTGATACCAAGGCATGTAATAGTAATCAATAACGTCCAAAAAATAATTTTAACTAGTTTAAGTATTCGGATACATCAACATTCCTAATTTTCTTCTTATGAAATCAAATTGTTCTTCACTTAGAGGTTTTGTAAAGATATCAGCTAGTTGATGTTTCGTATCAATGAATTCTATGATTACATCATGATTCGTAACATGATCTCGTATAAAGTGATGTCTGATGTCAATATGTTTTGTTCTTGAGTGTTGTATAGGGTTTTTTGTTAGGCATATTGCACTTGTGTTATCACATTTAATGGGAATATTTTTAAGATGAACTTTATAATCTTCTAAGGTATTTTTCATCCAAACAACTTGTGCACAGCATGCACTTGCTGCAATATATTCAGCTTCGGTTGTTGATAGTGCAACCGAGTTTTGTTTCTTAGATGACCAGGAAACAAGGGCATGTCCTAAGAATTGACATGTTCTTGATGTGCTTTTTCTATCTAATCTACAGCCAGCGAAGTCCGCATCAGCATAAGCAATTAACTCAAGCTTCTCTGATTTTGGATGCCATAATCCTAGATTTGTGGTACCATTAAGATATCTGAGTATTCTTTTAACTGCTTTGAGATGAGATATCTTAGGGTTTGATTGAAATCTAGCACAAAGTCCTACACTGAACATTATGTCTGGTCTAGTTGCAGTGAGGTAAAGTAAACTTCCTATCATACCCCTATAGGTTTTTTGATCGAAGCTTTCTCCACTTTCATCGATTTCTAACTTAGTGGAGGTGCTCATAGGAGTGTTAATAGCTTTTGAGTTATTCATATTAAACTTCTTTAGTAAACTCATAGCATATTTAGTTTGACTAATAAAGATGTCATTGCTTAGTTGTTTGATTTGTAGACCTAAGAAGAATGTTAACTCTCCCATTAGACTCATTTCGAATTCAAGACTCATAGTTTTAGCAAAGGATTCACAAAGAGATTCATTCGTAGAACCAAAGATAATATCATCAACATAAATTTGAACAATGAGAAAATTATTTTCAAAGTTCTTGATGAATAATGTAGTATCAACCTTGCCTTTTATGAAATTATTTTCAATAAGAAAAGAACTAAGTCTCTCATACCAAGCCCTTGGAGCTTGTTTTAAACCATAGAGAGCTTTAGTTAATCTAAACACATGATTAGGGAGACTATTATTTTCAAATCCAGGAGGTTGTTCAACATAGACTTCTTCGGAAATAAAGCCATTAAGAAAAGCACTTTTAACATCCATTTGAAATAATTTAAAATTATTACTACTAGCGTAGGCAAGGAGCATTCTTATGGCTTCCAATCGAGCCATAGGAGCGAAGGTTTCTTCATAATCGATACCTTCTTCTTGGTTGAAACCTTTGGCCACTAATCTAGCCTTGTTTCTAACCACGATACCATTTTCATCTTGCTTGTTTCTAAAGACCCATTTAGTACCAATTACTAAATGGTCATTTGGCCTAGGAACAAGCGTCCACACCTCATTTCTCTCAAATTGATTTAATTCATCTTGCATTGCGATAATCCATGAATCATCTTTCATGGCTTCATCAACACATTTGGGTTCAATTTGGGAGAGAAAGGCGGCGTTGGCACAAAAATTTTTTAAAAGAAGATCGTGTTTGAACCCCCTTTGATGTGTCTCCTAAGATTAGCTCCTTAGGATGAGCATCTACATACTTCCAATCCTTGAGTAAGGAAATCTGGGAAGTGGATGCATCCAAGTTGCTAGTTGGAGACGGGGTTGCGTTTAAATTCAAAGAATCAAAATTAACATCATCGTCAAGATCATTTTTCCTAATTTCGGAAATCTCGTTGAAAACAACATGGATGGATTCTTCAATAATTAAAGTTCTTTTATTGAAAATACGAAAAGCTTTAGAAATCGAAGAATAACCAAGAAAGATTCCTTCATCAGATTTAGCATCGAATTTTCCTAAGTTATCCTTTTCATTTAAGATAAAACATTTACACCCAAAGACTTTAAAATATGAGATATTGGGTTTTTTGTTATTCCATAACTCATAAGGAGTTTTGGTGAGTAAGGGTCTTACTAGAACTCTATTCAAAATATAGCATGCAGTGTTTACGGCTTCGGCCCAAAAATATTTGGGTAGGCTATGTTCATTCAACATGGTTCTTGCCATTTCTTGTAGATTTCGATTTTTTCTTTCTACTACCCCATTTTGTTGAGGATTTCTTGGAATAGAGAAGTTATGGTTATATCCATTGAGTTCACAGAATTCTTGGAAGTCATGGTTTTGAAATTCTCCACCATGATCACTTCTAATTGACGAAATCATAGAACCCTTCTGATTTTGAACAAGTTTACAAAACTTGGTAAAATATTTAAAGCATTCATTTTTTTTGTTTTAAGAAGTAGGTCCATGTATATCTGCTATAGTCATCAACAATGACAAAGGCGTACTTGCTACCTCCAAGACTCGATGTAGAGATTGGTCCGAATAAGTCCATATGGATCAATTGTAAGGGCCTAGAGGTGCTTATTTGATTCTTAGCTTTGAAACTACCCTTAATTTGTTTACCTAATTGGCAAGCATCACATACATTATCTTTGATGAACTTGATATGAGAAATTCCTCTTACAAGTTCTCTAGATGATATTTGAGTGATTAGTTTCATGCTAGCATGACCTAATCTTCTATGCCATAGCCAAGCATCCTCATTCATAACCGCAAAACACATTTCATCATATAAATCATTGCTGTCAATAGTGTATACGTTATTTTGTTTTAATGCAATCATAGACATGTTCTTATGTGGTTTTTCAATGATGCAAGCATTAGATTCGAATTTGACAGTGTATCCTTTATCACATAATTGACTAATGCTCAAGAGGTTATGTTTTAAACCATCAACTAACAAAACATCTTCAATAAAGAAGTTGGATTTGTTACCTATGGTTCCTTTGCCAATGATTTTACCCTTGTTGTTGTCTCCGAAGGTGACATAGCCTTCGTCTATGCTAGTGAGCTTAGAGAATTGAGATGGATCTCCGGTCATATGCCTTGAGCATCCACTATCAAGGTACCATCTCTTGCTCCTAGCTTGCGATGGTGTGGGTTTCTCCTCTCCGATGGCCATTAAGGCGTAATGAGCAACTTGCTCAGTGTTAGACTCCTCTTCTTCAAACGCGCTCGAATCATCCCATGTTGCTTTGAGCGCCTTCTTTTTTGTTGTTCTCTTTTTGGCTTGGGGACAATCACTCTTGTAGTGTCCCGGCTTTTTGCACTCATAGCAAATAACTTGGTCTTTCTTGGGTTCAAGTTTACTTTTAGTGTCATTCTTAAACTTGTTTCTTTTAATGAATTTTTTAAATTTTCTTGTTAGAAGTGCCAAGTCATCATCACAGTCCTCTTCACTTGAGTTTTCTTTCAAGTGATCTTCCAAAGTTCTAAGTATCATATCCTTTCTGTTCTTTGGAAGGATGTCTTCTTGCTCTTCATGAGCTTTGCAAGTCATCTCGTAGGTCATTAATGACCCAATTAGTTCTTCAAGAGGGAAGTTGTTTAGATCTTTTGCCTCTTGAATAGCAGTGACTTTAGGATCCCAACTCTTAGGAAGGGATCTTAGAATCTTATTTACGAGCTCAAAATCCGAAAAACTTTTTCCGAGTCCTTTTAGACCGTTGACAACATCCGTGAAACGAGTAAACATGTCGCCAATAGTCTCACTCGGTTTCATCCGAAAAAGTTCGAAAGAGTGTAACAAAAGATTGATTTTTGACTCTTTCACTCTACTTGTGCCTTCATGAGTCACTTCGAGTGTGTGCCAAATATCAAATGCAGTTTCACAAATCGAAACACGATTAAACTCGTTTTTATCAAGTGCGCAAAATAAGGCATTCATAGCCTTTGCATTAAGAGCGAAAGCCTTCTTCTCCGAATCGTTCCAATCGATCATTGGAAGAGAAGACTTTGAAAAACCATTCTCGACAAGATTCCAGAGTTCAACGTCCATAGAAATAAGAAAGATCCTCATTCGGGTCTTCCAATAGGTGTAGTCCGTCCCATTAAACATGGGTGGACGTGTAATGGAATGGCCCTCTTGGTTTCCAGCGTAAGCCATCTCTCTTGGGTTTTAATCCATTTGAGAGTTAACCGGGCTCTGATACCAATTGTTAGGATCGAGAGCACTAAGAGGGGGGGGGGGGTGAATTAGTGTAGCGGAAATCTTTCAGCGATTAAAAACGAAAGCTGCGTTCGTTCGATAAAAACTATTTTGATGCAAAAGCCGATTCTAAGATTACTTATGATTAAGTGCAATTTACGTCTAAACACAGTTTACGTCTAAGCGCAGTTTACGCAGTTTGCGTCTAAATGCAGTTTGCGTCTAAATGCAGTTTGCATCTAAATGCAGATTGCGTCTAAGCGCAGTTTGCATCTAAGCGCAGTTTGCGTCTAAGCTCAGATTGCGTCTAAGCGCAGTTTGCGTCTAAGCGCAGTTTGCGTCTAAGCGCAGATTGCGTCTAAGCGTAGTTTGCGTCTAAGCGCAGTTTGCGTCTAAGCGCAGATTCGGAAAGATCTGAACTTAGACACTCGTTCGTAAAAGCGCAGAAGGCAGTTTGCAGTTATAAATGGAATCAAAACGTAAACGTAAACTGCAAAGAAACTCGTTCGTAAAAGCGTAGAAGACAGTTTGCAGTTATAAATAGAATTAAAACGTAAATGTAAACTGCAATGTAAAGATCGTACGAAAACACCGATTTACGTCTGAATGCAGATTCGGAAAGATCAGAACTTAGAAACTTGTTCGTAAAAGCGCAGAGAGCAGTAGCTATGTAGGAGGTTTGCAGTAATGATAAAGTGCTCAAAATAAAAGCAAACCAGAGATTTAGAGTGGTTCGGTCAGTCTTGACCTACTCCACTTTTGGCTTCCTCCACCTACGAGGTCACCGACGTCAACTAGAGGCCTTCCTTCAATAGGCGAAGGCCAACTGCCCTTTTACAGTTTCACTCCTTTTGACGGGCTCAGGAGACAACCCTTACAGAACCTTTCTCTCCTCTCTTTACAACTCAAGACTTGAAGAACAGAAAGAGGAGAACTTTTGGACTTTACACAAATTTGAGCTCTTAGAATCACAGAAAAGATCAAGAATTCGGTGTAGGTCTGTATCTTTTCAGTGCTGAATGGGTGGGGTATTTATAGGCCCCAACCTAGTTCAAATTTGGAGCTCAAAACGATCAAATCCCGGAATTCCGGGATCAGGCGGTTGCACCTCCTGACTGGAGAGGTTGCACCGCCTGGCAGAGCTCGAGGACTGAGCCCAGGCGGTTGCACCTCTCTGTCAGGGGCGGTTGCACCGCTCTGCCAGAGCTCGAAGACCGAGCTCAGGCGGTTGCACTGCTTGATTGGAGAGGTTGCACCGCCTGGCAGAGCTCGAAACTTGAGCTCTGGCGGTGCTACCTCCTGACAGAGGAGGTTGCACCGCCCAGTCTTGCTCGGAGACTGAGCCCTGGGCGGTTGCACCACCCAGTCTCGCTGGGAGACATAGCCTGGGCGGTGCTACCTCCCTGCCTGGGCGGTTGCACCTCCCACAGCAACCTGGGTCCGAATGGGTTGAACCATTCGACCCAATTTGAGTTCTTCAGGGGCCCAATTGCCCCAGGATGAAGCTAATGGGATCACCTCCCATTTCTAACTTAATCAAAGTGCTAACTACGATTATTTCCTAAGACATATTCTGCAGCTTGCTTCGGTGCGTCACTCGCTTCTTCCGGCGAGTTTCCGACGAACTTCCGTCGATCATCCGATGAACCCTCGGTGATGCTCCTACGGACTTCCGGCAAACTCCTGGACTACGACGATCCACTTGGCAAGTTCCGACGAGCTCCTTTGGCAAGCTTCTGGACTTCTCGGATTTGTTCCCGCAGAACCTCCGACGACTGTCCGAACTTCCGTCGAGCTCTCGAACTCCCAACGTGATCATTGTCATGACTCCGGCGCAACTCCTACTACATGTCTTACTTTTATCGTAGTTAATCCTGCACACTTATCTCGACACATACATTAGACAACAAATGACAATTGACTTCATCATCAAAATATGAGATTCAACGACTAGGTGGTACCACCACTTGACATTGTTTGGGAGATTATGTTTGGATAGTACCATCGCCTGACACCGACGGTAATATCGTTGGGTCTTCCGAGAAAAATACATTTCGTACTTTTTTAGCTTGTAAGCGGTTCCACTGCTAGGTCTAGCGGTACCACCGCCTGACTTAACCCTGGGTCACTGAATGAGCCTCCCAATAGGCACAACTCAATCCTAAATTAGGCCCAAAGGGTCTCTAATTGAGTCAGTAGGATTACACTCAAAACTAACTCAATTTCGATCTAACTATGATAATTAAGACCTAACTACGATAGTTAAGACTGGTAACAATTATAAAACATGAATCTAAGTTGTCTGACATGTCATGGTTCATCTGAACTCCTCGTGAACTTTTAGTGAACTTCTGGTGCATCGTCTGAACCTTTAGCGTATCACCCCATCCATTGGTATGTTAACTTCCGTAATGTCCAATCTTAGCGTAACATCCGATTCTTCTGACCTGATGCTTGATTTCTGACTCCAACCAAACATCTAATTCTTCTTGCTTTAATTGTTTTACCTTTTCTGATCGAAGTTAGTCCTGCATCACTTTTCTTAAAAATATAGATTAAATCATAAACTCATCAATTGATTTCATTGTCAAAATTTGGGATTCAATATTTTTTTTAATTATGTCTAGCAAAACTTTTCTTGTATATCCCTCTTTTTATTGATCAATCATATTAAAATAGCTATCTATTAAATTGTATGATTCATCCATATCATTTTAAATTGTTTTCACCACTGTATCCTTTATTGAGATTATATATATTTTAATATCCACCGATAAATACAATACTTGAAGATAAAATAAAACTATAATTTAGAAAACTCATGAGTTCAATCGCACTTAATTGACTTTAATGAAGTCCATTGGAAAAATCAGTTTGTTTTATATATATCTTGACAAACAGTTAATGACAGATAACTATAATTAATCAAAACTTTATTAAATATGAGATTTATTATTTCTTATTAAATAATAATTATACAAATGATAGATACCTCATCAACTAATCCCCACTAGTAAGACTGCCAACTACCCATGCCAATCAGTATCAACCACATCATCACTCTGAGGAAACAATAATCTCAAAACTGACTTTATGGGTTATTTAGATAACAAACTTTGATTGGGTGAACAATAATCTCAAAAGCTTTGACCCACAATTTGTACAAGTGAAATAATAGTTCCAAATTGAATATATATATATATATATATATATATATATATAAAAGTTCTTTTAATTGCCTAGAAATCCTCACTCGATGAATGGAAAAAAGGGAGAGTCCCAAGGTTTCTCCATGTTCATGAATTGACATAGGAGGGCATAACCTTCCAAATGCTTCGACCATTCAACCCATAACAATTAGAGTCAACTAAACAAAGACAATTCCTGAAAGGGCCCAAATTTCTCTACAATTGAAGAACAAAAATATTGGCAATCTTCTCCACACGTTACTGATAATTCTTAGGGTAAAATCTATCTTAGTCTTCTCTAGATACTATTGGCAATTCTTTGACAATGGTTTTGCCCAAAATTATCTTCGGTCATTTTAGTTGTTTTTGTATTGTTATATACCTATATAAAAAACAATGCAATATTAAGAAATGAGATTGTTAGAGTTTATTGACATTAAATCAATGTAAAGTCATCTAAATCCGCTGGATTTTTCTTTTCAATTCATGCTGAGAAGGCATATTAAATGACTTACTGTGCAATCTTCATTTCCTTATCATCAGAACGTAAAATTGACTTCGATCAATAAGGTAGCGATGGCAATAATTCTATTGCAGATAATTGATCAAGGACAAAGCTTTCAAAGAAGTTGGTAAGAGTTGACATCACCAAAGGACAACAAACATGTCGTTGGTAAGAGTTGACAAAAGCTAAGACGATTGCTAGTTTTTCTTGAGCGATTTAACAGCTATTTTACTTGCGTCATTTTGCTGCCAACATTTCAAGTAAAGAAGTTCTCACAAGCATCTTTTACAAATCAGGTGAATGTAGTTGGCACGAGTTGACAAAAGCTAAGACGATTGCTAGTTTCTCTTGAGCGATTCAACATGCTATTTTACTTGGGTAATTTTGCTTTTAACATTTCAAGTAAAGTGGTTCTCACAAGCATCTTTTACAAATCATGTGAATACAAATAAAGAGAGAGAGAGAGAGAGAGAGAGAGAGAGACTCAAAAACTACAATGGAGAAGAACGACAAAAGAGATTATGTGAAGGATTACGTAGGCAACACGCATAGATTTGATAAGAGTTGACAGAAGATAAAGGGATGACCAATGAAATCCATTGCTAGTTTCTCTAAAGCGACCCCATCAACGTGCTGTTATTCCGGTCTTTTTGCCAACACTTCAAAGTCAAGGAGCTCTCATCACTATATTTTATAAAATATATGAAGACAGAGAAAGAAAGAAAGAGAGAGACTCAAAGCTTACAATGGAGAAGAACGACGGGAGATTTTGTTCATATGTTATTTGCACCGAATATATATTTATGAACGTACACAATCGATAATATATGTCTCAACATTATTGCAACTTTTCTTTTGTGTAATTGACTACATGTTGCTCAACGTATGCTGAATTGGTATTAATTTGGTAATATGAATCGAGATTGGATGTCTATCTCCTTGGTGACTAATAATTGATATTATTCAATGGTTGTGATTTGTTTTGGCCAAGTTTTATACTAAAAAATTTAGCATTCCTTCTGGAGGATATGACCAAGTAATCAACGTATTATATAGCTCGGTTTATCTAACGATCTCCAAACCTGATTTTAAATGTTTATTTCGTATGCAGTTTCAGTAACATTTGGAAACTGTGGTTTGACTTCTGCATCTCCACTTGACAGCATTTGATACAGCCATTATCATATCAGTTTATGGTGTGTTTGACTTCTGAGAGTCCATTAGCTAGGGATGATGTTGAAGCCTTTGTGATCTTGGAAAGACTACGGTTGGCTAGGGATGGATGGATTTCTCGATTGTACATCACCACCACCATACCACTATCACAAGAAAGTTGCTAAAATTATGTCTATTAATTATAAGCTACAACACCTTTGAAATCGATTCTAAGAAACAATAGTTCAAATTGATTTGCTACAAAAAGAAAATTGGTAGATTGTAATTTCACATACTTGAATATTTATTTGAGACCCAAAACGAATAGAGTTACAAAAGGTGGGAATGATGCTATGTATGAATGTATAGGTTGGAGAAGACTATGATACTAAAAGAATAATTTAGCAATCAATAATGCAAAACACAAAATAAAAAAATATTGAATATAAGATTTATTTATAATGGACCATTTGTCTGCGCTTCATGTGAATTTTTTTTTATTTTTTTATTTTTTGAGAGAACAAGGTTGAATTAATTCTTGGCATGTTATAGATCCTTTTGAATAAATTCCTAAAACTTAGCAGATAGTCAAAGTATTTTGTACCTCACACATCAAAACATTCAACTCCATAGGGTGTTTTTGAGCAAACACCTTTTAAAACTAAGATTTTACTATCCACCAGAAAAATATTATGAAATAAATAATTCAGAAAATATTTGTCTATCCAATAATCACCACTTTGGTGAATATTCTTTGCTCATTTTGAATATCTTTGTATTAAATAAATTTTTTTATTAGCTTCAAAACTATATCATCGATAAAAAAAAACAAGAATCAGTTGATATTTCAATCTCAAAGTATAATACATAACCAATAGATCATGTGTACGCGTTACAAACCATAGTGCTCCTAGTAGGATTTTTTATTCTAAAGATAAATGTTAATTTTTCCATTACCATAGGATTTTAATTTACCTAATTATCTACAATTTGGAATCCATTCATATTATCGTATGGTCTTTTCTATGACAAACGGAACTCGTCATTTTAGGTAGCCACCTTCTCTTGTATGTAAAATTTCATCAGTTTGAGAAATTTATCATTACTACATAAATATAAATTAGTTCACCTCAATTTGTATTAGCTAGAATAGAACCACTGATATTATTTGAATTTAGAGATACACCTCAATTTCCTCATGTAACTTTTTATATACTTTTTCTGGAAATTGTTCACATCACATTATTTTTTATGATAAACTTAGCTCACTGTATCTTAGATAGTTATCTTTTCTTATATATGCAACCTGTTTCTAACCCTTTAGATTTTTATTGTATCCTCTTTTCTAGTCAGTATCAACTTTGATGAGATCTTCTCCTTGTATAAAAATAATGCAACCTTAAGTAAAATTCGTAACCTTGATTATTAGAATTTAAAAAATTAAAATATATATTTTTTAACTATCGGAACATACGGTAAGTAATGCAATATGAGTCGCTCTATCCAACATTTTGATATTTGCTGTACCAACATTTAATACATTCACAATTCATATATCTGTAGCATTCTACATCATCCAAAAAATTGTGGCATATCATGTCAAGATGAATTTTTATAAGAAAACTATTTTCATTGATTCTACCGTAAATAGCTAATGGATATGTCATGTCACATAATTGCACCTCCACAAGGTTGGGTATGAGTGTCGGGATAGTGTGTAAGAAGCAAAAACTCCTTTTTCCTGAATAAATTGGACATCAATATTTTTAGGTGAAATATTCTTCTGAATTTATAGAATCCCTTATCAATTATACAGTGCTATATGCAAAATCCATCTTTCTAGAATATATTATTTCATCATATTGTGCTTCGTCAACGTTAATAAACTTCTTCCCATCATTTTCTTGGATATTTTCTTCTTTTAGTTTAGTTGTCAAAACCATATGGTCAACAGTTTGGGGTGTGACTTTCTGAATTGCAAGTGTACGGTTTCGGTGAAGATAACAATCAATGTTGCGTGTGGTCGGTAGGTATTGATTGATGTCTCTAACATTGACCGCATGCATCAATTATAATAATGTTGGATGCTCCTTCGACAAAACAAGTAACAAATTACAATTTTTATATTTGAATGGGACAATCCAATATGATTAGCTTTTCAAGATGGGAAACTTCATTATATTTGCATGTGACAAAAATTTTTCATTCTAATGTTATATTAGAATTATGCTCGCAACATCATGTAAAAAACAAATCATGATAAGGTGTTATTTATCCAACCAAGATCTTGATATGAAGTAAAATAAGACGTAATCCAAATTTAGACTAGTTTTGCAATAGATTTGGATAAATCTTAATCCTACGAGCAAAGAACAATAAAGGTCAGTAAGGCCTAAAATGTTAAAGTCCAAAGTAACAGTAGTAGACAAAAACTAGTCTTTAAGGATGATGTGGAAGTACATTAATACATCACAAACTTAGTTCATGATTTGTGTGTCCTAATTTACGTCAATATTATTTATGTATTTTTATATTTATCGTAATTATTATTAATTCTACTTATTTTAATAAACTTATTCTATTATTGATTGAAACAGAGAAAGTATCTTTGCAAACCGAACTAGTTAGCATTTTCAGAATATATATATTTTTTTTTTCTAAAGGCGAATGATCCTTGGCATATGTTATTCCCTTTTTTACATTAGACAAGTATGACATTTATTTTTGTTTTTGCTCCCTAGTCAATCTTTAAAATTTCTCTTGAAAACTAGAATCAAAATGATAGTAAAATTGCAAAATGCATCCTAGTCTAATGTTATGAGTGAATATTGTATGATGTAGATATTTTGAATTTGTAGAACTTCAAACATAAAAGATTTATTGCATGATAATGGGTATATATCTTTTTAACTAATGAAATATCTATGGATTTATGATCATAAGAAATATTATCTTATTATAAATTAAGGTAAAATATACTTGATACAAGAATAATGATAATGTCATATTGTCGACACCTTGACACTATGGGACTAGCATCCGAACACATATTTGAGTAGGTTGAATATTATAATATCCTAGATTTCTTGCACTACAAATGCAGTTAAGTCCAAGAGAAGTGCATCGGTATCTTTAGTGCTAATGCCTATTGTATAGTTAATGACATTTAAACCCTATTGTAAAAAATGCTTTTCAAGTGTCTTTCAAGACACAACATTTCCTAAAAAATTCTAGTTGAAATTTTCAAATCTCTTATTGACTTAATCTTAAAAGGAGCCTTTTCAAGGATGTCTAATATGGTTTTACAAGTTTTGAGATGCCTTGAAAAGGCTTAAGAATAAATTTGTTATCGATCTTTTGAGACGAGAATAAAAAAGGATCTCGATGGGATCTGAATCAATATCTAACTTAACAATACTATTCATCTAAGTATTTTTTTTGAATTATATTTCACCCTATATCTATGGATCATTGAGCAATTAAGTTAATTAAATAACCATACTTAAGTTAAATCCATTACAATTTGAGTCAGTACACATTCACACTCTATATGGAAAGGAGATGTGCTATAATTTCTTTCTTAGTAAAACTTATTATTACTAAACTATATAAAATATAAGTACATTATTATATAATCTATTTATTGTAAAGCTATCAATTTATTACTGTCAGTGTGACGAAATCAATAAGCTTCTTTCCATCGATCATATTATCTTCTTTCTAGCTTAGTTTTCTTAGTTATTTATTTTTAGATTAGTTGCCAACTCCTAATGGTTGTCATTTCATGATTGAATTCAAATTAGTCATATATGTATCATTTTGGTGGGGAAAGAGAGAGGAATAAATGCTGTACCTCGATTGAATTGTCACTCAAGATGATATTTATTTGAATCCATGATAGATCCTATGCATCTACCATAGAGTTAGATGGTGTTATTCTCAAAGTCAGTTATATGATATAATGCTAGGACAACTCAAGTTGGTTTAGATTCGATTCGAGATAAAAGTAAACTAATATGATTTGAGATATCAAGAAGCAGTCGAGGATGAATAGACGATGTGGATATGAGTTGTCATTTTAGAATTATTATTCTTGAGATACTATCAGTTTTATAAATACAAAGATTACTGACTTGATCTTTCTAATACTCAAGTCAAAAGAATATATGAATGGTTGGGATAGTTAAGATTGCTAGTAATATGACATAATCATCATCATAGTTGGATGATTATGATATAATCATCGTCGTAGTTGGATGATTATGAGATGCAAACAAAAATAGCTTCATGAAAGGGTTGGGATAGTTGGATGATTGTTAAGATTGCTAGTGATATGACATAATCATCGTCAAGATGACAAGTGGTACAACAGCCTAGGTAGATTTGGCTGCTGTGGTAGCATATCTGGTAGGTGACATGCTAAGTGGCAGTTTGGTTGATAAGGTGGCACAACTGCCAAAGGTGACTTATGACGTGGCCTAGTCAACTGTAGGATGGCAATTAGACTATTGAGATAGTGTAATGGCTATTGACATATATAATTTGTCGTTAGCGCTATCAGTACCATCACCTCATATTATGTTGAGGTGTTCATTTGTTAAATATATGAAAGTCAATTTTGCCCTCTATTAGATAGTCTAATCCACAACATCAAATGTCCGTATTTGAATGACTCTCAAAGGAGTTTTTCCGGAGATCAGCTTGAAAAGGGAACCAGGTTATATCTAAGACTACTTCTAACTCAAACAATCAAAAATTAGCCTAACCATTTAATGCTTAAAGGAAGGCTGACCAGAATGTCTCATGAGAACTTCATAGGTCTATCTTGATCAAATCTCGAGGACTCGATCCATCTCTTAGTATCAATAATCTTTAGCTAAATCCCTTAGTACCAATAATCCCGAATGAGTTGAGTTCAACAATGTCAAACACCCTTTTGCTAAATCCCTTAGTACCAATAATCTTTAGCTAATGGAAACTGGGGATAACGATTGGTTCATATCCATCTCTCCACATCCCAAACACAACTCTATTTTGAAGACTTTTGCAAGACTCAACCAGCCACTCTCACCCCGAAAACCTGCACAACCAACTCCCACGATAATGGCTATTCTTGCTGAAACCGTGCACACTGTAGTCCAGGAAGTGCAGGTTTTTACCAAAATCGTCTAGACCGTGATCCCATACCTCCCTTAGTCTAGCTAGCACAACAAATGCTACCTGCTCCACTCACTCCATTCCCAACCCTAGTTCCATCACTCATTCAAGTTTTAGGCCTCTTAATTGAGTCACAATCAACCAAGTGCCACTAGAAGTATATTCTCTTCCACTAGTTCAAAATCCAATTCCTTCACTTGAATAGGAAATCATGAATGAATTGGTCATAGAACGCTCATCGATTTTAAGCTTGAGATTGATCTCTTTAGGGGATCTGTTAGGACTCTAGCTAAGAGAACGCTAATTAAATTTTATTAAAAAAGTCATTCATGTAAAACCTACCTAGCTGACCCCTATTAAAGAGGTGAAGAGGTTATCTAGGATTATGATTAGTTGGGAGGTTACTTCTTAGAGTATGAGTCTTATTAGGAATTGGTTAAAAATAGGAGTATTGAGTAAAAGTCATATTAGGAGTTAGGGTTTACAAGCCCTATAAATAGTTATATATTCATCATCTTTTTAGAAATAATAGATGAATCTTCTTAGCAGCCTTTGAGTAGCAACTTGGAGGAAGAAACCCCTATAGAGTTTCAAGGAGGCCGATCCCTTAAAGAGATCAACCCCAAGCTTAGAATCAGCTAGGGTTCTATCACTTGATATTAGAGTAGCATTTTTGGCATCTCGCTATTCTTCCACAGTCATTCATTAGCCCTCCATAGTCACTCAAAACAATTCCCACAATTTCTTAAAAGATCATCGTCGAATTACACCATCATCTCCACTACCACGGATCATCCTTTGATCCCCCCGTGAATTGCAATAGGTTCTAGTTTCCTACCTTATTGTTGCTGCAATTTAGTTATCCTTATTAAAAAATCTAGCCATCTATCATCCCTTTACAGCGGCCCAAAGTAATTCCCACAATTGCTTAAAAAATTATCGCCGAATTCCACCATCATCTCTACCATCGCGGATCATCCTTTGATCTCCCTGTGAATTGCAATAGGTTCTGGTTTCCTACCTTACTATTACTGTAATTTAGTTATTCTTATTCAAAAATCCAAAAAAATTGTTCATATATTGTTGCATAAATTTTTCATCATAAAGTTTTTATCTCTACGACGAAAGATGCACTACAGAATTCCAACCACATAGCATAGTTTGTTTGATCTTGCTACTACATTTGTTTGTGTCCAAATCTCTACTAAATTTTTATGACAGCTTTGACTAAGGGGATTTTAATTACCTCTCGTCGAAAGCCGTTAAAGCATAGTTTGCCACCTCACCTTTATTAATTTTCTCCTCACCTTCGGATGATCTCGATTCATCCCAAAGTGCTTCCTTCTTCTTGCGTTCATAGTAAGTAGTTGCATTCTTTATGTTCTTTAATTTTTATTTTATGAATTTTTAAATTTCATAGTGAGGAGTTCAAGTTCACCATCACTTGAGCCTATGCTCGAATAGTCTTCAATTGTTCTAAGTTTGAAATCCTTCATATTCTTTGGAAGGTTGTCCTCAAATTTGTTTTATGCCACATTGGTCATTTTGTAGGTCATCAAAGACCCGATAAGTATTTCGAGTGGAAATTTATTTAAGTCTTTTGCCTCTTGTATGACAGTTACTTTTGATTTCCAATTTTTAGAAAGAGATCTTAAGATCTTGTTAACGAGTTCAAAATCAGAAAAGCTTTTGCTAAGAGTTTTTAAACCATTGATGACATCCGTAAAACAGGTGTACATGTCAATAACAATTTCGCTTAGCTTCATTCGAAAAGTTCAAAATCATATATTAAAAGATTGACTTTAGAATCTTTAACTCTATTTGTGCCTTCCTATGTGATTTTGAGAGTGTGTCAAATATTAAAAGTCATTTTGCAAGTAGAAACCCGATTGAATTCATTTTTGTCTAAGGCGTAAAATAAGGCATTCATAGCCTTTACATTTAAAGAGAAAGTCTTCTTCTCCAACTCATTTAAATCGTTCATTGGAAGAGAAGACTTTTAAAAACTAAATTCGACTATATTTCATAAATTGAGATTCAACGGAAATAAGAAAACTCTCATTCAAGTTTTTCAATATATATAGTTCGTCCCATTGAACATGGGAGGATGAATGAGAGAGTGACTATCTTGAAAGTCGAAAAGAGCCATTTCTCTTTAGTATTAAACCAAATGAGAAAATACATGACTCTGATACTAACTATTAGGAACGAGTCGACAATAAGAGGGGGGTGAATTAGTGCAACGGTAAAAACATCGGTTTCGAAAATTTTATTTCTTATGATTAAAACCGATCTTAGAAGATGTTAACTTGAAAGCATATGCGAGCATAAGCATAGTAAAAGCACAGTAAGGAGGAGAGGTAGTTTGCTATAAAAGTAAATTGCTCAAAGTAAATGCAAATCGAGTTTATAGTGGTTCAATCATCGTGACCTATATCCACTCCCGATTCCTCTTCCGTCGATGCCATCGGCATCCACTATCGGTCTTCCTTTAATAGGCGAAGACCAACCACCTTTTACAGCTCTTTCTCCTTTTACCGAGTTTAGGAGATACCCCCTACACCCCCACTTACTCCTCTCTCAAACTATTTTAACACTTAGAAGAAGGAGAGGAGTTCACATAATAGCATTTCTTTCTTTCTCACTCTCAATTCTTATATTATTTAACTAGGGATGAGAGGGGTATATATAGGTCTCAAGTTGATTCAATCTTGGAGCCATAAAGGTTTCATCCCTAGTTTTCGGGGTCCTAGCAGTACCATCACTTGTGCTGGGTAGTACCACTGCCTACAACATTAACACTAGGCGGTACCATTGCTTGGAAGACTGTGTCTGGGTGGTACCACTGCCTGACACTACCACTGGGTGGTACCATCGCCCAAATTGGCGGTACCACCATCTGATATAGTCTCAGAGATTGTGCCACGACGGTGCCACATGTTAGGTCATTGTTTGGACCTTTCATTGGGCCCACACAGTCCATACATAGGCCCAAATGGCCCCTAATTTGGTTGGCCTAATTCTAATCCTAATTATATGCTAACTATGAAATCTAAGATATTTATTAAGCTAAACAAGTTCATAAGTCTAAGTTTCTTCCGACAAGCTTCCGACGATCTTTCGGTGAACTTCCGACGATCCTTCGGTAATGTTCCAGCGGACTCCCAGCAAGCTCCTAGAGTTCACGATGATCTTCCTGGCGAGTTTTGATGAGCTTCTTTGGTAAGCTCCTAGACTTCTCAGTTAATTTCGGCAGAACTTCCGACGAACGTCGAGACTTCCGACAAACTCTCGAACTCCCAACGAAATCGCATCCTTGACTCCGAGACTTCATTTTGCTTTATGCCTTGCTATCATAGTTAATCCTGCACACCTAAAATCTACTTCGATCTAGACAATTAATACTAAGCTAATCAGATGTTGTCCAATATGTCATTGGTTTATCGATGCCTCATCCGATTATTCGGTGCATCATCCTCTCTTATGGCTTATTGCCCAATCGTCCAGTTGACCTCTGTAACTCTGATTTCTTTGGTGCAATATCCGCTCTTCTTGACTCGATGCTCGAACTCATGACCCGAAGCCTTCTATTGATACGTCAACCGATCCTTCGGCTTGACATCCAATCTTTTGACATGTTTTTCTCCGACCCAACATGATTCTTCCCACTTTAATTATCTCTCCTTGATCGAAGCATCCTGCATTACTCAACATGCAGATCAAATCATAGATACTATTAATTGGTTTCATCATCAAAATTCGAGATTCAATAATACAAACATCATATTATTGTATTTTCATAAAACATACAATTATCATGATCATTTTTTTAAAATAACTAAAAAAAGAAGCATGATATAATTTTTTTTATTTTTTTAACTAATTTAAAAATAACTCATAAAATGTATCATATAATTTTAAAATAAATTAATGAAATTTTGGTTACCTTATCATCGAAAGTCGTTAAGGAATAGTTTCTCATCGAAAGCCGTTAAGGAATCTTCAGATGAACTCGATTCGTTCCAAGCCACCTTAAGTGCTCTCTTCTTATTTGGCAACTTCTTTTTAAGTATATTTTTATTTTTTAATTCTTGTTTAATGAACATTTTAAATTTTATAGTGAGAAGTTTGAGTTCATCATCACTTGAGCTTTCACTCGAGTGGTCTTCATTTGTTCTAAGGGTCAAATCCTTCCTATTCTTTAAAAGGTTATTCTAATATTTATCATGTGCCTTGAATATCATTTCATAGGTCATTAATGACCCGATAAGTTCTTCAAGAGGAAAATAGTTTAAGTTTTTTTATTCTTGAATAGCCGTTACTTTCGAATTCTAATTTTTAGAAAGTGATCGTAAAACTTTATTCACAAGTTCAAGATTTGAAAAACTTTTACCAAGAGCTTTTAGACTATTAACGACATCTGTAAAATGCTCTACTAGTCTCGCTTGATTTCATTCGAAATAATTCAAAATCATGTATCAAAATATTTATTTTAGAGTCTTTAACTCTACTAGTGCCTTCGTGTGTGATTTCAAGAGTATACCAAATCTCAAAAGTCGTTTCACAAGTCGAAATATGATTAAACTTATTTTTATCTAAAGCGTAAAATAAAGCATTCATAGCTTTTGCATTTAAAAAGAAAGTCTTCTTCTCTAAATTATTCCCATCATTCATTGGAAGAGAAGACTTTTAAAATCTATTTTTGATAATATTCCATATATCGAGATTCAATGAAAGTAAGAAAACTCTCATCCGAGTTTTCCTATAAATGTAGTCCATCCCATTGAACATAGGAGGATGAATGATAGAAAAACCCTCTTGAAATCTGAAAAGTGCCATTTCTCTTGAGTGTTAAACCAAATGAGAAATAACATAGCTTTAATATAAATTATTAGGATCGAGTCAGCACTTAGAGAGGGGGTGAATTAGTGCAGCGGATAAAAATCGTCGGTTTGAAAAACTTCATATAATAAAAACCGATCTTGGAAAGATAACTTCAAATCTCGTTTCTAAGCATAGTGAAATCAAAGTAAGGAAGGTAGTTTGTAGTAAAGGTAAATTGTATAAATAGAAATGCAAACCGAGTTTTATAGTGGTTCGGTCGTTGTGACCTACATCTACTCCACTAATTCCTCTTCTGTCGAGGCCATCGGCAACCACTAACGATCTTTCTTTAATGGGCGAAGATTACTACCCTTACAACTCGATTCTCCTTTTGACAAATTCAGGAGAGAACCTTTACAACCCCCCTTACCTATCTCTCAAACAAAACTAATATTTTAAGCTTAAGAGGAGTTCTCATAATATTAAAACAATGCTTTTCTACTTTTTTTATTCTCAATTCTTGTGTATTTTAACTAGGGATGAGAGGGGTATTTATAGGCCTCAAGTGAATTCAAATTTGAAGCCTAAAAGAGTCATTTCGGGTTTTTTAGGTCCTAACGGTACTACCGCATATGCTAGGTGGTACCATCGCCTGCTGCATTGATATTGGGTGGTCCCATCGCTTGGTAGACTGTATTTGGATGGTACCATCGCCTGACACTACCATTGGGTGGTACCACCACCCAGTCTGGTGGTACCATCGCTTGACATAGTCTCGGAGACTGTGCCATAACGGTTTCACTTGTTGGGTCACTGTTTGGGCCTTGCACTTGACCCAACATAGCCCAAACTTAGGCCCAATTGACCCTTAATTGAGTTGACCCAATTCCAACCCAATTATGTACTAACTATGAATTTTAAGACATTTACTAAGCTTAATAAGACTATAAGTCTAGGTTTTTTCCGACAAGCTTCCGGCGATCTTCTAGTGAACTTCCGACGATCTCTCTATAATATTTCGATGGACTCCCGGTAAGATCCTAGACTTCACGATGATCTTCTTGGCGAGTTCTAATGAGCTTCTTTAGCAAGCTCCTGGACTTCTCAATCAATTTCGATAGAACTTTCGATGAACTCTCGAACTCCCAACGAATTCTTGTTCTTGATTCCGGGACTTCATTTTGTTTTATACCTTGATATCATAGTTAATCCTACACACTTAAAACCCACTTTGATCTAGACAATTATTACAAAGCTTGAATCAAGTGTTGTCTAGTATGTCATTGGTTTATCAATGCTTCGTCCGATTATTCGGCGCATTATCCTCTCTTGCGGCCTATTGCCCAATCGGTCAATTGACCTCCATAACTTTGATTTCTTTGTTACAATTTTCACTCTTCTTGGCCTGATGCCTGAACCCATGGCCTAAAATCTTCTGTCGATATGTCAACCGATCCTTCGACTCGACATCCAATCTTTTGACATATTTTTCTCTGGCCCAACATGATTCTTCCTGCTTTAATTGTCTCTTCCTGATCGAAGCTTCCTACGTCACCCAAAACGCAGATCAAATCATAAACACTATCAATTGGTTTCATCATCAAAATCCGAGATTCAATAATATGAACTTTTTAAATTTTATAGTGAGAAGTTCAAAGTCATCATCATCATCACTTGAATTATCACTCAAGTGTATTCTATTGTTTGAAGTGTAAAATCCTTCCTATTATTTGAAAGGTACTTCTCATGTTCATTTTGTATTATACAACTCATTTTATAGAGCATTAAAGACTCGATAAATTCTTCTTGTATTGTAGTTACTTTCGAATCCTAATTTAAAAAAAAAATCATAAAACTTTATTAATAAGTTCAAGATTCAAAAAATATTTACCAAGTGCTTTTAAATGATTGATGATATTCATAAAACGGGTATACAAATCTCCAATGGTTTTACTTAATTTCATATGAAACAATTTAAAATCATACATCAAAATATTAAAGGACCTACTTGTAATATAACTTAATGAACTTATTTACAATATAAATAATCTATTCATAAACATGTTTTTGGAGTTCAATTGTGTTTGACTTGGAATACTGTATATATATTTAACCATTGAATATTTACTCTTGATGAAATTTATGTAGTTAATTTTGGTTAATCTAATTATTTTTGATAAAATTAAATAAAAATTAAAATAGGGTGCAATTTTGCTTAAATTGGAAATTTTTAAAGAGGACCTAATTTCATATTTTAAAGGTTTAAAATAAATAAAAATATCTATTTTAATGTATCAAAAATAAGAAAAATGGTCGTTTCCATCTTTGAAAGTTATTTACAAGTTTTCCTAAAATTTTAGAATTTTTATAATAGGTTGGAAATAAACTATACTGTTTTTTTAATGAGGTAAACTATTTATTGTAAAAGGTCCTAAAACTAGTATAACCTCATTCAAAAACAGTGTAGCTCAGGTTTTAAAAATTATTTTTAGTGTTTTTAAAATATCAAAAGACCTTCTATAATTATATTCAAGAGATTTTGGAAACAAAGTTATAGCAAATTCATCTTAAATTGTGTAAAATTTAAACAATATAATTTTATATTTCGTAGGACTAAAATAAATATAAAATACCTATTTTAATGACTCAAACATAGAAAAAATATATATCATTTAAGTCTTTGCTTGAAAATTTGAGAATTTTTTGAATTTATTAGATATGAGTTACACTATTTTTTGAAATATATCATTTAAGTCTTTGCATGATGTTCCAAAAACAATGGAACATCATTTAAAAACAATATAACTCAGGTTTTGAAATTTTGTTTATTTTCTTTAAAACCCATAAAAATATATATAATTATATTCAGTTGGTTTTTGGACTAAAGTTATGATAAATTCAATTAAATTGTGTAAAATTAAAATAACCATAGTTTTAATTTTTAAAATAATTGAATATATAATAATATAAATATTGTAATGGTTCAAAAAATAAAAATAAAAAATCATTTAGGCCTTTCTAAGTTATTTACCAGTTTTCCTTGAAAATTGGAGTATTTTTGTAACATATTGGATGCGAGTTACAATATTTTTTAATAGGGCTAAAAATAATGCAACCTCAACAATGTAAATTAAGTCTTGAAAAACATTTTGGTGTCTTTAAAACCTCGAAAAACTTATATAATTATATTCAAGTGATTTTTGGACCAAGGTTATAGTAAATTCATCTTAAATTGGATAAAATTAAAAAAAACAACTTTCATATTTTAAAGAGTTGAAATAAATAAATATATTTATTTTAATGGCTCAAAAAATGAAAAATGATCATTTAGGCTGTTGTAAGTTATTTGGATATGAAAGTTGATTATTATTTAAAAATAGTGTAACTCATATTCCATCTTTTTAAACAACTCTTAAATTTTCAGAAAACCTTCCAAATAACTTACAACAGCCTAAATGAGTTACAAAAGTTAGCAGATATCCAAGAATATGAGTTACAAAAGTTGATTATTATTAAAATTTAAGACTTAATAATTTTTAAAATTAGCTTGATTATTATTTATATTTTAAAAATTAAATAAAAATATATTATAATTATTTGTTTTATTGACTGTTATTAATTTAGGATCGATCTAATGTCTAGTAGGAAAAGGACAAACGGGTAGTTAAGGGTATTTTTATCAAATTTAAAAATAGGATATCTATTTAGGAAAATATGACTTATATTTACAATCCTCTCTTTGCTATTTATAAATTTATTTTAAAAAATTTAAAATTCCAAAGATATCCCACTGCAAATTGACATAAATACATTTTCTTTCTTCCCCTCTACCTCCCTCTACCCCTCCTTCTCTTTGAAAATTGAAGGACTATAAATAGTAAAAATTATAGTTTATTATTTTTAATAGATTGGAAATAGTAAGAAGGTTGTCAAGAACAAACTTCTTAGGATGAAAACAGAGACGATCTCAGTAAAATTGTAAAAAATATAGGGGATTTTTTTAAAAAAATTATCCAAATATAATACTAACACAAAGTTGGTGATGCTGTTCGAAAAATCTAAAAATCTTTATGTATAGAGTTTAAATTCTCATTTCTTAAAAAGTTAATTAGAAAAGTCAAATTTGGAGTCAATCTTTTCATTCTTAAGAGTCTACATGGTGTGTGTGTGTATATATATATATATATATATATATATATATATATATATATATATATATAAAATAATAATAATAATAATAATAATAATAGTAATAATAAACGATAAGTGACGAAGATAAAATTTGGGCTTCGAAACCTTATAATAAACTATCAAAGTTTTTACTAGTTAAATTAGTCGGCATCTTCATTTATATATTTTTTAAATCAAATATTTGTGGAGATAAAGTTCTGATTCTTATCCTAGTTTGAAAATAGATATTTCATCTTGAAAAAATCTATTATGTGTTGGGATAAATTCTTTACTCATAAGTTTCCAATATGATAATCCAAACAAATGGGTGCATCACTGATAAGTCATGCTGGACTAAATTCTTTATATTCCAAGGCATGATCGACCACAATGTCGTACGTGTTCAAGATATGCCTCTAGCAAAGCTATAAAAAATTCCTCTCCTAAGTTGAATTTGACGGGATATAACTCTAATCAGACATATCTTCATAATAAATCTCTACAAGGGGAAATACAGAAAACTTCACAACTGTTCTTTTAATTTGATCGTAACATGATAAAAATACATCGGCCAAAAGTTTTTATTCTGAAGCACTTCCTTTAGTAATGACATCATGACAATAACCTTCTGTGTCAATTCACCTATATGCGTACATCATCCTACCTTATTTTTTAGGTTGTGTATAATATACCTAATGCATATTATACATGTTTAACCCACACACATCACATATAGGCAATTTCGAGGAGCCGTGGTTTAACTACAGCCTTGAGAGGCACTGCCTTAGGAAGCACGGCGCCAAATTTCTCCTTCATGTCGAGCTCCTCGACGTCATCGGCAAGCTTCCAATGAAATGAGTGCAACAAAGACCCGAGCCCGTATTGAAGCATGATGAGTCCTGCATGCATTCCCACGCAAATCCTTCTCCCGGCGCCGAAAGGTATCAGCTCGAAGTCGTTCCCCAGTGGCTCAATCTTGGCGTTTCTACCGCTTAAGAACCTCTCCGGCTTGAACTCCAAGGGATGCTCCCACACGTCGGGGTCTCTCCCGATGGCCCATACGTTGACGATGAGCCGTGTGTTTGGGGGGATGTGGTAGCCGTCCACCTCGCATGCCTCGAAGGTGTAGTGTGGGACGCTGAGCGGCGTGGAAGGGTGCAGTCGTAATGCCTCTTTGCAGATGGCTCGTAAGTAGGGAAGGTTTGGCATGTCAGACTCTTCAAGCCTACGGTTCTTCCCGATTACTTGGTCCAACTCATCTTGAGCTCGCTGCAGGATGGTTGGGTTCCTTAGCATTTCTGCGAGGGCCCATTCGATTATGATGGATGATGTATCGGTTCCGGCAATAAACATATCCTGCAAGGAGAAGAAGCTGGTGTTGGCGTGGTAGCAAACATGCATGATGAACTTATAAAACAGGAGAGCCTCCAATAAAGTACGCGTTAGGGTAATATCATTTCCCCTCCTGGGAGAATCTTATGTGACTCAAATAATGGTGCCATAATCGAGCAGACAACGTAGGAATTCCTGCGGAGCACATCTTCTTACGTTTTGTGGCTCTCTATCCATATGTATATCTAGTGCTGGTTTGGTTGCAGGATCCAACACCTGTTCTGACAGGATATTTACCATCACTCTTGGTCAAATGATAACGATGACTAGAGATATTTGCGTCCGTCGTTAATTGGCTGTCCGTAGCGAAGAAGAGGGGGGAAGGAGAGAGAGGGAAAGAGAGCTCACAGAGATAAATCCCTTCATGTTGACATCAGAAAGCGACACCCCATCAGCGTCAACCCTGTTGGCCATCACAAGATCCAGCACGTCCGGCCTCCCCTCGCGCTCGTGCGCCGTAGCTTCGTGCTCCGCCATGAGCGACGTGATCAGAGCGTCTAACTTCACATGCACCCGGCGAAGCTGCCGCTGCACTCCCTGCAGGTCCATCCACGCGATCGCCGGCACAAAGTCGCCGATGCTGAACTTCCCCGACCAAGCTAGCAGCTCTGTGATAGCGTCCTTGAACTGGTTTGATTCCTCTCCCTGCGACTCAAACACCCGCCGCGACAGCATTACCTGCCCGATGATGTTGGCGCTGGCGCACACCATTGCCTCCGACACCATCACTGGCCGCGAGTTCCGGCTGGACTCGAGCATGGCGCGGAGCATGCGACCGATTTCGTCGCAGCGAACCGGGGCCCACTCGGTCAGTGCCTTGCTGCCGAGAAAGTGGAGGTTAGCGAGCTTGCGGAGGAGCTTCCACCGAGGCCCGTAGTTGGCGAACACGAAGTCCTGGCCGTCGTAGGTGACGTCCTTCCCGCTGATGGGCGAGGGGCGGTTGGCGAACTGAAGGTCGAGCGCCTTGAGAAAGGAGCGGGAGGCGCCAGCGGAGGACGCAACTACGACCCCCGTAGTGCCCATCCTGAGGTACATGATGGGGCCATAGCGCAAGGCGAGGTTAGCGAGAGAGGCGTGGGGCATCGGACCGATCTGCGGCAACGCGCCGAGGATTGGAACGCCCGAAGGGCCAGGGGGGAGCCGGAGGCGACGGATGGACTGGAACCTCCGGCGGAGGAGGAGGTGGACGACGACTCCCAAGAGGATGCCGGCGATGAGAACGATGTCGAGAGCCATCGAGATGGTTGTGGTGCGCAGACGATGGTTCTAGAAGTGGGTTAGTGTATATATAGACAGAGAGCTAAGCACGGCAAAGAATAGCCTATGGAAGGGCCGATGTCATGTTTGGTGGTCTCAGCGACACCTGTCGTCGGAAACAGTAGTTTGATTGAAACCCACAACCCACAAATTGTAGCATGAGAAATTGATTCCAGCATACATTATTAGATTGCTAGAAAGCTACAGGACAAAAATTTCAGAAAAAGGTAATATTGAACTTTAATAATTTTAATCACCTTCAGATTATAATGTTTTACATCATACAAAAGACAGTGAAAACAAAGAAAATACTATACTCTTTTGGATTGGATTGATGTTCGATTAATTTTGATTTTTTACTGTTAAAGATGAATTATTTTGGTTCAAAAGTGAGTTAGAGAGAGAGAGACTGCTTAGTCCATCATTATGTGTTTTTTTTTTTTGGTTGACTTTGTGGACTATGCTGTTGCATTTAGTTTGGTCTTTTTTTTGCATGATGGCTTAAATAAAATGATATAAAGATTACAAATGACAAGCTATGGAAGATGGATTCAACCAAACTAAGACAGCAACACAAAATATACACAGTGCACAAAATGTACAGTGTTCTCATAGAGTTGGTCAAATTTATCTTACGCTTGATGTGTAATCAATTTCTACACGTGATAATGGAAGTTATAAGGAAGAGTCTCCGCTGTGGTCAGCATCATACTCAACAGTTACCAACAGCCCATTTCTTAACATTGGTGCTGACATTTCCAAATCCAAAAAATATATTACCAAGATTTTATGTTTTGTTTATAGAGAGAATATTCTAACTGATAAACTTCTCATAACTTTGTTCGTTTCACTTTATCAATTATGTCGATTCAAAGCTACAAAAAATGCATAGACAAAATCATAAGGATGACTTTTCCGCTTTCTAACTCAACAAAAGGTGACGGCACTGTTTTGTTTTTGAGTGATTTTTCTACTTAGAAGGATAACTTTTTCTTTAGATCCTTCATTGACCAAAGATTCAGCTAAATCAAGTTTCTTTTAGTTGTTTTTCATAAAAGTTTTAAGTTTTTCTATATCTCTCCTTGAATTAATTAATTCTTGTAAAAATTCCATGTTTTTTTTTTTATATTATGTCTAGTAAAACTTTTCCTATATCTCCCTATTTTTATTGATCTGATCATATTAAAATAGCTATCTATTAAATTGTATGATTCATCAATATCATTTTAAATTATTTTCAACACTGTATCCTTTATTGAGATTATATATATTTTAATGTTCACCAATAAATACAATACTTGGAGATAAATTAAGACTACAATTTAAAAAGCTCATGAGCTCGATCCCACTTAATTGACTTTAGTGCAGTCCATTGGAGAAATCAGTTTGTGTTATATAAATCTTGACATACAATTAATAACAGATAACTATAATTAATCAGAAATTTATTGAATATGATATTTATTATTGCTTATCAAATAATAATTATACAAATGATAGATACCTCATCAACTAATCCCCCACTAATAAGACTGCCAACTACCCATGCCACTCTGTATCAACCACATCATCACTTTGGAGGAAACATTATCCACATGAATTTTTCATAGGATTTGCAGTGTGACATCCAAAGAATTATATGTAAAGCAAGAAACTTGAAGATTCTGTTTTTTAGGGGCTATTAGCCTCTTGTCCTGTTGAATTTAGATGATCAATTTTACATGTTGGAACCTAAACTTTGTTTTGCATTACAAGTTGCCAAGTTGTGTTGGTCCGAGTAAAAGATTTCTCGTATCAAATTTAGATTTTTATTAAAATTATAAAAATATTATATAAAATGAGACTTGTTACGTATTGACTCAAATAGTTTAAGATCTATCACTTGTATAATAATAAACTAACCAACTTAAATGTCTTAACAAAAACTCAAATTTGGATAGTTGAACATGACAAAAAATAATAAATTGTTTCACTCATTTTTTTTATATGTTATACTTGACAAAAATGAATAATTCTAAAACTATAATGTATACCATATGTTGAATAATACCTAAAAGATTCATCTAGTGGTGATGATGGTGTGCTCGACACACATATTAAAGATTAAGGATATTAAATATTATTTAATAAAATTTTAAAATACATGTTAGCTATCTTAACTGCTAAAAGTTTTGACAGTTGGAAGCAAGGATTTAGGATCATGTCATGTCTTCACCACTTTTCTTTACCCCCAAAAAAAAAGAGATATGTTGAATAAAAAAATATATTTTACATATCTTCTCCTTGACTTGTTGACAAAAAGATAGTTATTAGTATTTTAAAGATATGAAAATTTATATTTTGTATTTTTTATCCTCTACTTGTTGACAAAAGAGGGTCGTTAGTATTTTAAAGATATAGTGAATAAAAGATTATATTTTAATTTTTTATTGTATATTTGTTGATTTTTAAATGATAAGTGATGAGGATGCGATTTGATTCGTAATGGTCAAAATTTACAGGATGAGAGTCCTATTAGTGTCTATATTTTCTGTTTCTATAGTTAACATGATCAGTTCCATTTTGATATCATGTTAACGAAACATTTAAGATCACTTATCTAGAAGAGAGATACAAAAAATAGAAGCAAAAATATCAAAACTTTACTCATCTAATTTTATGTAATTACACAAGACTTTTCACTATTGGAACACCACCTCACGACAAGTTAGAATAGCACTATTTCTTCTCAAGACTGCTGTGGAGAACAACTACTGTCAGTACAATAAGCGTTCGTTACCTATCCAATTTTCAAATAACAAAGTTGAATTTATCTACAAAATTGTCTTTCTTGTTTTTACTTGACATTGTCTGAGTAAATATATACATGAAGCAAACATATTGACTAATACATTACAAAAACGAGGTGCGTATGACTGCTGAGAGATACCCACGAAGAACTAGCATGGAGACAAGAAGGTGAAGAACCATGTCTAGTCAAATTATTTTTGAACTAATGGGAACATCAAACTGCATTCCCACAACAATTTTGACGTCAAACAAAACACATCAACAAAATTTTGATTAGGTGATCACTAATTTCAAAATTGGCATTTTAAATGGCTTACTGTGCAATCTTCATTTCCTTATAATCAATACGTAAAATTGGATTCGGTCAATAAGATAGCGTTGACAAGAATAAATAATATTCGAGATACGTGATCAAGTACAAAGCTTTCAAAGAAGTTCACACATTAAACTAGCTATGAATTGCCATCACCAAAGGACAACATGCATGTAGTTGGTAAGAGTTGACAAAAACTAAGACGATTGCTAGTTTCTCTTGAGCGATTCAACATGCTATTTTACTTGGGTAATTTTGCTTTTAACATTTCAAGTAAAGTGGTTCTCACAAGCATCTTTTACAAATCATGTGAATACAAATAAAGAGAGAGAGAGAGAGAGAGAGAGAGAGAGAGAGAGAGAGACTCAAAAACTACAATGAAGAAGAACTACAAAAGAGATTATGTGAAGGATTACGTAGGCAACACGCATAGACTTGTTAAGAGTTGACAGAAGATAAAGTGATGACCAAGGAAATCCATTGCTAGTTTCTCTAAAGCGACCCCACAAAAGATTTGATACTCCGGTCTTTTTGCTAACACTTCAAAGTCGAGAAACTCTCATCACTATATTTTATAGATTACTTGAAGACAAAGAAAGAAAGAAAGAAAGAGAGAGACTCAAAGCGTCTCAACATTATTGCAACTTTTCTTTTGTGTAATTGATTATATGTTGATCAACGTATGCTGAATTGGTATTGCTTTGGTAATATGAATCGACATTGGATGCCTATCTTCTTGGTGACTAATAATTGATATTAGTCAATGGTTGTGATTTGTGTTGGCCAAGTTTTATAATAAAAACTGTAGCATTCCTTCTGGAGGATATGACCAAGTAATCAACGTATTATATAGCTCGGTTTACCTAACCATCTCTAAACCTGATTGTTAATGTTTATTTCGTATGCGATTTCAGTAACATTTAGAAACTGTGGTTCGACTTTTGCATGTCCACTTGACAGTATTTGATACAGCCATTATCATATCAGTTTATGTGGTGTGTGCTAGGGATGATGTTGAAGCCTTTGTGATCTTGGAAAGAGTTCGGTTGGCTAGGGATTGATGAATTTCTCGATTGTACGTTATAAAAGATTTGATGATTATGATTGATATATTTGTTAAAAAATATTTATGTATGAGAAGAGATTAAAAAGATGATTAAAGGAATAATTTCACATGGTAAACATTGAGAGTCGAGTAACATATATTGAGCTTGACTTAAATTTATCATTAATAAACTTTTGGCATGGTATCAGAGCCAAATGTTCAATGCATATATTGAGTTTAGTCCACAACCTACTACTTTTTATAAGATATTTATAAAACAAAATAAAACTCTAATTTAAGGATCATTCCTTTATTAGCATTCCTTATCCTCCTAGGATACTTACCTAAAAAAAATTAAATTACTTATCTATCCTAACACATTTCTTCTACCTCATATATATATATATATATATATATATATATATATATATATATATATATATATATATATATATATATATATGGTCATGTTGGAGATTAAGGGTGGGATTTCTGCCAATCCCAACACTTGGCTTCAAATTCTTCTCCATCGTACCCTCATTTGTACGCACCGTTTGACCATGGCAAATTGATTCCACTGATAAAGAGGTCTACACATTTCTTCATTGGTGACAAGACCAGCATTTTTTATTAGTATGGAATCAATTCAAAGACAATTCCTGGAGACTCAATTCTCTTTAGAAGAACAAACGTTGAAACAAAATAGACTTAACTAGTAGCAAACCACAAGCAAATTTCAAGGATCTAAATAGTTTGTCTGATTTATTTGTAATCTTCTCTACACGCTACCAGCAATTCTCAGATCTAAACAGTTGAGGAGAAATGTTGAACTCCAAGGTAATTATATTGCTACATTAAAGTCTGTCCACCATGGTCGTATTTTACAAGAAAGCTTAATTTTTATCTCTTCTTTCTTGTACATCACACAAATCATAATCAAAAGACAAGTAACTTACTTTTCCTGCATTTTAAATGCCTGGAGAGTCTCCTGGCAAACATTTTATGGATGTAAGTTGCATGGTGGCATTGTCAATTCTTGTTCCCAAAAATGTAGCAGGTTGAAGAACCATTTACTGGTTTATTCAAGAAAGCATTGAACTTGAAGCAATTAATTGATGGACACCCACTTAACCTAATTGGAAACCTTTCCAAGTATAGTCTTTTAAGCACACTTGTTTGAAAGTCAAGAAAGAAGCTTGTGAAGGGTTTGCCTGAGACTACCTTCAATCAATTCTAGTTGTTTTTGTGATACATTTGAGGAGGATGATGCAACAAAAGACGGGATGGAAATCAGCAAAGTTGGAAGGGTTATTGACCGTAGCAAGTAGCTTACCACTTTTAAATGTGTATATTTATTAAAGTTAGGTTAACCATGGTTAACTTCAGTTATTATTAGTTGATCTGAGTTAAAGATATTAATGTACTTAAAATGCTGAGTATTTTGAGTTTCAACTGAGTCAAATAATTGATGCCATATTAATCATAATGTCGACATTTATGTTTTTTTTTAATTTTGGAAGAATATAGATGCTAAACATATAATTATAAAATATAAACTCAATATTGCCTTTTTTTGATTGGGAAGCTATGAATATCTCACCAAAGAACAACATGCTTTGACTTGGCAATGTAATCGTTATTATTAAATATTTAATTAATAATAATATAACTATTCTCATTATGATTCATAATTCATTATCATGAATTTCTTCTTTTATTATGATTTAAATTATTTTAGTTTTTATTAACCGTTATTATTAAATTGAATATTTAATATCATTAAAGTTTTTAATTATGGTCCAAACGTTACAAATTTGAATTAATTCTTGAATGTTATGATTTGGTGATAATAAATGTTCTTGATGGGAGAACATCTATATATATGAGAATTTTGGTCCCTGGGCTCAATCATCTTTTTGAAGCGAAAGGCTTTCCTACACCATCTAAAGCGAGAGTTCTGAGCCGAGAAGTACCAAAGTTCAAGAAGAAACCTATGCAGAAATTCTTGGTGACAATGGCTGGAGGTACGCTATTTGTTTCCGCATTAATTTTTATTGTGTTTCTAATATAACGATTTAGAAACACAAGTTGGTTTAAGAGATATTTCAACAGTTGGTATTAGAGCCTTTTTACCTCTGCCTTGATACGAAAGAGTTTTTATTTTTATGCCATGAAAATGATTTGATTTTGGTTTCTTCTTGAAAACTTCTTGATATATTTTATTGAAAATCATGAGGAAATATCATTTTCAACATTTTAGCTGGTAAAATGCTCATATTATGTATGCATATTTAGTTATATTAAATTATGCTTATGAGCACATTTTTTATGTTTAAAATATTTAGTGGTCCATATAATCTTAATTAATTAAGAATTAGTCACAGTATCCTTAATTAATTAAAATTATATATAAAGTTAAAATAAGGATCACACAAGTAATTAGATATCATATTGTGACTGATTATATTTCATATAATAATTGTTATCCCACATGATCTTTTATTATATTTAATATAATTAATCAGGATAAAATATCAGATTATTTTCATAATTTACCCACAGGTATTATGAATTGGAATATAATTTGATAGTTTTATCATAAAGACCATATGAATCTATTTGAATTAAGAATTTAGCCCACAGGCAATTTTTATGTCATGAGATTCATATTTTTGGCATGTTTCACATTGGTAAAACATGTAATTTAGTCTATTAAGCTTCAAATTTTGACATAATCATGTTTGATTTTATGCAGTTTCTCAAATCGTTAATTTCTTTGATATTCGATGTGATATTCCTAAACTTAATGGTGATAACTATAAGATATGGAAGGAGAGGGTTCTCCTCCATTTAGGGTGGATGGATATCGATTATGCTATCAGGAAAGACAAATCACCTATAGTCACTAATACCAGCACTCCAACTGAGATCACGTTATATGAGCGATGGGAGCGATCTAATCGGCTCAGCGTGATGTTTATCAAAACTAAGATGACTGCTGGCATATGTGGTTCTGTTGACCAGCATGAAAATGTCCGAGACTTGCTAAAAGCTATTGATGAACAATTCGTCACTTCGGATAAGGCACTAGCAAGTACCCTTATTATGAAATTTTCATCCCTTAGACTCACCAACATAAAGGGTGTGCATGAGCACATAATGCAAATGCGAGATATTATGGCTCAACTTAAGAAACTTGAGGTTAATATGTCAAAATCTTTCCTGGTGCAACTATATTCTGAACAACCTCAATATAGCCCTTTTAAAATTTCATACAATACACATAAGGACAAATAGTCAATTAATGAATTAATGGCCATGTGTGTTCAAAAAGAAGAGAGGCTAGTGATGGAATTGGGTGAGAATGCATTAGTAGTAACCACTCGAGGGAAAAACAAAACTGACAAACATCAAGCCAATCAAAAAGCTCATCAGCAGGGAAAAGATAAAATACCACCCCAAGCTGATATCAAGAAAGAAGTAAGGTGTTTCTTTTGTAAAAGAAAGGGACACATGAAGAAGGAATGCACGAAATTCCAACAATGGCTTGAAAAGAAAGGTAAACCAACCTCATATGTATGTTATGAATCTAATATGGTCAATGTTAATATTAACACCTGGTGGATTGACTCTGGATCAACAATCCATATTGCAAACTCTTTGCAGAGTATGCAAAACCTAAGGAAGCCAATGGGAAGTGAGTAAAGCATCTTATCAGGAAATAAGATGGGCTCACATGTGGAAGTAATTGGAACATGCATTTTAACTTTAAGTAGTGGTTTTGTTTTAAAATTGGAAAGAACCTTTTATGTACCAAGTTTCTCACGAAACTTAATTTCTGTTTCTAGACTCGTACCATTTGGGTATTCCTTTAATTTTAAAGACACATCATTTTTGTTTATTACATAAATCTGATTGTGTTGGGAATGATATTTTGTTTGATGGTCTTTACCATATTTTATTACAAAATGATAATACTCAAAGTTCAATGCATATTCACGCTGGCATTAAGAGGTGTAATATTAATGAGGACTCATCTATATTATGGCATCGAAGATTAGGACATATCTCCATAGAGAGAATTAAAAGATTAGTTAAAGATGGGGTACTTAGTACTCTTGATTTTACTAATTTTAAGACTTGTGTGGACTGTATTAAGGGAAAGCATACCAATGAGTCCAAAAAGGATGCTAATAGGAGTTCAGACTTATTAGAGATAATTCATACTGATATATGTTGTCCAGACATGGACATACATGGTTAGAAATACTTCATCTCCTTCATAGATGATTACTCACGATATATGTATATATATTTGCTTCATAACAAAAATGAAGCATTGGATGCCTTCAAAGTCTTTAAGGTTGAAGTTGAGAACTAATGTGGTAAGCAAATTAAAATTGTGAGATCAGATAGGGGTGAAGAATATTATGGTAGATATACTGAAAATGGACAAGCACCTAGTCCTTTTGCTAAGTTTCTTCAAGAACATGGGATTATTGCCCAATACACTATGCCTAGTTCTCAAGACCAGAATGGTGTTGCAGAAAGAAGAAACCGAACCTTATTAGACATGGTGCGGAGTATGCTTAGCAACTCCAATCTTCCTAAGTTCTTGTGGACTGAAGTACTAAAGATGGCTATGTATATATTAAACCGAGTTCCAACTAAGGCTGTCCAAAAGACACCATTTGAACTATGGAAAGGTTGGAAACCGATTTTGTGACATATGCGCATTTGGGGATGTCCGTCTGAACTCAGGATATATAATCCACAAGAGAAGAAACTAGACCCGAGGACTATTAGTGGGTATTTTATTGGATATGCCGAAAAGTCCAAATGTTACAGATTCTATTGTCCATCTCACACAACTAGGATTGTGGAATCAAGAAACGCTAAATTTCTTGAGGATGATGTGATTAGTGGGAGCGATCATTTCAAGAACATAGTTTCGGCACATGATCATATAGAAACTCAACCTTCCACATCAAATGATAGATTGATTATAGTTTATAGCACTCCTCAAGTACAAACTAGTGTTGAACAACCAATCATTGAAATTCCACAAGTTGTTAATAGTATTCTAATAGATCAAGTAGTTCAGGAATTACAACAAGCTCCTGAACAACTAGTTGAACCACAAGTTCCTCAAGGAACCATTGGTACAACATTAAGAAGATCTACTAGAAATAAAAGATCACAAATTCCTAGTTATTATGTTGTATATCTATAAGAATCTGATTATAATATTAGAGCAAAAAATGATCCTGAAATATTTTCACAAGCCATGAGTTGCAAAGAGTCAAATTTGTGGAATGATGCCATGAAAGAAGAGATGAATTCCATGATGAGCAATGGAGTCTGGGATCTTGTAAAGTTGCCTAATGAAGCAAAGGCTATTGGTTGCAAATGGGTCTTTAAAACTAAGAAAGACTCATTAGGCAACATTGAGAGATACAAGGCAAGACTTGTTGCAAAGGGATTTACTCAAAAAGAGGAAATCGATTATACGGAGACGTTTTCTCCTATATCTAAGAAAGATTCTCTACGTATAATTTTAGCATTAGTTGCTCATTTTGACCTTGAATTACAACAAATGGATGTGAAAACTACATTTCTAAATGGAGATCTAGAGGAAGAGGTTTATATGAAACAACCTGAAGGTTTCTCCTCTAATGTTGGTGAACACTTTGTTTGCAAACTTAGGAAGTCTATATATGGCTTAAAACAAGCCTCCTGCCAATGGTATTTTAAATTTCATGAAGTGATTTCTTCATTCGGATTTGTTGAAAATCCCATGGATCAATGCATATACCAGAAGATTAGTGGGAGTAAAATATGTTTCCTTATTTTATACGTAAATGATATTTTGCTTGCAACCAACGATAAGGGTTTGCTGCATGAGGTGAAACAATTCCTTTCTAAAAATTTTGATATGAAGGATATGGATGATGCATCTTATGTTATTGGCATTAAGATCCATAGAGATAAACCTCGAGGCATTTTAGGTCTATCACAAGAAACCTATATCGATAAACTTTTAGAAAGATTTCAGATGAAAGATTGTTCACCCAGTGTTGCTCTCATTGTTAAAGGTGATAGGTTTAATTTGAACCAATGCCCAAAGAACAACTTTGAAAGGGAATCAATGAAAAACATCCCATATGCTTCTATCGTAGGAAGCCTTATGTATGCTCAGGTCTGTACAAGACCTGATATTGCATTTATTGTGGGGATGCTAGGTCAATATCAGAGTAATCCAAGTATGGACCACTAGAGAGCTGCAAAGAAAATGATGAGGTATCTACAAGGAACCAAAGATTACATGCTTATGTATAGACATACAAACAATCTGGATGTGATTGGTTACTCAGATTCAGACTTCGCCGGTTGTGTTGATTCTCGTAAATCAACATCAGGATATATTTTTATGATAGCCGGTGGAGCTATTTCTTAGAGAAGCGCTAAGCAGACCTTGACTGCTACTTCTATCATGGAAGTTGAGTTTGTCTCCTGTTTTGAGGCTACTTCACATGGTGTATGGATTAAGAGTTTTATTTCTGGGCTTAGAATCATGGATTCTATCTCTAAGCCATTAAAAATTTTCTGTGACAATTCAGCTGCTGTCTTTATGGCTAAAAACAATAAAAGTGGAAGTCGAAGTAAACATATCGACATTAAGTATCTAGCCATTAGAGAACATGTAAAGGAAAAGAAAGTGGTCATTGAGCATATTAGCACTGAATTGATGATTACTGATCCTTTGACTAAAGGCATGCCACCTCTGAAATTCAAGGATTATGTAGAGAAAATAGGACTTGGTTCCACCTTGTAATAATATTGAAACTCTTATATATTATGTAATTTTCTCATTCATGTACATATTATTTTAAGAAAATATATTGTTACTGGACCAAGAATAAACATAAGGTTTATTCATTAAGTAATATTACCATATTAAAATTAAGAAACTAAATACATCGTGATACATAGATGATAATACTCGCTCTTAGAGGACTTATCGCTATGATTCGTGTATTTATTTCTTAAGAAAGTTGTTTAAGAAAAAAAAATAATTCAAATTATTAAGATAAACGTATGGACCAAGTGGGAGAATGTAACCGTTATTATTAAATATTTAATTAATAATAATATAACTGTTCTCATTATGATTCATAATTCATTATCATGAATTTCTTCTTTTATTATGATTTAAATGATTTCAGTTTTTATTCTTTATGTATGAAATCGTTATTATTAAATTGAATATTTAATATCATTAAAGTTCTTAATTATGGTCCAAACGTTACAAATTTGAATTAATTCTTGAACGTTATGATTTGGTGATAATAAATGTTCTTGATGAGAGAACATCTATATATATGAGAATTTTGGTTCCTGGGCTCAATCATCTCTTTGAAGCGAAAGGCTTTCCTACACCATCTAAAGCGAGAGTTCTGAGCCGAGAAGTACCAAAGTTCAAGAAGAAACCTATGCAGAAATTCTTGGTGACAATGACTGGAGGTACACTATTTGTTTTCGCATTAATTTTTATTGTATTTCTAATATAACGATTTAGAAACACAAGTTGGTTTAAGAGATATTTCAACAGGCAAGAGCCGACAAAAGACAAAAAAAAAAAAATTACAACCAAGTCAACTTAAGTTTGTGTAAACCGATTAAACAAGCTACAAATAAACTAAAGGATTATTCAAGCAATAGATCGAGTTGATGAAGAGAGCACATATGCTGGCATGCACCTAACGTCAATAACAATAGCAAGAAGTCAGAACTGAAGTTAGAATTCAGTCCAGTCAATAGATCTTTGAGAATGCGCATCATAATTAGCTAAGCGATCCCACCTCTAATTAAGGACCAAGTAAGCATAATGTAGGAGTTGGTGAAAGGTATGATGCTAGAACAATATGATGTATATATCAATGGATACTCGGTCAAGCAGAATACATGATAGTGATATAGCATCCTTAACCAAGTGGAATCGCAAGCATCAGTATACCAATCAATGATAGTAGTAGTAGAGAGAGAGAGAGATAGAGAGAGGGGAAGCCATTGGGTTGGAAGAAAGAGAGGAAGAAAAAAAAAAGAGGAGTGTATTATGTTAGAAGAGATAGAAGGAAGAATGATTGAAGAAGCTATCTAGTATTGATACATTCTCTTCCTATTTATAGAGGTTGAGAGGGAGGATTTTCCCCCTATAAAATGGTGCTCCTATCAAGGAGACCAATCTTGGATCGATGCAATACAAAAAGTTTACGAGCGAGAGGCTTCGTGTGTGAGTCAGCTAATTGATCAGCCATATGGACATGAGAAACATAAAGTTGATGATGGACAACTTGATCTCATACAAAGTGGAAGTTGATAGCAATATGTTTCATGCGGGAGTGAAATACCGGATTAGCACACAGATATGAAGCTCCAATATTATCGCAATATATTATAGGAGTGGAATTGATGTTGAGTTCCTGGAGTAGATTTGTGATCCAATTGAGTTCTATAGTGGTAGTGGCAATGACATGGTATTCAACTTCAGTTATAGACCATGCGATTGTCTTTTACTTCTTAGAACTTCAACTGATTGGATTAGTGCCAAGGAAGACAATATACCTTGATGTTGATGTTCTATCATCAAAGTTGCCTACCCAATCAGCATCGGCAAAGGCATGAAGATGATGTGAAGAGTGTTTATGAAGAAAGAGACCATGATTGCGTGTCCCTTTAAGATATCGCAGAATTCGTTTGATCGTAGACCAGTGCATAGTAGATGGCCTTTGCATAAACTATGATAATTTGTTGACTACAAAGGAGATGTCTGGACGGGTGAGAGCTAAGTATTGTAAAGGACCAATAATTTGGCGGTATTAAATGGGTTCCGTAGTAGGACTTCCATTAGATAATTTGAGAGAACCATTAGCAGAGAGAGGGGTTATAACCGCATTTGCATCCTGCATGTTTGTCTTTAATAACAAATCTTAAATGTACTTTCGATGTGATAAAAAGAGACATGAAGATATGAATGTAGCTTCGACACCCAAAAAGTAGTTCAAGGGTCCTAGATCTTTGAGTGAGAATTGATCTACCAATTGTTTGATAAACGCTTGGATTTTGATGGGATTATTGCCTGTGATAATAATGTCATCCACATATACCAGAATATATATTGTGTCTCTATGGTGGTGTCATAGAAATAACGAGGTGTTAGATTTGGAGTTGAGAAAGCCAACGGAAGTAAAAAAGGAGCTAAGTTTAGTGTACCAAGCTCTTGGAGCCTAACAAAGTCCATAAATAACTTTCCAAAGTTTGTAAATATGTTTTGGATACTGAGGATGAGTGAAACCAGGAGGTTGTTGCATAAAAACATCTTCGGTTAGAGACCCCTATAAAAAAGCATTATTAACATCCAATTATCGTAATTATCAGCCTTTAGTGGTGGCTAGACTTAAGATAAGCCAAATTGTAGTGGACTTAACAACGGGACTAAACCTCTCAGTGAAATAAACTCCAAGTCGTTGATGAAACCATTTGGCGACGAGGCATTCCTTATATCGGGCAACAAAGCCATCTGGGTTCCGCTTAATTCGAAAGACCCACTTACACTTGATGATGTTTTATGAATGATAAAAGGGTATTAGATCTCACGTTGAGTTATAGAGGAGGGCATTATATTCCTCACACATGGCAGTATGCCAATACGGAGATTTTTAGGCTTGAGTGAAGGTGGTGGGTTCAATGGTGGTATATGATGAATCCATGATAGCATGTAGGTTAAGGACTTGACACAATTTGAAAATACTACTCTTAAAGCATGTGGTCATAAGATGGTTGTGTTAGGATCGGAGCAACACTAAGGGGGGGGGGCGGTGAATTAGTGCACCGGATTAAAACTTGTAAGTTTGAAACTGAATTCATAAATGCGAGGAGATTTCAATTCGACAATAACTTAAGTAAAGTGAGAAGATGAAAACGAAAGCATACTGTAGTGTAAATAACAATTTCAGAAAGGTAAATACTCACACATTCAAGGAACACACCAATTTAAAGTGGATCAATCAAATGACCTACATCCACTTGCGAAGCCTTCTTCGATTAGGCTCCCAACTTCTACTAGCAAATCACTTTGAAGGGGAAGGACAAATACCCCTCTTACAACTTTTACAAGTGGTTCAAACTTTTATAAATTTTCAACAAAAAGGAAGGAGGTGAATACTT